>NC_048298.1:338599326-338623411 GCF_013100865.1 Trachemys scripta elegans
GGGACCCCTGCCCCTAACTGCCCCCCAGGACTCCACCCCCTTATCCAACCTCCCCTGTCCATTAATTTCATTTGGTGGCCCCTAGTTCTTGTATTATGGGAATAAGTAAATAACTTTTCCTTATCTACTTTTTCCACATCACTCATGATTTTATATACCTCTATCATATCCCCCCTTTGTCTCCTCTTTTCCAAGCTGAAAAGTCCTAGCCTCTTTAATCTCTCCTCATATGGGACCCGTTTATGTTCTTCTATGTGTCTGACAATTTTATTCTTTACTATTGTTTCAACTAATTTGCCCGGTACTGACGTTAGACTTACCGGTCTGTAATTGCCGGGATCACCTCTAGAGCCCTTTTTAAATATTGGCGTCACATTAGCTATCTTCCAGTCATTGTAGCTATCTTCCAGTCCTTATATTTTATTTTATTTTTAGTAATCACTCTGACTTTTTGCCTATTACGTAATATCAATCTTTGTAGTTAATAAATCTGTTTGTTTGTTCTACCTGAAGCAGTGCGCTTGGTTTGAAGCGTGTCAGAGACTCCCCTGGGGATAACAAGCCTGGTGCATATCAATTTCTTTGTTAAATTGACGAACTCATATAAGCTTGCAGCGTTCAGCGGGCATAACTGGACACTGCAAGATGGAGGTTCCTAGGGTTGTGTCTGGGACTGGAGATATTGGCTAGTGTCATTCGGTTGCACAATCCGAGGAGCAGCTCACATGCCAGAGGCTGTGCGTGAACAGCCCAGGAGTGGGGGTTCTCACAGCAGAGCAGGGTCAGGCTGGCTCCTGGAGTCAAGAATTGGAGTGACCTAGCAGATCACCGGTTCGGATAACACCAGGGGAACGTCACAGGGTCACAGAGCGGCATGTAGACAGACAAGTGGGCAGTGCTGCTGAAATAATTTTTTTCTCTGTGATTGTTGGTCCAAGGCCAGCTTTGGGACCTTTCCTGGTACAGAGTGCGTTTGGGGAGTTTCAGGGTCTCTTCGCCCTGGCAAGCCATAGAACTGCAGTCTGGGTGACACAACCTTTACTCAGTTTTGCTTCCAATTGTTCTTGTTATGTAACTTCAGGCATTTCACTGGTAGAAATAACCATTGATATTTTTGTGACACTGTACTCCATATTGTTCATAGGGATATTACTATGATATGATTATAGGTTATAGCATAATTATGATACATTTTATGCAAGATGGGTCATGTACTATGTCATTGGAAAAGTTATGACTTTCTGAATATGATTATCCTATTTATATGAATGTATGAGTTTTGTCTGAAGTTATGAATATTAACTACTTATCTGTATTTCAAATGTAGTTACAACTGGGTAACGCCCACTAGGCAAGATGTTTTCAGTCTAGATAGCTGGTTGGGAAGGGCCTCTTCAGGGCAATGAGCCATTGGGGGAAACAATAGGCCATAAGAGAAACTGATCTCCCACCTGAGAATGCATCAGACAGCCTATAAGTCATGGATGGAATTATAAGATCATCTAGTCTGACGTCCTGCATAATTTCACCCAGTTACCTCTAGATTGAGCCCAATGACTTGTGATTGACTAATGCATTTCTTGAATTAATCTAAACCTTATCTTCCAGGAAGGCATCCAGTCTTGATATGCAGGTGTCTGTAGAATCCACCACCTCCCTTGGGAGTTTGTTCCACTGGTTAAGCACCCTCACTGTTAAAAAAGTCTGCCTCAATTCCAAATTTATTTTTTTCTGGCTTCAGTTACCAGTGATTGGTTTCTGTTATACCTTTCCCTGCTAGATTAAAGAACCTGTTAATAATTGGTATTTCATCCCTGTGAAAGTGCTTGTACATTATCATCAGTTCAGCTTTCAATCTTCCCTATTCTATTCACTACGGTCCTATTTATATAGTGTCATAAGTATAAAGGGAAGGGTAACAGCCCTCCTGTGTACAATACTATAAAATCCCTCCTGGCCAGAGACTCCAAAATCCTTTTACCTGTAAAGGGTTAAGAAGCTCAGGTAACCTGGCTGATACCTGACCCAAAGGACCAATAAGGGGACAAGATACTTTCAAATCTGGGGGTGGGGGGACGGAAGGCTTTTGTTTGTGCTCTTTGTTTTGGGGTTGTTCGCTCTTGGGACTAAGAAGGACCAGACATCAATCCATGCTCTCCAAATCTTCTGAACAAGTCTCTCATATTTCAAACTTGTAAGTAACAGCCAGGCAAGGTGTGTTAGGTTTATCTTTGTTTTCTCAACTTGTAAATGTTCCTTTTGCTAGAGAGTTTACCTCTGTTTGCTGTAACTTTGAACCTAAGGCTAGAGGGGGTTCCTCTGGGCTCTTTGAATCTGATTACCCTGTAAAGTTATTTTCCATCCTGATTTTAGAGATGATTTTTACCTTTCTTTCTTTAATTAAAAGCCTTCTTTTTAAGAACCTGGTTGATTTTTCCCTGTGTTAAGATCCAAGGGGATTGGATATGGACTCACAAGGAATTGGTGGGGGGACATGGGGAGGAATGATTAATTCCTCCTTGTTTTAAGATCCAAGGGGTTTGGATCGGTGTACACCAGGGAATTGGTGGAGGAGTCTCTCAAGGCTACCCAGGGAGGGAAAGGTTTTTGGGGGGGAGACAGAGTTTCCCAAATAACTCATAAAGCATTTGTGTGGTGGCAGCAAAAGCAGACTTAAGCTGGTAGTTAAGCTTAGAGGTTTTCATGCAGGTCCCCACATCTGTACCCTAAAGTTCAGAGTGGGGAAGGAACCTTGACAGATGCTATGACTCTACAAGGGCATGTGACCTGGCCCCATAACTCTGGACTCCATCTTGGGAAGTCTGTAATTTTCCCACAAACTGGTCTGGGAACCAAGTTTTGAAACAAAGGGTTCCCGCCCTATGCTAAAGCTATATAAAGCAGGAAGTGACATCATCGGTGGTTCTTCACTCCACACTCAAGAGGACTCCTAGATTGTTAATAACGATAAAATATTTACCGTACTATTTGTTATAAAGCATGTACCCCCCCTCGCTGTGCTTCTCTCCCTTCACAGGCACCTTGAGCATTTCTGAGTCAAATCGACGCATCGACCACCTCATGGCAGCTTTCAACCTCACCCCCTCTGACCCTTCAACATTCATCTTAATGGGCATCCCTGGCCTGGAGGCTGCCCACATCTGGATATCCATCCCTTTCTCTACATTCTACACTATCAGCCTCTTGGGAAATTTCACACTTCTGTTTATTGTAGGTAAGGAACAGACCCTGCACAAGCCGATGTACCTGCTGCTCAGCATGCTGGCACTCACAGACATCGCCACACCTACTTTCGTCGTGCCAAAGGCACTGTGTATATTTTGGTTCAATTTGAAAGGCATTACTGCAGTTGGCTGCCTCACCCAGATGTTCTTCCTCCACATGGTTTCTGTTATGCACTCAGGCACCCTCGTGACAATGGCCTTTGATCGCTACATTGCCATATGTAATCCTCTGAGATACGCCACCATCCTCAGCAGTGCACGACTAGCTAAGCTAGGGCTTGTAGGTTTGATAAGAGCTATTCTCTTCATTCTGCCCCTACCCCTGCTCATAAGTCAGCAGCCATTCTGTGCCAACCGCATTATCCCCCACACGCAGTGCGAGTACATAGCTGTGGTGAAGATGGTGTGTGGGGACATCACAGTCACCAGGATATATGCCATGGTGCTAATGTTTGTAATCAATGGGTTTGACCTGACGCTCATTGCCCTGTCCTACGGTCTGATCATCAGGGCAGTCCTCAGAATCTCCTCTGAGAACGGCCACCAGAAAGCCCTCAACACCTGCACAGCCCACATCTGTGTGATGCTGACATATTATATCCCTGGCCTCTTCTCCAATCTCACCAACCGGTTTGGTCAAGGCATCACTCCCCATGTTCATATCATCTTGGCCGACCTCTATCTCCTCATCCCTCCCATGCTCAACCCTATCATTTATGGGGTCAGAACCAAAGAGCTTCGTGACAAAGTAGTAAAATCCACCTGCAGAAGGTGATTGCCTGTGGCCACTGACTTTAAACCTGTGTGACAAGAGGGGGGAAGCATATCTCCTCGTTAATCAAGGGCACCCTGTCTCAGTTTGGTTGAGCTAAGCATTATGGAAGTTCATAGTCTGAGAAGTTCCTCCCACACAATATCTTATCACTCCATCACTAAGCACTGCTCTTTCTATTGCTGAGTTCCCTCTCTTTGACCATCACCTGACCTCTTTCATTGTCACCCATCAGCCTCCATCCCCACACACCCTGTTACTCAGCCTTTCCGTAACTGTAAGGCTATGTCTACACTACCGTGGTAAGTGAACCTACTCTCCGCAACTCCAGCTACGTGAATAACGTAGCTGGAGTCGACATACCTTAGATCAAGCTACCGCAGGGTCTACACCACGGGGCAGTCGATGGGAGAAAATCTCCCGTCGACTTATCTTACTCTTCTCATTGGGGGTCTGCAGTCGATTTGGTGGGTCTTTACTAGACCCGCTAAATCAACCGCCGGTGGATCAATCTCAGAGCGACGATCCCAGCTGTAGCGTATACCTGCCCAAAGACTACCATAAAATACTGTAGCATTTTGATGCAAAGTGGTTTTCCATTAGTCCCTATGCGGTCATGGTTCTTGTTCAGTTTTACAAACAGAAGCTACACTATCAGATAGCCAAAGAGAAAAAGAAAGAAACGGCAATGCTGAACTTCTTTATCATATGAACAGTGATCCTGTGAGCAAAATTTGCCTGATTTTTCTACGCCGAATCCATCAGGAAACCTGGAGGATAATCCTAATGTTTCAGGTGGAAAGTCCTAATACAGGAAAGCTGCTGTAGGAATTGAGGACATTCTACTAGAACTTACTGGTGAGAGTTGTGAAACCATGTGTTTTTGAGAACTGGACTGCTGTATTTAACTACTACATCACCTTTGAGTACATATAACTTACTGCTTTGCACAGTTGATTTTGGAGTGGAACAGACTATGAACTTTCCTTACGTCCCAGAGAGGGCTCTTTGTGATATCCCCATGCCCACAGAGCGGGGTTTCTTGTTTTCATGAACCTTTCCCATTCTTTTGTTCATTGTTCTTACAGTTGATGTTTAATACATTATATTTGGTTTGAACTTAATTTAGTGATCAGTGGGTCAGGGAAGCGTCCGGTGAGAGTACCCTGGAGTGGGGACACCCTAGCCCCTGTCCTAAGTGACCACGATGAGACTGGGGGTTTAGCCTCCCAGGAACCCTGGGTCCAGCCGTGTCACCATTATGAGGATTCTACCACACAGGAGAGTCCTTGAGGTCAGACAGGCCTGTGGGAAAAGGGAGTGGGGCCTCAGACCTTTTCCTCAGCGAATTCCCCTGGGGTAATGCAGAAGCCAGGAAAGTTCCCAACAATAGTTCCCCACTTACATTAGGGAACTGGGACAAACAGATGGGTTGGATTTTAGTGATGTGTAAAGAGATGTGTAACTTGTGACATCTTCATATAAATGATAAAATCTGAAATGTAACTTTGGGGAGCACCTTTTCTGAGTAAGGTGAATGTAACATCACTGCACAAAGCAACAGAGGGTCCTGTGGCACCTTTGAGACTAACTGAAGTATTGGGAGTATATGCTCCCAATACTTCAGTTAGTCTCAAAGGTGCCACAGGGCCCTCTGTTGCTTTGTGCAGTGATGTTACATTCACCTTACTCAGAAANGAGACTGGTATCGGATAAAAGCGTTTTCCTGTACTATTTTATTATGGGGCTAGAACAGTAAACCTGACATTGTTTATTTGGCCTCTTGAACATTTGAATATTTCATAACAAATGAAAGCTTGGTCAAGCAATTGACTACACAATTGATCAATAACCAGTATCAATCACTCCTTCCTCTCAGATTCAGTATTTAGACCCAATGAAGGCACCCACGGAAATAATTCTCCTGAGCAAAAATCCCGATGAAGTTTATGAGCCTCCAGCATTAAAGAAATTAATAGAAAAAATGAGTTTTGTTTTTCTCATGGTGCTCCAAAGAAAGATTCTGGATACGGTAAATGCTGGTTCAAAATGGATACGATCTAAAGACAGAGATGTATACGAAGCAGCAGGATTACTTCCCAATGTCAATGAGTTTGTAGCTATATTTCAAATTGAGTTAAAAGAAGCCAAACGTTCAGCAAGTAAATTAACAGGCAAATGGGAAAGAGAAATCACGTCTGACGAGAAGTGCTTGAGAAGGGCAAAAAGTCAGGGGAGCAGCTTGTTTTATGGTAGACCAGGGAGGAGAGCAGTCCTGCTACCAGCAGCTCCAGGGGAGATGAGCTGAGGGAAGGCAG
The DNA here is from genome assembly GCF_013100865.1 of Trachemys scripta elegans. NCBI lineage: Eukaryota > Metazoa > Chordata > Testudines > Emydidae > Trachemys > Trachemys scripta. The sequence continues at coordinate 338,605,662 of NC_048298.1, forward strand.
AATCTCCCCCTGAAAAACTGCCCAAAGGTCCCTCTCTGAGAGAAGGGAGGGCCTGCTGCAGGGACAGCCTGAGAGGGAAGCACTAATCTCTCATATGAATGCGGGACTTGATTGATCCCCTTTATTTGCTCTTTGGAGTGCCCCAGCAGGGGAAAGCCTGGGGACTGAGCTGGCCCTCAGAGGTCCAGCCGTACCACAGGAAGAGGCAGTTGCTGCTTGAGAAGAAAGGAGTAAGACCTTGTTACATGCAACCACGAGAAGGTTCCTTGGGGTGAGCAGACACCCTTCATGCTGCTTTACCCCAGATGGAGACCTTGGGACATTGGCAGGGAAGTGGTAGCAAGTGGCCTGGGTAGGCAGCAAGTATAATAGACCAGGGTAGGCTAAACCTCCCTAGGCCATGCAGCCCCCAACCTTTGAGAGAGGAGAAACCTGGTCCGTGGTGTCCTGGCCTGCGCTCCACCCCCGATGTCCCCTCCTGCTTTTTCCCTATGGCCCCTCCCACACTCCACCTCTTCTTGTCCCTGCTCCGCCCCTCTGCCAAGGCCCCCTTTGCTTATCACTGAATCCTTCCTCTCCTCCCCCAAGAGGCCCCCACAGCCCACCACTCACCAAGCCTCTCCCCTCCTCCACTGGCCCATGGGGTCCTCCGTTCCCCACGGTGTTGGCTCTAGTCCAGACTCCCTCCTGTCCTCCACCCCCTCCCTCATGCTCCCCCCACCTGCCATTAGCTGTGTCCTTCCTCTCCTCCACTCCCCTGCTCACTAAATATCTCCTCTCCTTCACTCTCCTTTTCCCATGCCCCTTTGCCCACCGTTTGCTGAGTCCCTCCTCTCCTACAGACCAGCATCCCCTCCCCTGAGGCCCCTACCATCTGTTGTTTGCCAGTGAAAAACTGAACCACGTTTAAAAGTGGGCCCTGGCCCCCCGTGTTCCAGCCCCCTTGGCTGAGTTGCTCCAGCATCAGCAGACATAACAGCAGGAGGAGTCTCACAGCTGGGCCAGGTATAGGAGCCAGACATCAACCAAAGAGCAGAGGCATGCAAATGCCATAGGTGAGTAAGTGGCACAAAGTCCAAAGAAGGAGAAAAAGTGAACTAGGGACACTAGAATAAGCAAATTTATGTCTTGGTCTTTCTCATTTATATCGGAATATTCCAAGACATGGTCATTTTTACATTACAGTGAACCGGCAGATGCAGTTTTCTGCTTTACTTACAGATTTCCAGTGGTTTGAGAGACCCTGCATTCACTGAAAATGGAGTAAAATACAGGAAAAATATAGGAAAAAAGCTTCTGTCATAAATATCAAGGGAAGGGTAACAACATTTATTTATGCAGTAACATCAAATCCCTCCTGGCCAGAGATACAGAATCACTTACCTGTAAGGGGTTAATCAGTTCAATTAACCTAGTTGGCACCTGACCAGAAGGACCAATGGGGAAATCTGGAGGTGGGGGGGGTTGTTTGTGCTCTTCGTTTTGTTCCCTCTCGGGACAAAGAGAGAGACCAAGCAGGTAACCCAGCTCCTAAAAAGATCATGAACTGATACATCTAAAATTACAGAAATTGTAAGTAATAGCAAGGAAATGCATTAGATTATCTTTTGTTTTAGCTTGTGAATTTTCCCTATGCTAAGAGGGAGTTTTATTGCTGTTTTTTTGTAACTTTGAAGCTAAGCCTAGAGGGGAATCCTCTGTGTTTTAAATCTTTTTATTTACGCTGTAAAGTTACCTTCCATCCTGATTTTACATAGGTGCTTCTTTCACTTTTTTCTTTATAATAAAGTTCTTTTAAGAACCTGATTATTTTTAGTGTCTAAAAATAAAGGGTCTGGTCTGTACTTTTATTAAAGGCAATTGGTTGGTATATTATTCTCAAGCATCCCCAGGAAAGGGGTGGGGAAGGGGCTTGGGGGGATATTTTGGGGAAATAGGAACTCCAAATGGTCCTTTTCCTGAATCTTTGTCTAAATCACTTGGTGGTGGCAGCAATACCTTCCAAGAACAAGGAAAGGATTTGTGCCTTGGGGAAGTTTTTAACCTAAGCTGGTAGAAATAAGCTTAGGGGGTCTTTCATGTGGGTCCCCTCATCTGTACCCCAGAGTTCAGAGTGAGGAGGGAACCCTGACAACTTCATAAACATATACAATCTGCCTGCAGGGCATTTTGGCCCTGAGAGTGGTGAAGGAATCACACAGTGAGTAGAGAAGTCCCATGGTTCTAGTTCTGATGCAGGATAGCACAACCCATTTCTGCATCAATTTCTGAAAGATCAACACAGTATTGAAATTCGATACTTACCCGAACTGGTCACCCTTGCAGGGAAGTGGCACTATATTTGAAAGAATGCATAGAATCAACTGAAGAAAAAACCTTACATGAACCAAACTATACCATAGAATAATAATAAGAAATTAGCAGTATGGATATCACCTGATCAGGATGGTGATACTGACTGTGAAAATGACAGGGAGCTTAGAGAGGCTATACAAATAAAAAACTCAGTAATAGTGTGTGTGTGTGTGGGGGGGGGGGGTTCAGCTATCCCTATATTGATGGGGTACATGTCACCTCAGCATGGGATGCAGTGACAAAGTTTCTTGACACCTTAAATGACTGGTTCTTGGAGCAGCTAGTCCTGGAACCCATAAGAGGAGAGGCAATTTTTGATTTAGCCCTAAGTGGAGCACAAGATCTGGTCTAAGGGATGAATATAGCTGGACCACTTTGTAATAGTGACCAGAACATCACAAAATTTTACATCCTGTTTGGGGTGGCACATCCCAGCAGCCCACCATGGTAGCATTTAATTTCAGAAAGCGGGCCTACACAAAATTGAGGAAGTTAGTTAAACAGAAATGAAAAGGCACAGTGCCAAAAGTGAAATCCCTGCAAGCTGCATGGAAACTTTTTAAAGACATCATAATAGATGCTCAATTGAAATGTATACCATACATTAAAAAATACAGTAAGAAGACCAAAAAGGGCCGTTGCGGAGAAAATTAATGAATTCTTTGCATCGGTCTTCATGGCTTGGAATGTGAGGGAGATTCCCAAACCTGAGCCATTCTTTTTAGGTGACAAATCTGAGGAACTGTCCCAGATTGAGGTATCATTAGAAGAGGTTTTGGAACAAATAGATAAATTAAACCGTAGTAAGTCACCAGGACCAGATGGTATATTGAGGCAACTACTGTTTAACATATTCTTAAATGATCTGGAGAAAGGGGTTAAAAGTGAGGTGGCAAGGTTTGCAGATGATACAAAATTACTCAAGATATTTATGTCCTAAGTAGACTGCAAAGAATTACAAAGGTATCCTGCAAAACTGGGTGACTGGGCAATAAAATGGCAGATGAAATTCAGTGTTGAGAAATACGAAGTAATGCACATTGGAAAACATAATCTCAACTACACATATATAATGATGGGGTTGAAAATAGCTGTTACCATTCAAAAAAGAGTTCTCGGAGTCATTGCGGATAGTTCTATGAAAACATCCACAAAATGTCTAGCAGCACTCAAAAAAGCTAGCAGAACGTTGGGAATCATTAGGACAAGGATAGGTAATGAAATAGAAAATAGCATATTGCCTCTATATAAAGCAATGGTACACCCACATCTTGAATCTGCATTCAGATGTGGGCGCCCCATCTTAAAAAATACAGATTAGAATTGGAAAAGGTACAGAGAAGGGCAACAGAAATGATTAGGGGTATGGAACACATACCATATGAGGAGAGATTAATAAGACTGGGATTTTTCAGCTTGGAAAAGATACAACTGAGGGGGGATACGATAGAGGTCTATAAAATTATGACTGATGTGGAGAAGGTAAATAAGAAACTGTTAATTATTCTTTCTCATAACACAAGAACTAGAGGTCACCAAACTAAATTAATAGGCAACAGGTTTAAAATGAACAAAAGGAGGTATTTCTTCACACAACACACAGTCAACCTGTGGAACTCTTTGCCAGAGGATGTTGTGAAGGCTAAGACTACAACAAGTAGGAACTAGATACGTTCATGGAGGATAGGTCCATAAGTGGCTATTAGCCAGGATGGGCAGGGATACAAAACCATGCTCTCAAGTGTCCCTAGCTTCTGTTTTCTAGAACCCGGGAAGGGGCAACAGGGGTGGATCACTTGATGATTACCTGTTCTGTTCATTCCATCTGAAGCACCTGGCATTGACCACTGTCACAGGACAGGATACAGGGCTAGATGGGCCATTGATCTGACAGAGGATGGCCATTCTTATGTTCTTATAAAGAGTAATTTTTTAAGGGTTCCTTTGTCAGAGGTTTTCCTTACCCTTCTGGAGTCACGCCATGATGGGAACGTATTTCCTGATCCTGAGCTGAATATTTAGCTAATGCATATCACTGTATGGTTGCTAGAATGTAACACATAAGTGTGTATCTGCTTGTAATTGTATTTTGGATGAAATCAGCAACAAGTTCCCTTTGGACTAATAAAGGAATCCTTGTGTGGAAACTTATTTGTGCTAAACCTGAATATATTTAGTAGGGAAATTATTTCCAATATCTGGCTTTCTGGTCATATTGCGCAGGGACTAGAACCACTTTAAGGAAGTTCTGCAGGAACGGGGAGAATGGCTGACCGAGAAGATGGAGGCTGACACCCCGGTGAGAGTATGCGTAGAACCAGCAGAGTTGGTAGGAACAGGGGAGGAAAAAGATGATGCTGTGGACGACACTTCCAGCCAGTTCAGTGGGCGTGCAACAACCACAGCCCTTGATAGCATCCAGAATGCATTCACACAGGGAGTGGCTATCCTGACCTGCAACACAATTCAGGAACGAGGGGCAGACCAGATCAGGGGGCAGATCAGTCATGACTAAGGTTAAGATTTTGTCAGAGTTATTTTTACTTAAAGTCACAAATTGTGGGCAATAAAGAAAAAATCATGGACGTCCGTGACCTGTCTGTGACTTTTACTAAAAATAAGGCAGGGGGACTTACAGAGGGATTATTAAAGCCCGATCACGAGGATGAGAACCCAAGCCTCATTTCTGGAGGTGGGAAGGTCCAGCACATGTGGCCGCCACAGCTAACAGCTCCGTGGCCCCCGCAGCAGCACCAGCAACACAGAGATCTGGGGCCCCAGAGAGCTGAGAGCTGTTGGCTCCTTGGCCACCCATGAGATCTGAGAGATTGGGGGCCCCACCGGCTGACAGCTCTGGCACCGCCGCCCCGGGGATAAAGTGGAAAATGTCCTGGAGGTCTCTGAAAGTCATGGAATCCGTGACTTCCATTACATAATGTTATCCTTAGCCAGGCCTATGAATAACTCTCTGTGGTGAATGGGGAAGTGGTGGAACCCCAGTGACTGGGGCAGTGGCCACATTTTTGGCAGGTGGTACAACAGGTCCAGACGGTAAAGCTGTTCACCCCTGGGCTCAGAGTGTCAGCTGGCTGCTGTTAAGTGCTGAAGGCTGGAAAGTTGTTGCCTCCGTAACGCTGTTCAGGCTGTTCAGAGCTTCTGTCCTTGGAGCTCCAGTGTAATCAGGATTCACAGATCAGGCAACCAGCAAATTCAGCAGACCTCGATGTTACTCATAAAGAAAGACCACAGGCACAGTTCATTGACAAATGCATTTGGCCAGGTTTATTGCCCTCTAGGCATAGTCCTAGCACCCTGGCTATGAGCCAAATGAGCAAATAAGCTTATGAAATTCCTTTCCCGGGTGGTAATATTCCAAGAAATCCTTACTGATCAAAGACCTAACTTCACTATACAACTAATGAAAGAACTGTGCAATCTACGAAGGGTAAAGACATTCAGAACGTCGATCTACCATCCCCAAAGTGATGGGTTGGTAGAGTGATTTCACATAAGTTTGATTGCGACATTAAAGAAGTTTGTAGCCCTGGATTGCAAAGACTTGGACCAACTCTTCCCCCACCTTATTTTGCTATCAGGAAGGTGCCTCGAGCCTCCAAGTTTTCTCTTTGAACTGTTGAATGGTAAGAAAATTGCTCAAGGCTTTGTGGGTATTCGCTAGAAGAATTTTGATAAATGTATAACATGTACAAGAGAAGGCCTAGAACAAAGGGGTTCAGCTGCGAGTGTTCAGACTGGGGGACTGAATGTTGTTACTATCAAGTTTACTGTTCAAATTACTGGTTCAATGGCAGGGACTGTTTGAGGTAGTGGGGCATGTGGGCCCCGTTCACTCTGAGGGCCAGCAACCAGAGAAGAAAAAGGAGACTGAGATAAGAATATAAGATTGGCCATACTGGGTCAGACAAATGGTCCATCTAGTCCAGTATCATGACAGAGGCCAATGCAAGGGGCTTCAGAAGGAAAGAACAGAACAGGGCTATTATCGAGGGATCCATCTCCTGTCGTCCAGTCCCATCATCTGGAAAACAGAGGCTAGGACACCCAGAACATGGGGTTGCATCCCTGAACATCTTGGCTAACAGCCATTGATGGACCTATCCTCCATGAACTTATCTAGTTGATTTTGAACCCCATTATATTTTTGGCCTTCACAACATCCCTTGGCAATGAGTTCCACAGGTTGACAGTGTGTTGTGTGTTCCTTTCTTTGTTTTAAACCTGCTGTCTATTAATTTCCTTGAGTGACTCCTGGTTCTTGTGTTAAGTGAAGGATAAACAAGACTTCTGTATTCATTTCTTCCACACCATTCATGAATTTATAGACCACTATCTTATCCCCTCTTATCGTCTCTTTTCCAAGCTGAAAAGTCCCAGTCTTTTAAATCTCTCCTCAGATGGAAGCTGATCAGTTTTGTTCCCCTTCTCTATTCATTTTCCATTTCTAATATGTTTGTTTTGAGATGAGGAGAACAGAATTGCACGCAGTACCCATGGTGGGGGACTAAATAGAGGCATTATTATACTTTCTATCTTCCTATCTATCCCTTTCCTAATGGTTCCTAACATTCTGTTAGCATTCTTGACTGCTGCTGCACACTAAGTACAGATGCCCCCCAGGTTATGTAAAACCCGATTTACGGAAATCTGCAAGCTAGAAATAGTTTTTTTTTTTTTTTTTTTTTGCGTAATGGTCGGGTATATGTTTCCAACTTATGCAAAATTCAAGTTACGCAAGGCATTCTGGAACGGAACGCTTGAGTAAGTCGAGGAGTGTCTGTAGATGTTTTCAGAAAACTATCTCTGACGACCCCAAGATCCCTTTCTTGAGTTGCAAGAGCTAATTTAGACCCTATCGTTTTATATGTATAGTAGGGATTATGTTTTGTAATGCGCATTACAGATATCATTTGAATATTTAAAAAGCCTAGGAGGGGATCCTCCTCATAAGCTCATTGTGACACTGTTCCCCCTATTCTTTATAGTTTTATGATTATGATATAATTATAACATAATTATGATTCATTTTGTCCAAGGTATGTCTTGTCAGTGTCACTGGAAAAGTTTTGATTTGCAGAAAAGGATTATTCTATTTCTGTGCATATATCATTTTTGTATCTGAGGTTATGAATATTGACTATGTATCTGTATTTCAAATGTAGTTACACCTGGGTGATACCCACTAGGCAAAATGCCTCCAGTCAGGACAGCTGGTTGTGAAGGGCCTATTCCGGGTACTGGGCCATTAGGGGAAACAAGAAACCTTAAGGGGAAGCTTATCCCCCACCTGGTGAACCTTCCTGAGAACGCTCCAGACAGCCTATGGGTAATGGCTGCTATGACTCAGAAGGGCATGCAAGGGCATGTGACCAGACCACATGATACTGAACTCCATTTTGGGTACCTGTATTTTTCCACAAACTGGACTGGGAACTGTTTATGGAACAAAGGATTCCAGCCAGAGGTTAAAGCTATAAAAGGTGGGGTGTGACACCACTTAGTGGCCTCACTCCCCACACAAGAGAACTCCTGGCAACACATGAGGAAGAAAGACCAAACTGGGGAAAGTGCTGGTCCCAGGCTAAAAACATTTCTAGCCTGTGTATGGAAACCTGGTGGACTGCTTGTATCACCAGCCAGGGTGAGAAATTGTTAATTCATATCCAAACTAACCAGCATTTTAGGCTTAGTTTGCGTTTTTGTTGATTTGCTAGCTAATCTGCTTTGATCTGTTTCTATCACTTATAATCACTTAAAATCTATCTTTTTGTAGAGGGTCCTGTGGCACCTTATAGACTAACAGATGTATTGGAGCAATGTATTGCTCCAATACATCTGTTAGTCTTAAAGGTGCCACAGAACCCTCTGTTGCTTTTTACAGATCCAGACTAACACGGCTACCCCTCTGATACTTATCTTTTTGTAGTTTAACTTGTTTTTTGCTTTCTCTAAACCAGTGTGCCTTTGAGTGAAGTGTCTGGGAAAAATCTCTGCGTGGTTAACACAGGTGCTTGTTGAATATCTTTCCCTCATCAAGGGGAGGGCAAACTCTGGTAATGAGTTTATATTGTACAGATCTCTGTGTAGTGCAAGATAGTATAATTTTGGGTTTATACTCTACCGGGAGGGGGGCAGTGAGCCTGAGACACTGGGAAATTGGCTGGTGTCTGCTGTTTGTATTTGGGTGGCCTAGGTAGGTCCGTTTGGGATTATGGTGTCATCTGCTAAATACTAACCAGTATTTTAGGCTTAGTTTGCATTTTTGTTGATTTGCTAGATAATCTGCTTTGATCTGTTTGGTATCATAATTGCTTAAAATCTATCTTTCTGTGGATAAACTTGTTTTTTTGCTTCACCTAAACCAGTGTGCCTTTGAGTGAAATGTTTGGGGAATATCTCAGCTTGGTTAACACATGCTTGTGGCATATCCTTCCCACATCGAGGGACAGATGAACTCATAAGAACAGAAGAACAGAAGAATGGCCATGCTGGATTGGACCAAAGGTCCATCTAGCCTAGTATCCTGTCTTCCGACAGTGGCCAGAACCAGGTGCCCCAAGAGGGAATGAACAGAACAAGTAATCATCAAGTGACCCATCCCCTGTTGCCCATTCCCAGCTTCTGGCAAACAGAGGCCAGGGACACCATTCCTGCCCATTCTGGCTAATAGCTATTGATTGACCTATGCTCCATGAATTTATCTAGTTCTTTTTTGAACCCTGTTATAGTCTTGGCCTTCACAACATCCTATGGCAGGGAGTTCCACAGGTTGACTGTGCATTGTGTGAAAAAATACTTCCTCTTATTTGTTTTAAACCTACTGCCTATTAATGGAATGGATATTACAACTGCATGGGCGGTATGCAGAGGTACACTACTACGATCAATTAAGAATGTTTTTTGGTCCCGTAACTTGTGGCAGCATTTCCACACAGAATGCAGATGGTGGGAGCCTCTGGTATCAGCGAATCATTTCTTCACTCCCAGAGGAAGGCTCTCAAACTGAAGATCTCCAGGGGTTATTGCATGCGGCTGACCACGGGAATATTATCCTCAGTAAGGTCTAGCCTGCCATTGAGACACCTGCAGTGAGCTTTCAAACGGCCAAAGGCACATTCAACTACCATACGGCACTTGCTCAGCCTGTTGTTAAAACGCTCCTTGCTGCTGTCCAGGTGACCAGTGTTAGGTTTAATGAGCCAGGGCTGTAAGGGGTAAGCCGGATCTCCCAGGATTACTATGGGCATTTCCACATCCCCCACTGTGATCTCGTGGTCTGGAAGGAAAGTCCCCGCCTGCAGCTTTCTGTACAGGCCACTGTTCCTGAAGAGGAATGTGTCATGCACCTTTCCAGACCAGCCTGCACTGATGTCTGTGAAACGCCCACGGTGATCCACAAGCACTTACAACATCCTTTCCTATTGCTGTACTCTGATGCAAGGTGGTCTGGTGCTAAAATTGGAATGTGTGCGCCATCAATTGCACTGCCACAGTTAGGGAAACCCATCTCTGCAAAGCCATCCACTATTTCATGCCCATTTCCCAGAGTCATGGTCTTCCGTAGCAAGATGCGATTTATTGCCCTGCACACTTGGAGTAATACAGCCCCAACAGTGGATTTCCCCCCTCCAAATTGATTTGCAACTGACCGGTAGCATTCTGGATTCACCAGTTTCCACACAGCGATTGCAACACACTTCTCTACTGAAAGGGCAGCTCTCATTCTGGTGTCCATGTGCCGCAGGTCGGGGGCCAGCTCAGCACATAGCTCCAGGAAGGTTGCTTTACGCATCCTAAAGTTCTGTACCTACTGGTCTTCACCCCACACCTGCATGACAATGCGATCCCACCAATCAGTGCTTGTTTCCCTAGCCCAAAAGCGACAATCTACCGTGTGCAGCTGCTCTGTGAATGCACAAAGCACTGATAAGTTGCTGCTGTCCATATCAGGCAGAATGTCGGGCACCTACGAGTCGTCCTCTGTCAGTAGCTTCGTGAGTAACTGTGCTGCCATACGCGATCTCCTCACAAAAGTTAACAGCGCATAGGAGAAAAGTGTGGGATCCATCCTATCTCAGTGCAGATGTTGGTGCGCACTACAAAGACTGTTTGGAAAAACAGCACGAAAGGAAGCCGGAAACCATTGTAGGGCTGGGACACAAAGAAGTGCATGACGGGACATTTTGCATGTCCCAGGATGCACCACGCTCCGTTTGTGCCTTTCCACAACACCTAGCGACACATGATTGTGACAGGTTGGATCACAGAAACTCCCTTGGGGACTGCCAACTGATGTGTTGAGACTACCTCTGAGCCTGTTTTCCCTTGGGACTTCAGTGCCCTGCCTGGTTTGAGCCAGACACGCTAGCTTGCTACAAACACAGCCCCAGGTCTGAACAACATCCCACAAAAGCTGCAGACTTAACTGAAAACAGCCTAAGAAGTGTTCCTGTCTCCAACACTCAGATGCCCAGCTCCCAATGGGGTCCAAACCTCAAACAAATCCGTTTTCCCCGTATAAAGCTTATACATAGTAAACTCATACATTGTTCACCCTCTACAACACTGCTAGAGAGGTATGCACAGCTGTTTGCTCCCCCGGGCATTAATACATACTTTGGGTTAATTAATAGGTAAAAAGTGATTTTATTAACTACAAAAAGTAGGATTTAAGTGGTTCCAAGTAATAACAGACAGAACCAAGTGAATTACCAAGCAAAATAAAATAAAACACACAAGTCTAAACCTAGTACAGTAAGAAAATGATTACAGATGAAGTCTCACCCTCAGAGGAGTTCCAGTAAGCTTCCTTTTACAGACTAGCCACCTTCTAGTCTGGGTCCAGCAATCACTCACACCCCCTGTAGTTACTGTCCTTTGTTCCAGTTTCTTTCAGATATCCTTTGGGGGTGGAGAGGCTCTCTCTTGAGCCAGCTGAAAACAATATGGAGGGGGTCTCCCAGGGGCTTAAATAGACTGTGGTTAGAGACCCACTCCTCTCTCCAATGCAGAATCCAGCTGCAAGCTGGAGTTTTGGAGTCACATGAGCAAGTCACATGACCATGCATGACTCAGAACTTTACAGGTGGCAGCCATTGTTCACATGCTACTTTGACCGTCCCAAGTTCAAAGTCAGGAGATAGCCGCTCCACCCCCAAAGGATACCTCGAAAAATGTGGGGTACTATGTGAGATGAATTCCAGGTCATTTTACCATGGGGAGAGCTGAAGGAATCACACAGTGAGTGGAGAAGTCCCATTGTACTAGTTCTGACCAAGGATATCCTAACCCTTTTCTGCATCAGTTTGTGAAAGATCAACACAGTAGTGAAATTTGATGCATCCCTGATATAAAGAGTAGATTAAGAGTAGGTGGCAGCCATTGTTCACATGCTACTTTGACTGTCCCAAGTTCAAAGTCAGGAGATAGCCGCTCCACCCCCAAAGGATACCAATGTGGATTGGAGTTTTCCAAGGTGCCATTGTCCGCTAAGTGTTTCTTGACTGGGCACTTAACTTGCAAATTCCTTTTATAAGAAACTGACCAAATGCCTTACTAAGGCTATTTAAAATCAAACAAGTATACAGCCAATATTCATAACTTCTAATACAAAAATGATACATGCATACAAATAGGATGAATAGATTCAGTAGATTATAACCTTTACAGGGATATGTTACATGGCATATGTAGCATAAAACATATTCCAGTTATGTCATATTTACATTGATAAGCATAATTCCATAAAGCATTATGGGGTGCAAAGTCATAACGGTGTCACCAGGCACTGTGGGATACATACTCACAGTGCATTGCTCACGCTGTCGTCAATGGTGCCCTGAATGTGGACATGATCGGTTGACAGAGGAAGCAAATGTAGACTAGCTTTGGCGACTTTGCTTTTGTCGATTTTTTCATGTTGACATTAGTTTCATTGACAAAACTTGGTAGTGTAGACAAGCATTGTAAATGCTGCTGACTGCCTTGGTCTCCATCCCCCAGTGAGCTGTCCCTCCTCAACAGCCCCTCTCCTGTTGTTCCAGCCCTTAAACACTGTCTGAACCTCTCTCTATAGCGTGGAGATCAGTAGCTCATGTTGTCTCATATGTAAGGGTCCAGCAAGGAATAGATGCCTGGTGTTTTTTCAACTCCCAGGTCAGCAGCACTGGAGCCAGCACTGATATTTCACTTGACAAACACTCTGATTATCCTCGCCCGAAGGTGTTTGCTTTTCACGCTGTACACGATTGGGTTCATCAGGGGTGGGACGAGCAGGTAGATGTAGCCCAGGACAATCTGTAGTAAGGGAGAAGAGCCCTTCCCCAATCTGTGTATCAAAGACAAACCGATATCTGGTGTGTAGAAGAGCAGGACAGCACAGAGGTGGGAGACACAGGTGTTCAGGGCCCTGAGGCACTCCGTGTGTGATGCAACACTCAGCACAGTTTTGAGGATCATCACATAAGAGAGGAAAATGAGCAGTGAATCCAATCCCACCGTGAAGACTGTAAGAAACAAGCCATAGATGTAGTTAACTGTGATATCCGAACAAGCCAGCTTCATAACATCCTGGTGCAGGCAGTAGGAATGGGAAAGGACATTGGCTCGACAGTATTGGAACCGTTTCAGGAGAAAGGGGAATGGGAATGATACGGCCACCCCTCTTAGCACACACACCAGTCCCATCTTGGCTATTCTCGGCAGGGTTAAGATGGAAGCATATCTCAGCGGGTTAGAGATCGCGACAAAGCGGTCAAACGCCATCAGCAAGAGTATGGAGGATTCAATGAATGCAAATGAGTGGATGAAGAACAGCTGGGCAAAACAGGCATCGAGGCTGATCTCGCTAGAGTTAAACAAATATATGCCCAGTATTGTAGGCATGGTGGATATCGATAAGCCAAGGTCTGTGGCAGCCAACATGGAAAGGAAAATGTACATGGGCTCATGGAGGCTTGGATCTGTTTTTATAATNATCCCAAACCCAAACTTCCTCCCAGAGCTCGACCACCGCACTCCCTCTCACCATGGAGAAGTGTCCCTTCCTATTCATGTACTCCGATGCAAGGTGGTCTGGGGCTAAAATTGGAATGTGTGCGCCATCAATTGCACCGCCACAGTTAGGGAAACCCATCTCTGCAAAGCCATCCACTATTTCATGCACATTTCCCAGCGTCACGGTTTTCTGTAGCAAGACACGATTTATTGCCCTGCACACTTGGAGTAATACAGCCCCAACAGTGGACTTCCCCTCTCCAAATTGATTTGCAACTGACCGGTAGCAGTCTGGATTCACCAGTTTCCACACAGCGATTGCAACACGCTTCTCTACTGAAAGGGCAGCTCTCGTTCTGGTGTCCATGTGCCGCAGGTCGGGGGCCAGCTCAGCACATAGCTCCAGGAAGGTTGCTTTATGCATCCTAAAGTTCTGTACCCACTGGTCTTCACCCCACACCGGCATGCCAATGCGATCCCACCAATCAGAGCTTGTTTCCCTAGCCCAGAAGTGATGGTCTACGTATGCAGCTGCTCTGTTAATGCCAAAAACAGTGATAAGTTGCTGCCGTCCATATCAGGCAGAGTGTTGTGCACCTGCGAGTAGTCCTCTGCCAGTAACTTTGTGAGTAACTGTGCTGCCATGCGCGATGTCCTCACGACGGTTAACAGCACATAGGGAAGAGAGAGAGAGAAATACACCATCCATCCTAGCTCACTGCAGATGCTGGTGCGCACTACAAAGACTGAGAGTTGGAAAAACAGCACAAAAGGAAGCCGGAAACCACTGGAGGGCTGGGACACAAAGCAGTGTGTGATGGGACATTTCGCACATCCCAGGATGCGCCACGCTCCGTTTCCGCCTTCCCACAACACCTAGAGACAGATGGCGTCACCAGGGACTGTGGGATATTGTAACGATGCTGCCCTTGGTGGGACACTTCTGAGAGTGCCAATTCAGGATAAATTGCTTAAAGCAGGGCAGTTACAGCCCAAGGCTGGGGGTCCTTTGCACACCAAGGCACCAAACCAGCCCAACAGAGAAGACTCTGGTTTTACCCCACAGGCTAACCACGTGTGATACAACACTCAGCATAGTTTTGAGGATCATCACATAAGAGAGGAATCATACAAGCAATTACCTTAGACACTCCAGTTTCCCAGTGTCACCACCAGTGTCACTCATTATGGGGATGAATGGTTATGAAAACCAACACCCCAGTAAAAGAAAAAAGGTTCTCCTGATCCCACAGGACCAAGCCCCAGACCCAGGTCAATATACAAATCAGATCTTACCCACAAATCACGCTGTTGCCAATCCTTTAGAATCGAAAATCTAAAGGTTTATTCATAAAAAGAAAGAAATATAGATGAGAGACAGAATTGGTTAAATGGAATCAATTACATACAGTAAAGGGAAAGTTCTTGGTTCAGGCTTGTAGCAGTGATGGAATAAACTGCATGCTCAAATCAAATCTGTGGGATACATCCACAGCTGGGGTTGGTCATTCAGTCCTTTGTTCAGAGCTTCAGTTTGTAGCAAGGCAAGAAGCAGGATTGAAGACAAAATTGAGGCATTTCCAAGGCTTTTTATACTCTCTGCCCTGTGGAAGGACACGTCTTTGTTCTTACTGTGGAAAATTACAGCAGCAAGATGGAGACTGGAGCCACATGGGCAAGTCACATGTCCATGCATGACTCAGTTTGTAGGCTGACACAATTGTTTACATGTTAATTTGAACTTTCTCAGGAAAGCTCAGACGTGGATTGGTGTCTCCCAGGGTCCATTGTCAGTCAAGTGTTTCTTGACTGGGCACTTACTGACAATAGTCCCTTCCCAAGAAGCTGACCAAATGCTTCACTGAGGCCACTTAGAATCACCAATATTCATAACTTCATCTACAAAAATAATACACACATACAGACAGCATAATCATAACCAGCAAATCATTACCTTTCCATAGACATCTTACACAACAACCTTTGCACAATATTTGCTGCAAATATATAACGGTGGTTGCAACAATGATCTATATGCTCACAGGTTATGTCAGTAACATCACAGATACATACCCACAGTGCATTGCTCACGCTGTCGACAACGGTGCCCCGAATGTGGACACAATCTATCGACAGAGGGAGAAAATGTAGACTCGCTTTGGTAACTTTGCTTTTGTTGATTTTTTCGTGTCGACATTAGTTTAATTGACAAAACTTGGTAGTGTAGACAAGCCCTTTGTAAATGCTGTTGACTGCCTTGGTCTCCATCCCCCAGTGAGCTGTCCTGCCTCACCAGCCCCTCCCCCAGTTTTCCAGGCCTTAAACCCTGGCTGAACCTCTCTCTACAGAGTGGAGATCAGTATTTCATGTCGTCTCAGATGTAAGGGTCCAGCAAGGAATAGGTGGCTGGTGTTTTTCAACTCCCAGGTCGTCAGTGCTGGAGCCAGCACTGATCTTTCACTTGATGAATACTCTGATTATCCTCGCACGAAGGTGTTTGCTTTTCACACTGTACACAATTGGGTTCATCAGGGGCGGGACCAGCAGGAAGATGTAGCCCAGGACAATCTGTAGTAAAGTAGAAGAGCCCTTCCCCAATCTGTGTATCAAAGCCAAGCCGATATCTGGTATGTAGAAGAGCAGGACAGCGCAGAGGTGGGAGACGCAGGTGTTCAGGGCCCTGAGGCACTCCGTGTGTGATGCAACACTCAGCACTGTTTTGAGGATCATCACATAAGAGAGGAAGATGAGCAGTGAATCGAATCCCACCGTGAAGACTGTAAGAAACAAGCCATAGACGTAGTTGACTGTGATGTCTGAACAAGCCAGATTCATGACATCCTGGTGCAGGCAGTAGGAATGGGAGAGGACATTGTCTCGACAGTATTGGAACCGTTTCAGGAGAAAGGGGAATGGGAATGATACGGCCACCCCTCTTAGAACACACACCAGTCCCATCTTGGATATTCTTGGCAGGGTTAAGATGGAAGCATATCTCAGCGGGTTAGAGATCGCGACAAAGCGGTCAAATGCCATCAACAAGAGTATGGAGGATTCAGTGAATACAAATGAGTGGATGAAGAACAGCTGGGCAAAACAGGCATTGAGGCTGATCTCCTTAGAGTTAAACAAATATATGCCCAGTATTGTCGGTATGGTGGATATCGATAAGCCAAGGTCTGTGATGGCCAACATGGAAAGGAAAATGTACATGGGCTCATGGAGGCTTGAATCTGTTTTTATAATGAACAGAATGGTTGAATTTCCCAATATTGAAAAAAACATAAATGAAACAGAAGGGGATGGAGATCCAGAGATGGACGTCTTCCTGCCCAGGTATCCTGGTGAGAAGGAACATTGCAGATTTGAGTTTGGTGTCATTGACAGCTGACATAATGTACAGGGCAAGTTTCCAGGAGTTTTGAACTTTCCTTCCTGAAAGGAGAAAAAACAGGAGACTAGATGATATTTAATAAGAGATCATTCTGCTCTTTGTGCATTACTAGAGACTCCCAGGAGCTCAGGGAAGATCAGCAAAAATATAGTCTTGGATTTATGGCACCAATAAGAAGATAGGCATTGCTAGACTGGATCAGACCAGTTCTAGATGCTTCAGTGGAAGGTGGAAGAAGCCCTTCTGAGTGTGGCCCATTGTATCATGACATGTGTAAACACATGGCAAGTGCCTGGTGAAAATGGTCATTGTATTTATCTGCTGTGCATAGAAGCTATTCATAAATGTGTTTCATTACCTCCTTATATATAATTTTCTCACCTCCCAAGAGTCCAAAGTATGCCACTGTCTCTTAAGGTACACGGGATAAATTCTTAGGGCCAGGTTCTTAATTCAATAATAGTGACTTCAACTATGTCACTCCAGATTTAAATGTGTAAATTTGATCAGAACTGGGTTCTATTAACTTTCCCTACCAAATGCTCCCGGTGATACACTGTGAGCCCCAACAATCCCTCCAAGAGGAGCTGAAGTGCTTTGCCTGAATAGTGTTGTCTGAATCCAGAGATGTGGATCATCCTACAGGCTCCCCTTCATCCTCACAGGACCTGCATCCTCTCCCCATGCAAGGGATTATAGTTATCTGGCAATTTATAAGATAACATGGACAGTTACTTCAGGTGGATTGGGGAGGGGTTGACGTCAAACATGGGTGAATAGTGCAAACACTAGATTTCCCCTAATATCCAGTTGAGTGTCCAAGTTACTTCTGCCATGCTCGTGTAAGAGGTGACGTGTGTAAATTTCAAAGAACTACTATAACACTCCTCTTTCCTGCACTTCAGCTCTATACACTCTACCCCGATATAACGCGACCCGATATAACACGAATTCGGATATAACACAGTAAAGCAGCACTCCGGGGGGG
>NC_048298.1:338633111-338649271 GCF_013100865.1 Trachemys scripta elegans
GATTATAGTTATCTG
Organism: Trachemys scripta elegans; assembly: GCF_013100865.1. Taxonomy (NCBI): domain Eukaryota; kingdom Metazoa; phylum Chordata; order Testudines; family Emydidae; genus Trachemys; species Trachemys scripta. The sequence goes on from NC_048298.1 coordinate 338,633,127, forward strand.
GCAATTTATAAGATAACATGGACAGTTACTTCAGGTGGATTGGGGAGGGGTTGACGTCAAACATGGGTGAATAGTGCAAACACTAGATTTCCCCTAATATCCAGTTGAGTGTCCAAGTTACTTCTGCCATGCTCGTGTAAGAGGTGACGTGTGTAAATTTCAAAGAACTACTATAACACTCCTCTTTCCTGCACTTCAGCTCTATACACTCTACCCCGATATAACGCGACCCGATATAACACGAATTCGGATATAACACAGTAAAGCAGCACTCCGGGGGGGGGGGGGAGGGAGAAATCTGGCAGATCAAAGCAAGTTCAATATAACGCGATTTCACCTATAATGCAGTAAGATTTTTTGGCTCCCGAGGACAGCGTTATGTCGGGGTAGAGGTGTACTACTGAAACAGAGACTTGGAGAGGAATTGCAGAGGGATTGTGTACATGACCCAGTATGTAAGTGTTAGAAACAACTTCTGGTCAGTTACCAGTAGACAGTATCATACAGCTGTTCACTGAACAAAGAGTTAATAGCACAAACCCATTGCAAACACTATGTGGAGTACTACTGAAATACTTTCTAAAGCAAAAGCCATTAAACAGTAAAGTTACCCCTGATCCTTCCTTTAGAGATTCCAACAACTCTGCTGCTGGCTTTCAATATACAGGCATGACATGAAAGTTTGATTTGTAATATTTGTATTCCAATGAGGAGTTTTGGCATAACATTTCCACATCTGTACTTTAGCACACACACGTCAACCCATTCTTTCCCCTCTGATCTGCTTTCAGAGATGATTTCTCAGGTTAGAGAGGGACTTAAAATGTAGCATCTGTCATCGGGATTTCCTCAGAATCTGAAAAGATCCCAGCGTCTCAGTCCTCATTCAGGCACTTGTCAGCAAACAAAAGTCTAGTAGCTCCTCTGTCCCTTGGTTAATAGCTGTCTGGTTCTCCTCAGGTTCTGTTCTTCCAGTCTGTAGCCTCTATCCGGAGTATCTGCATCTCTGAATTCCTGTATTCACAACTGAGCCAGGGAGTAACATCTTTGAAAATGGCTCTGGGAAACCAGAGATTGGACAGAGATGCCGGTTGCCCTGTAACTTTGAGGGGTCTCTACAGGGCAGAGATTCTAGAGCCCTCAGCAAGTCAGGGAACAGACATACGCCCTATTGGACCTGTTACCACAGCTCTGAATTCCTGCATTCACAATTGAGCCAGACAATAAAACTTTGTAAATGCATTTGCTGATTAAATTTCCAAGAGCAAATAAACTTGAGGCGATTTGGAAATTAGTCACTGTCATTCCGTGGGGTCTCCTCTTGCTCAGCCCCTGGCAGGATTGGGCCCAGAGTACACGGGCATTGGGATTTTCATATTCTGAGCTCCCTTTGAATGTCAGATTTCTGTGTAGTTTGAACAGCTCACTGTGGAGTATGGGCAGATGTTGGGAAGGGGCTCCCAAGCTACCTAGCGCTGCCTGTCCTCCAGCCTGTCACTGAGTCACCCCGACAGCCCAGCTGAGTCCTCTGCCGCTGCACAGCACATCTGCAAATGTTTCCCTTCCCTTCACATTTTAAAGCTAGTGAAACCTGCCAATGTACCCAATTCCTGCTAGAAGGGGAGCCGCTGACACCAGAGATCTTCACCCTAAAGGACAAGGAGTCATCGGAGAGATTGTACAGGCAGCAGTATCTGTTCAGATAGGGAGGCAGCTGCCTTTATGAAGCATGTCTGCACATTCCCTTGGGACCACTTGGCCATCAGGGAACCTCAGCTGCTCGGCTCAGTGTGCACCAGCTTTAACCCCTGTCATGACCAATGGCAAACTGCAGGAGGCCAAATCACAGGGGATGCGCGGTGATGGTACACAACTGGACTGCAGCGCCAGCAATGCTGCAGGTTCTATTCCTGGAATCCGGGCTTGTCATAACCAGTTTTGGATTTAGAGTTAGTGCGGCCCCATGCGTAGCTTTATTTTTTGGTTCCCCTTTTGGGACCCAGCCACGGAAAAGAAGGTTCTCTGTTATCTCCCCCTCCCTTTTTTCATTCTGTTTTTCTTCCTCCTCCGCCTATATTATAAGTAATAGGAAGTAAATGAAAATAAAGTGAGGTACGTTTATTGGCGCAGGGGATTGGGGTGTGGGAGGAGTGCGGGGGCTCAGGCTCTGGGAGGAAGTTTGGGTGCAGGCTGCGGGCTCTGGCCTGAGCCAGAGCCTTGGCGTGCGGGAGGAGGTCAAGGGGTGGAACTTCCCTAGGGTGGCGCAGCTCCCAAAGTGACTGGATTCACATCCCTCTGGCAGCCGCTTCTAGGCGGGGGGGGGGCAGGGGGTCTCCATGTGCCACTGCCCGCGGGTGCCACTCCAGCAGTTCCCATTGGCTGCAGTTCCTGGCCAATGGGAGCTGTGGAGTCGGCGCTTGGCGTAGGGACAGCACACGGTGATACCCCCCCAAGGGCTTCAGGGACATGCCAGCTGCTTCTGGGAGTGGGGTGGAGGGAGGGAGGCAGAGTGGGCAGGGAGCCGTGTTAGCCCTGGCCTGCTGCGCTTCTGCTGGAACGTCTCCATCTGCCCCTGGAGGGGAGGGGGTAGCAGGTCTCCGGGGCAGGGGCAGGGCACAGAGACGTGCCACTTCTGGGCATGGCATGGGGCACCAGCCACAGCATGCAAGCAGGCTGCCTGCCTGAGTCCTGCTACACCGCTGGCCGGGACTCGGGGGCAGGTTATCAGATGAGATTTCTCCTGCATTTTTTGGGCTCCCCTGTGGTTGGGGACCCCGTGCCACCATACGGCTTGTTTCATGGTAAATCCACTCCTGGTCATCACTGTTCATATTGTTCCAATTAGTCACATGGCTAGCTTGGGGGAGGCTGAGGGGTAACGATGATGCTGTCAGAGCTGTAATCTTGCTGAAATAAAATAAAATAGAATAAAAATATAGGACCTGATTTTTCCCCAGCAGTCCCCGTTTGCTGCATTACAAACCCAAGGTGCAGGCCAGGGAAGGGAGATTCCACAAGGCTCCGTACAGGGAAATTTCCCTCAGATTGTTTGGGGGGGGGGGTGGGGTGTTCCTCCCCTTCTCCCTGAGGAATGAAAAGAGGTACCCAGGATCCAGGGATCCACAAAGTTGTGCACAGATCTCAGTGATCCACTGGTAGCTAGGCCCACCCACCCACAATCTCTGGGACTCCACTACTGTTCTAGGACCCTCTCCAGCTCCCTGCTAGCACAGGTTCATCAGAGATGTGCTACCAGGGCCTGTCACAGCAGCCACTGCCTGCAGGATCTGCTGAAGGAGCATTGTACAGTGTGGAGGGGGCTGTACAGTTATGGGAAGTCTGGTTAGAGTAGCTGATGGGCACAATACCCCAGCCCTAGACTGGTCAGGAGGTTTCAACCTTTCCATGCCCAGAGTGCAGCCATAGACTCCGTCAGTGTAAACCTTCAGTTGTGAGGAATTAGCAGATGAAAAGCCTCCAATTTCTGTTGTGGAGCCAAGAAGCTGCAGCTGGGCAATATCATGGCAGCTGAGCGTACAGAGAAAAGTGATCCATTTTCTTTGAAAACTCATCCTGAATAAATGGGTGAAAAGGGAACATTTCAGTTTGAGTCTCAGTTATTTACGGTGTCTGTTTTCCAGCCCAGCTTAGCTCAAAGCATGAGCCTCTCTCCCTTGTACTATAGGACACACCCCTGGGTGGCAGCACTCCTACACTGGACAGCCCTTTAGGATGACCATATTTCCCAAGGAGAAAATGGGAGACACGCAGATGCTCACCAGAGGCCCCTGCCCACCCTCCATGCAAGGCTGTCGTCCATGGCCGGAACCCTGCCTACAGCTCTGCCTCACCCCATGCAGGGAGCTGGCATCTCCATTCATCTCCACCGAACAGTCCTCTGCTCCCTACTTCCCCACGTTTTTGACAGGAAGGGACATTTCTCCTGTTAGCACTTACGAAGTCAGCAAGAGCATATGGGACAAAAGCCGCCTTTCAAAAAAAAATGGACAGGACTTAAATAAGGGACTGTACCAGCCAAAACGGGACCAATGGGCACCCTAACACACACTCAAATGTGAAATTGCAGAACTACTAATGGTGGTTTGGAACCTATCACTTAGCTTCTGTACCAAAAGACTGGAGGATAGCTAATTTGATGCCAATTTTTAAAAAGGGCTGCAGAGGTGATCCCTGCAATTACAGGCTGGTAAGACTAATTTCAGTACTGGGCAACTGGTTGAAACTATAGTAAAGAACAAAATGTCAGACATATTGATGAATATAATTTTGGGGGAGAAGAGTCAACATGGTTTTAGTAAAGGGAAATCATGTCTCACCAACCTACCAGAATTATCACAGTATCATAGACTATTAGGGTTGGAAGAGACCTCAGGAGGTCATCTACTTCAACCCCCTACTCAAAGCAGAACCAACACCGACTGAATCATCCCAGCCAGGGCTTTGTCAAGCCGGATCTTCAAAACTTCTAAGGATGAAGATTCCACCACCTCCCTAGGGAACCCATTCCAGTGCTTCACCATCCAACTAGTGAAATAGTGTTTCTTAATATCCAATCTAGACCTCCCCCACTGCAACTTAAGACCATTGCTCCTTGTTCTGTCATCTGCCACCACTGAGAACAGCTGAGCTCCATCCTCTTTGGAACCCCCCTTCAGGTAGTTGAAGGCTGCTATCAAATCCCCCGCACTCTTCTCTTCTGCAGACTAAATAACCCCAGTTCCTTCTGCCTCTCCTCATAAGTCATGTGCCCCAGCCCCCTAATCATTTTCGTTGCCCTCCGCTGGACATTCTCCAATTTGTTCACATCCCTTCTTTAGTGGGGGGACTGGATGCAATAATCCAAGTGTGGCCTCACCAGTGCTGAATAGAGGGGAATAATCACTTCCTTCTATCTGCTGGCAATTCTCCGACTAATAAAGCCCAATATGCCGTTGGCCTTTTGGCAACAAGGGCACATTGTTGACTCATATTCAGCTTCTTGTCCACTGTAATCCCCAGATCCTTTTCTGCAGAACTGCTGCTTATCTAGTTGGTCCCCAGCCTGTAGCTGTGCATGGAACAGGTAATCATCAAGTGACCCATCTCCTGTCTCCCAATTCCGAGCTTCTGGCAAAAGGAGGCTAGGGACACCATCCCTGCCAGTACTGGTTAATATCCATTGATAGATCTATCCTTCATAAATTTATATAGTTCTTTTTTGAACCCTGTTATTGTCTTGGCCTTCACAAAGTCCTCTGGCAAGGAGTTCCACAGGTTGACTGTGTGTTATGTGAAAAAATACTTCCTTTTGTTTATTTTAAACCTGCTGCCTATTGATTTCATTTGGTACCACCTAGTTCTTGTGTTATGAGAAGGAGTAAACAACACTTCCTTATCTACTTTTTCCATGCTAGTCATTATTTTATAGACCTCTGTCCTATCCCTCCTTAGTCGTCTCTTTTCCGAGCTGAAAAGTCCCAATCTTATTAATCTCTCCTCACATGGCAGCCGTTCCATACCCCTAATCATTTTTGTTGCCCTTTTCTGAAACTTTTCCAATTCTAATATAACTTTTTTGAGATGGGGTGACCACATCTGCACACAGTATTCAAGATGTGGGCGTACCATGGGTTTATATAGAGGGAATATGATATTGTCTGTTTTATTGTCTATGCTTTTCCTAACAATTCTCACTATTTTGATAGCTTTTTTTTTGACTGCTGCTGCACATTGAGTGGAGGTTTTCAGAGAACTCTTCACAAAGACTCCAGGATCTCTTTCTTTAGTGGTAACAGCTAATTTAGATCCAAACATCTTATATATATAGCTGGGATTATGTTTTCCAATGTGCATTACTTTGCATTTATCAACAATGAATTTCATCTGCCATTTTGTTTCCCAGTCATCCAGTTTTGTGAAATCATTTTGAAGGGCTTCTCAGTCTGCTTGGGACTTAACTATCTTGAGCAGTTTTGTATCATCTGCAAATTTTACCACCTCACCATTTATCCCTTTTTCCAGATCATTTATGAATATGTTGAATAGGACTGGTCCAACGACAGACCTCTGGGGGATACCACTATTGACCTCTCTCGATTCTGAAAACTGACTATTTCTTCCTATCCTTTGTTTCCTATCTTTTAACCAGTTACCAATCCATGAGAAGAAATTCCCTACAAAAAGTAATTGTCCTTCTTGTCAACTGTTGGAAATGGGCCACCCTGATTGCATTGGCCTCGTTAGCATTTTCCTTCCCTTGGTATTCACCCCTTCTTGTCAACTGTTGAGAATAGGCCACTTCCACCTTAATTGAATTGACTCGTTAGCACTGACCCCACACTTGGTAGGGCAATTCCCATCTTTTCATGTGCTATGATATATATTCTGCTTATTGTATTTTTCACTCCATGCATCTGATGAAGTGGGTGTTAGCCCACAAAAGCTTATGCCCAAAAAAATTTGTGAATCTCCAAGGTGCCACAAGGACTCCTTGTTGTTTTTCCTTTTATCCTCTGTCACCTTACTTTACTTAAGAACCTTTGGTGAGGGACCCTGATAAAACTAAGTATACTATATCCGCTGAATCCCCCTTGTCCACCAGCTTGTTGACCCCATCAAATGGCCATTGGGCTTGAAAATTCATAGTGACTGGGGGACATCCTGGATGATTGGAAAAAGGCAAATATAGTGCCCATATTTTAAAAAGGGAAGAAAGAGAACTTGGGGAACTACAGATCAGTCAGCATCACTTCAGACCCTGGCAAAATCATGAAGCAGGTCCTCAAGGAATCCATTTTGAAACACTTAGAGGAGAGGAAGGTGATCAGGAACAGTCAACATGGATTCACCAAGGGCAAGTCAATCCTGACCAACCTGATTGCCTTCTATGATGAGCTAACTGGCTCTGTGGGGAAAGCAGTGGACATGTTATTCCTTGACTTTAGCAAAGCTTTTGATATGGTCTCCCACAATATTCTTGCCAGCAAGTAAAAGAAGTATGGACTGGATGAATGGACTATAAGGTGGATAGAAAGCTGGCTAGATTGTCCGGCTCAATGGGTAGTGATCAACAGCTCGATGTCTAGTTGGCAGCCGGTATCAAGCGGCGTGCCCCAGGGGTCGGTCCTGGGGCAGGTTTTGTTCAACATCTTTATTAATGATCTGGATGACGGATTAATTGCACCCTCAGCAAGTTCACAGATGGCACTAAGCTGGGGGGAGAGGTATATTCACAGGAGGGTAGGGATATAGTCCAGAGTGATCTAGACAAATTGGAGGATTGGGCCAAAAGAAATCTGATGAGGTTCAACAAGGATAAGTGCAGAGTCCTGCACTTAGGACAGAAGAATCCCATGCACCACTAGAGGCTGGGGACCGCCTGGCTAAGCAGCAGTTCTGCAGAAAATGACCTGGGGATTACAGTGGACGAGAAGCTGGATATGAGTCCGCAGTGTGCCCTTGTTGCCAAGAAGGCTAATAGCATATTGGGCTGAATTAGTAGGAGTATTGTCAGTATTCCCATCTCTCAGCACTTGTGAGGCCACATCTGCGATATTATGTCCAATTTTGGTCCCGCCACTACAGAAGGGATGTGGACAAATTGGAGAGAGTCCAGCGGAGGGCAATGACAATGATTAGGGGGCTGAGGCACATGACTTGCAAGAAGAGGCTGAGGCAATTGGGATTGTTTTGTCTGAAGAAGAGAAGAGTGACGGGGGATTTGATAGCAGCCTTCAACTACCTGAAGGGGGGTTTCAAAGAGGATGGAGATCGGCTGCTCTCAGTGGTGGCAGATGACAGAACAAGGAGCAATGGTCTCAAATTGCAGTCAGGGAGGTCTAGGTTGGGTATTATAAAAAATTATTTAACTAGTTGGGTGGTGAAGCACTGGAATGGGTTACCTAGGGAGGTGGTGGAATCTCCATCCTTAGAGGTTTTTAAGGCCCAGCTTGATGAAGCCCTGGCTGGGATGATTTAGTTGGGAATTGGTCCTGCTTTGAGTAGGGGGTTGGACTAGATGATCTCCTGAGGTCTCTTCCAACCCTGATATTCTATGATTCTATGATCATCGTTACTGCTCAGCTGCCCTCAAGGTAGCTCTGAGATTAATCAGAACCATAAACAGTGACGACAAGCCTGGATTCCAGGAACAGAGCCTGCAGCAGGGCTGGCACTGCAGTCCAGATGGGTAGCATCACCACACGTCCCCTGTGATTTGGCCTCCTGTAGTTTGCCATTGGCTGTGTCAGGGTTAAAGATGATGCACTCAAAATCAAGCAGATGAGGTTCCCTGATGGCCAAGGGGCCCCCAAGGGAATGTGCAGGCATGCTTCATAAAGTCATTTGTCTCCTTATCTGAACAGATACTGCCTGCTTCTCCGATGACTCCTTCTCCTTTTGGGCGTAGACCTCTGTTGTCAGCGGATCCCCTTCTAGCAGGAATTGGGTATGTTGGCAGGTTTCACTATCTTTATAATGTGAAGTGAAGGGGAAAGGCTGCAAGCTGTTTCCATTTGCAGATGTTCTGTGCAACAGCAGAGGACTCAGCTGGGCTGTCGGGGTGACTCAGTGACAGGGCTGGAGGACAGGCAGCGCTAGGTAACTTGGGAACCTCTCCCCAACATCTGCCCATGATACATGGTGGGCTGTTCAAGCAACACAGAAGTCTCACATTGAAAGCGACCTCGAAGTGTTAAAACCCGATGCCCCGAGTCACGATTTCTCAGAGGGTCCCATTTTTTGAGTTGCCCTGTGCTCTAGGCGGTTTCTGCCAGGGGCTGAGCGAGAAGAAACCCAATGGAATATCAGTGACTAGTTCCAAAATTGTCTCAGGTTTATTTTCTCAGGGAAATTTAATCAGCAAATGCATTTTCAGAGGTAAGCTATTGACCCAGCTACAGAGGAGCTACTAGACTTCTGTTTGCTGACAAGTGACTCAATGAAGGCTGAGACCTTGCGATCTTTTCAGATTCTGAAGAAATCCAGGTGACAGACGCTACATTTTAAGGCCCACTCTAATCTGAGAAATCATCTCTGAAAGAAGAGGAGAGGGAAAGAATGGGTTGACATGTGTGTACTAAACTACAGATGTGTAAATGTTATGCCAAGACTTTTCATTGTCTTAAAATATTGCAAACCAAACTTTCATGAGGAGCAGTGGAAACTTTACTGCTTAATGGCTTTTACTTTAGAAAGTATTTCAGAAGTTCTCCACATACTTTTTGCAATGGTTTGTGCTAATAACTCTTTGTGCAGCAAACAGCTGTCTGATAGTATCCCCTGGTAACTGACCAGAAGCTGTTTCTAACACTTACATTCAGGGTCATGCACACAATTCCTCACAAATACCACTGTCAGTCTTTCCAAAAAGTTATGAGAGAACAGAACCGCTGGTCTTGGTTTCAGTAGTGTTACAGAGCTGAGATGCAGGAAAGGGCAGTGCTATATTAGTTGTAAGTAATTTACGCCCATCAACTCTTACATGACCATGGATGAAGTAATTTGCATGCAGAAATGGATATTAGTGCAAATCTAGTTTTTGCATATTCACCCATTTGTGACACTAATCCCTTCCCCGCCCAGCTGAAGTAACTGTCTGTGTTAGCTTGTAACTTGCAAAGTATCTATAGACCCTTGCATGGGGAGAGGAGGCGGGTCCTTTGAGGAAGATCGAATTCTCAGGATTCAGTTAACATTGGCCAGGCAAAGCACTTCAGCTTCCATTGGAGGGATTCTTGGGGCTCAGACTGTATCACCGGGAGCATATGGTAAGGGAAAGATAATAGAGCCCGGTTCTGACTGAATTTACACATGTAAATCTGGAGCAACCCTGTTGAAGTAACTGTTATTGAATTATGAACCTGGCATTAAGAATTTATCCAATGTGCTGGAAAGAGACAGTGGAATAATTTGAAGTCTCAGGAGTGGAGAAAATAAAAAGTATATATATGAGGCAATGAAACACATTTATAAATAGCTTCAATGCAGGGCAGATAAATACAATGACCGTCTTCACCACGCACTTGGCATGATTTATGGACGTCATGATACAATGGGCCACACTCAGAGGTAGACATCGAGAAAGAGTGACTGTATGAAGGTCAAAAATGTAAAATCACACAGTGCTCAAGTAAGCTGTGGAACTCCCAGCCACAAGATATCAATGGGGCCAAGAGCTTCTCAGGATTCAGCAAGGGATTGGATGTTTAAATGGGTAATCAGGAAATTCAATTACAGTACTGAGAATTTAAAAAAAAAGTCTTATAAGGGCTGTAAACCTTCCTGATTTACATAAAAAAATATGTCTATCTAGTAGGTGTCAGGGGGAAACTTTCCCTAGGATCAGGGTTTCTCTTAGTTCCCTATTGCAGGGCTTCTTCCTTCTTCCTTTGCAGCATCTCGTACTGGTCACTGGACACTGGGCTAGACAGACTGCTGGTCTGATCTAGTCTGGCAGTGCCTATCTTCCTATTGGTAGTATACATCCAAGACAATGTTTTTGCTGATTTTCCTTGAGGTCCTAGGAATCTCTAGACTTTCACTGAGAGCAGAAAGTTGTCTCGCTAAATATCATCTAGTCTCCTGTTCATTTTCTTTTCAGGAAGAAAAGTTCATAAGTCCCCGGATCTGCCCAGTACATTATGTCAGCTGTCAATGACACTAAATTCAACTCTGCAGTGTTCCTTCTCACTGGGATACCTGGGCTGGAAGACGTCCATCTCTGGATCTCTATCCCCTTCTGCTTAATGTATGTTATTTCAATAGTAGGAAATTCAGTCATTCTGTTCATTATAAAAACAGATTCAAGCCTCCATGAGCCCATGTACATTTTCCTTTCCATGCTGGCCGTCACAGACCTTGGCATATCGATAACCACCATACCCACGATACTGGGCATATACCTGTTTAACTCTGGGAGAATCAGCCTCGATGCCTGTTTTGCCCAGCTCTTCTTCATCCATGCGCTTTCAAAAATTGAATCCTCCATTCTCTTGTTGATGGCCTTTGACCGCTTCATCGCCATCTGTAACCCACTGAGATATGCCTCCATCTTAACTCCACCGAGAATAGCCAAGATGGGACTGGTGGCTGTTCTAAGATCGGTGGCTGTAATACTCCCACTCCCCATTCTCCTGAAACGGTTTCGATACTGTCGAGACAATGTCCTCTCCCATTCCTACTGCCTGCACCAGGACGTCATGAAGGCAGCTTGTTCAGACATTTCAGTGAACAGCATCTATGGCTTGTTTCTTAAAGTCGTCACCGTTGGATTGGACTCGTTCCTCATTTTCCTCTCTTATGTGATGATCGTCAAAACAGTGCTGAGCGTTGCGTCCCACACAGAGTGCCTGAGAGCCCTGAACACCTGCGTCTCCCACCTCTGCGCCGTCCTGCTCTTCTACATATCAGACATCGGCCTGTCTTTAATACACAGATTCGGAAATAGCTCTACTCACTTGCTTCAGATAATCCTTGGCTACGTCTACCTGCTGGTTCCGCCCCTGATGAACCCAATCGTGTACAGTGTGAAAAGCAAACACCTTCGTGAGAGGATAATCAGGGCATTTGTCAAGTGAAGGGTCAGTTCATCACCTGGCTCTAGCGCTGGTGATATGGGAGAGGAAAAACACGAGCGATGGCCATGACCATGTATTCCATCCTGGATCCTCTTCCCCTGAGGCCCTTTCCTCTATCCCATTTCTTCCCTGAAGAGCACACCTCTACTATTCCCCTTTACCTGAGACTCTGCCCCCTTTCCAGGCTGGGAGCCAGAACCAGGCCTTGGTAAAAGTTGCCCAGGGAACCAGAGCCACAGTGAGGCGTTCCACAAGTCAGGGAATGTGGAGAGTCTGGGGCTCCCCACAGCAACCTGTGCTCCCAAGGCAGTTCTTACCATGGCCTGACTCTGGCCTGGCTGGGAGGTGGAGACTCATGAAAGTGGAGGAGCAAGAGGCTGGGCTTAGTGAGAAGATATGGGGCAGGGGACCGGGCTTCAGGGGAAAAAGGGGAGTAGGGTCTGAACCAATGCTGACCACAGCAATCAGGAAAGTGCGGGTAATCCTGAGTAAAGGCGGAGGCTGGGGCTGGAGGGTAGGAGAAATACAAGCAAGGAAAGGGGGGGAAATCCCCTGCTAAATATGTATCAAATATAATGGCATCAGTGTAACAAATTATAAAAGTGTCATCCCAACTTAGGGGCAGTAGGGAGATGTAGTCCTTGGGAGGTGTCAGACTGATGGCCATTGGTGGTGATGGGGAAGGTGATGGTGATGAGGACGATGATGGATAGCACTTCAGGTTGTTCTACAAGGGATGGTATGAGTATATGGAAGTGTAGATGTACATTCTCTATCTATCTTGTTAAGTTGGGGTGTTTTTGACTGCGCTGAATGTATTGATGGACTATGTTCAATATAGAAGAGTTGCTATGGTGTGAGTGTTGTAGCTGTGCACATCAGGTTCATGCAAAACACACTGGTTATGATAAAAAAGAAAACAAGTTTATTAACCAAAGAAAGATTTTACGCGAATACAAGCGATAGCAAATACATCAAAGCAGATTACCTAGCAAGTAAACTGACCTGCAAACTGAGCCTAACATACGAGAGAAAGGATATGAATTAGATGTTTGTCATCCTGACTGATCATACATATGAAACAGAAATAAAATAATAATAATGGGCCACATCTTCAGCTTCAATGGAGCAGCACTGATCTGAAGGTATGAGTCATAATCTCCTAGGCAGGAGCATGCCTTTTTTGCAGGTGTTTGTACAGTGTCTGGTACATTGAGGGGGCTACTAGACATGTCCTGTCAGACATACCCATATACCTGAGTTTTGTGCCTTTCCAGCCACACACAGCAGCTGTAAACTGGTTTAACCAGCCACTTGAGGGTTCTCCATGTGTAGGGGAACACTTGGGTCATGCAGATGGACCATGGTGGCTCCTAGTCCTATGGTTGGTGTACTGGAATAGGCTGCCTCGCTAAGAACCACCCCCCGCTGGGTGAACAGGCTGATCCTCCCACAGCGGGTTTGACAGACCCCAAGTTTGTTGACCTTCCAGGCACACTGCAAGCCCCATCTGTTTTCAATTGCAGACTTATTTGCTGGAAGTGATGGTGATCAGAGGAAAGGATCTTTATGGTGAGTGCAGATTTTATTGAGACATTTACTGGATTTTTAGATCAGTCCTTTAACCAACATTGGATCAATTTGTTATTTGCTACTTTAGCTAATGTGTTTCAGTTTTGTACTCTCAGAAGTCTGAGTGCCTTTGATCAACCTATATAAATAAACAAAAGGACAGGACGTTGGGATGAATTCATCGCAACAAAGGAAAAATGGATATTATTAATATTGTTCCACCATCTGTGTGTCTGGCACTTTCTAGAGTTGGAGTGCTGATTTAAAGGGCCATCCAGACAAGCTGGCATCATAACCAGTTCATCCAAGACAAAGTATCAGCCAACATCAAGAAACATGAGGGCAGGCACCTCATGGATAATGGACATCGGCCTGGGAGACTTCAAAAAAACAGCAAGAATGCGTGGCAGGAAAAAGGATGAGAAGCAAGGGCCATGACTGATGAGAAATATTAATCTTGACCATTAACATGACTCCACCTGAGATCTGGGAGGATGGATCTGAGCAAGGAGTTAAAAATATGAAACAATTGCACTAAGCTAAGATCTGCACTCTCAGCCAAAGACAAATAAAACTGCGATGAGGAGACCAGTTGTGCTGCCCTTACTCACAGAGATAGTGTCGTACTAAACAAGTATCAGAGGGTAGCCGTTTTAGTCTGTATCCACAAAAACAATGAGGAGTCTGGTGGCACCTTAAAGACTAACAGATTTATTTTATTTTTAACCACAAAAGCTTATGCCCAAATAAATCTGTTAGTCTTTAAGGTGCCATCAGACTCCTCATTGTTTTTGTACTAAACAAGTTGTCTTGTTGAAACAAGTGGGACTCTGCGTAGTGAGGTACAATCCAGAGATTCCATGATGTCTTCTAGGGACTCTGCATTTGCTATTGATTTTACATGAAAGCTACTCAGATACTATGGTGATGGGCAGTAGTGTAAAACCAATAGTTAGCTAGATAATCAGCGTGAGTGAGGGTTATACAATTAGACCATAGTTAAGACCAAACTTTCCTTACAGCAGATGCTGGAAACTTCTGGTGGAAAATGAAAGATCAGATTTAAAACCAAACAATTGGCCTGAAGACTAGCTAGGATTTTCACTACTAAGCTCCCTCCTGAATCGCCCCTCTGATATACGGCCTGTATTGCCATATATCTCCAGAGATGTGTGGAGGGTCTTCTATATTTTCAAGGAAAACCCAGCTATATAGAGATGCTTAACACTGAGTCCATTAACTTATCAGTTATATCAAAGATGAATAGAGCTGTTTATGTTTGTATGCGGCACTCATACAGCACACATGCATCTGTTATATAATAAATATTATATAAAGATACAATCTAGTATTGCAATAACTTTGCTTGATGTCCTGCGTTGTTTTCTCTCTGTCTTTTGTAATAATGATCTTATTTAGTTCTATGTGATATCTGTTTTTATAGAAGCTGTGATGGGATGTGTAACGTTCCCATGGTGTTATCTGGACCGGTGATTTGCTAGGTCACTCCAATCCTCAACTCTGGGAACCAGACTTACCATGCTTTGCTGTGAGAACCCCCACTCCTGGACTGTTCACGCACAACATCTAGCATGTAACCTGCTCCCAACTACATGAGTGAGCACTTTTAGCAAGCTGCTGCTTGGATCGTGCAACTAGCCAATATCTCCAGCCCCAGACCCAACCCTAGGAACCTCTGTCTTGCAATTTCCAGTTATGCCCACTGGACGCTGCAAGCTTATATGAGTTCATCAATTTAACAAAGAAATTGATATGTACCAGGTGTGACAAAGTTCCTCCTCTATCTTGGTGGGTCCTGCGCTTATTGGCGGATTTTCTTGCCTCAGAGATTCACCATGTGGGTTGGGGAACAGCCCAGAGACCTTCCCCTCTGGAAGAACCCACAGTCCAGGTCAATTGGGAGGTTTGGGGGGAACCCGGGCCCGCCCTCTACTCCGGGTTCCAGCCCAGGGCCCTGTGGACTGCAGCTGTCTATAGTGCCTCCTGTAAAAGCTGCATGACAGCTACAACTCCCTGGGCTACTTCCCCATGGCCTCCTCCAAACACCTTCCTTATTCTCAACACAGGACCTTCCTCCTGGTGTCTGATAACGCTTGTGCTCCTCAGTCCTCCAGCAGCACACCCTCTCACTCTCAGCTCCTTGTGCCTCTTGCTCCCAGCTCCTCACACTCACACCACAAACTGAAGTGGGCTCCTTTTAAAACCCAGGTGCCCTGATTAGCCTGCCTTAATTGATTCTAGCAGCTTCTTCTTAATTGGCTCCAGGTGTCCTAATTAGCCTGCCTGCCTTAACTGGTTCTAGCAGGTTCCTGATTACTCTAGTGCAGCCCCTGCTCTGGTCACTCAGGGAACAGAAAACTACTCATCCAGTGACCAGTGTATTTGCCCTCTATCAGACTCCTGTACCCCACTGGTCTGGGGCTGTCACACAGGCTTGTCTCTGACACACTTCAAACCAAACGCACTGCTTCAGGTAGAACAAACAAATGTATTAACTACAAAAGAGATTGTGAGTGATTATAAGTCAAAACACAACAAGTCACATTTGGTCAAATGAAATAAAAGCAAAACGCATTCTATGCTGATCTTAACACTTTCTGTGCCCTTACAAACTTAGATGCTTTTCACCACAGGCTGGCTGGTTGCCTTTCAGCCAGGCTCTCCGCTTTGATCAGCGCTTCAGTTGCTTGGTGGTGGTGTCTGTAGATAGAGGTGGAAGAGAGAGAGCATGGCAAACATCTCTCTCTTTTATCATGTTCTTTTTTCCTTCATAAATGATCAGGAGAAAGGGGTAAACAGTGAGGTGGCAAAGTTTGCAGATGATACTAAACTGCTAAAGATAGTTAAGTCCAAAGCAGACTGTGAAGAACTTCAAAAAGATCTCACAAAACTAAATGATTGGGCAACAAAATGGCAAATGAAATTTAATGTGGATAAATGTAAAGTAATGCACATTGGAAAAAATAACCCCAACTA
>NC_048298.1:338649371-338668703 GCF_013100865.1 Trachemys scripta elegans
AATCTAGAGATTCCCAGGACCTCAAGGAAAATCAGCAAAAACATTGTCTTGGATTTATACCACAAATAGGAAGATAGGCATTGCCAGACTGGATCAGACCTACATTCTGTCTAGCCCAGTATCCAGTGGCCAGTTCGAGATGCTGCAAAGGAAGGTGGAGGAAGCCCTTAAATAGGGAACTAAGAGATACCCTGATCCCAGGGAAAGTTTCCTCTTGACACCCACTAATTAGACATATTTTGTCGTGTAAATCGGGAATATTTAGAGCCCTTACAAGACTTTTTTAAAAAAATTGTCAGTACTGTAATTGGATTTCCTGATTACCCATTTAAACATTCCATCCCTCTTTGAATCCTGAGAAGCTCTTGGCCCCGTTGCCCATTGTATCATGATGTCAATAAACACATGGCAAGTGCATGGTGAAGACGGTCATGTATTTATCTGCATTTCACTGAAGTTATGTATAAACATGTTTCTTTGCCTCATATATATACTTTTTATTTTCTCCACTCCTGAGACTTCAAATTATTCCACTGTCTCTTTCCAGCACGTGGGAAAAATTCTTAGTGCCAGGTTCTTAATTAAATAACAGTGACTTCAGTTGGGTTGCTCGAGATTTACATGTGTAAATTTAGTCAGAACCAGGCTCTAATAACTTTCCCTTACCATATGCTCCCAGTGATACACTCTGACCACCAAGAATCCCTCCAATGGAAGCTGAAGTGCTTTGCCTGGCCAATGTTAACTGAATCCTGAGCATTCGATCTACGTCACAGGCCCTGTCTCCTCTCCCCATGCAAGGGTCTATAGATACTTGGCAAGTTCCAAGCTAACACAGACAGTTACTTCAGCTGAGTGGGGGAGGGATTGGTGTCACAAATGGGTGAATATGCAAACACTTCGTTTACACTAATATCCCCTTGTGTGCGCAAATTACTTCAGCCATGCTCATGTAAGAGGTGATGGGCGTAAATTACTTACAACTAATATAACACTCCCCATTCCTACATCTCAGCTCTGTAACAATACTAAAACAAAGACCAGCGGTTCTCTTCTCTCATAACTTTTTGGAAAGACTGGCAGCGGTATTTGTGAGGAATTGTGTGCATGACCCTGAATGTAAGTGTTAGAAACAGCTTCTGGTCAGTTACCAGGGGATACTATCATACAGCTGTTCGCTGCACAAAGAGTTATTAGCACAAACCATTGCAAAAAGTATGTGGAGAACTTCTGAAATACTTTCTAAAGTAAAAGCCATTAAGCAGTAAAGTTTTCACTGCTCCTCATGAAAGTTTGGTTTGCAATATTTTATTAAAATGAAACGTTTTGGCATAACATTTACATGTCCGTAGTTTAGCACACACATGTCAACCCATTCTTCCCCTCTCCTCTTCTTTCAGAGATGATTTCTCAGGTTAGAGTGGGCCTTAAAATGTAGCGTCTGTCATCTGGATTTCTTCAGAACCTGAAAAGATCTCAGTGTCCCAGCCCTTCAGAAATCCTGACTTGGGGCATTTTAATATTCTGAGCTCGCTTTGAATATCAGATTTTTGTGCAACTTGAATAACTCACGGAGCAGCATGGGAAGATGCAGGGGAGGGGTTCTCAAGCTACCTAGCGCTGCCTGCCCTCCAGCCCTGTCACTGAGTCACCCCGACAGCCCAGCTGAGGCCTCTGCCGCTGCACAGAACATCTGCAAATGGAAACAGCTCGCAGCCTTTCCCCTTCTCTTCCATTTTAAAGATAGTGAAACCTGCCAACGTACCCAATTCCTGCTAGACGGGAACCTGCTAAAAGCAGAGGTCTTCAGTCAGAAGGGCATGGAGTCATCGGAGGGGTAGCAGAGGCAGCAGGCAGTATCTGTTCAGATAGGGAGGCAACTGCCTTTATGAAGCATGTCTGCACATTCCCTTGGGGGCCACTTGGCCATCAGGGAACCTCAGCTGCTTGGTTTCGCGTGCACCATCTTTAACCCTGTCACGGCCAATGGCAAATTGCAGGAGGCCAAATCACAGGAGATGCGCGATGGACTGCTGCAGGTTCTATTCTTGGAATCTGGGCTTGTCATCATAGTCCATATGGTTCTGATTAGTCACATGGCTACCTCAAGGGCAGCTGAGAGGTAATGGTGATGCCGTCACAGCTGGGATCTTGATGAAATAAAATAAAATAGAATAATAAAAATATAATGTAGGAGCAGATTTCTCCCCAGCAGCCCCCTTTCCTGCATTACAAACCCAGGGTGCTGATCAGGGAAGGGGGATTCCAAACAATTTCCTGGGATCGTTACGGGGGAGGGGGTCCCTTCTCTTCTCCATGAGAAATGAAAATGGAACCTAGGATCCAGGGATCCTCCAAGTTATGCACAGATCTCAGTGATCCATTGGTAGCTAGGCCCACCCACCCACCCACAATCTCTGGGCCTCCACAACTGCTCTAGGACCGTACCCTGCTCCCTGCTAGCACAGGTTCATCAGAAATGTGCTACCAGGGCCTGTCACAGTAGCCACTGCCCGCAGGATCTGCTGAAGGGGCATTGTACTGGGTGGAGGGGGCTGCACAGAGATGGGAAAGCTGGTTAGAGTAGCTGATGGGCACAATACCCCAGCCATAGACTGGTCAGGAGGTTTCGACCTTTCCACACCTAGAGCGCAGCCACAGACTCGGTCACTTGAACCTTCATTTATGTGACGAGGAAGAGGCAGATGAAAAGCCTCCAAATTCTCTTGGGGATCCAGGCAGCTGCAGCTGGGCAGCATCATGGCAGCTGAGCTTTAGGGAAAAATGATCCATTTTCTATGAAAACCCACCCAAAAAATGGATAAAAAGGAAACATTTGGGGCTGGGTCAAAATTTTTCAAGGGGGAAAAAAACTTTTGTTTTCCTGCCCAGCTCTAGCGGAAACCATGAGCCCCTCTCCCTCGTGCTAGAGGCCCGCACCCCTAAGTGGAAGCACTCGCCCTGCATCAGCTTCCCACACTGAGCATCCCCTGGACGTCTGCTAGGGCAGCTACGCCAGCTCTGTGATGCAGCAGCACATTGATCAGTGGAAGAAGTTAAGAACATAAGAACGGCCTTATGATCTCAGACCAATGGTCCATCTAACCCAGTGGCCTTTCTTCTGAGAGTGGCCTGTGAAGATACTTCAGAGGGAACAAACAGAAGAGTGGAATTATCGAGTGATCCATCCCCTGTGTCTGCTCCTAGCTTATGGCAGTCCGAGGTTTAGAGACCCAGAGCATGGGGCTGCGTCACTCACCATCTTGGCTAATAGCTATTGATGGAGCTATTCTCCGTGAACGTATCTGATTCTCTTTTGGACCAGTTTCTCTTTTGGCCTTCACAAGTGTGGCCTATAGGGCTAACCTGCTTGCTTGCCTATACATCTTTTCTTGTGGATTTTTTATTGCCTTATGGTTTGGTTATTTATTTTATTATAATAAGTTTATATTAAAGTAGTTTGGCTGTAACACAAGGGACTTACAGGCCACGTCCTGTATGTTGAGCTAAGGCAAATGTCTGGGACCTTCCACCCTGATAGCAAAGTTGGCTCACATATGTTCGGGACCTTTCACCTAGATAGATGGTGATGAGCTAAAGCAAAAGGTCCACATATGATGTGTTAAAGCAGGTTTCCTAAGCTCATACCCTTTTAAACTTAACAGGTACACCACAACTTGGAAAAACCCGAAATAACTAGTTAGGACAGAAATAACAAATGTGATACCTAAGCACAGAAGGGCCGGGGATAACAAATTGACGTATATAATAATAAGTTGAGATCATTGATATACTAACCTAGAGGCAAAAGACACTTCTTTCTGGAATACGTGTGACCAGAATTTTACATAGTTTGCCAGAGGAAGTCTGACCAGTGTCTCTTATACGTATAAAAACAAGGAGAAGTCCAGTGGCACCTTAAAGACTACCAAATTTATTTGGGCATAAGCTTTGTTGGGTAAAAAAACAAGTTATTAAGATGCATGGAATGAAAATTACAGATGCAGGCAATATTGTACATGAAGAGAAGGGAGTTACCTTACAAGTGGAGAACCAGTGTTCACGGGGCCAATTCAATCAGGTTCCATGTAGTCCACTCCCAGTAATTGATGAGGAGGTGTCAATACCAATAGAGGGAAAGTTGCTTTTGTAGTGAGCCAGCCACTCCCAGTCCCCATTCAAGCCCAATTGAATGTTGTTAAATTTGCAAATGAATTGTAGTTCTGCAGTTTCTCTTTGAAGTCCATTTTTGAAGTTTTTTTGTTGAAGTATGGTTACTTTTAAATCTGTTACAGAATGTTCAGGGAGATTGAAGTGTTCTCCTACCGGCTTTTGTATGTTACCATTCCTGATGTCTGATTTGTGTCCATTTATTCTTTTACATAGAGCGTGTCCGGTTTGGCCAATGTACATGGCAGAGGGGCATTGCTGGCACATGATGGTGTATATCACATTAGTAGATGTGCAGGTGAATCAGTCCCTGATGGTGTGGCTGATGTGATTGAGTCTTCTGATGGTGTTGCTAGAGTTGATATGGGGACAGAGTAGGCAACGGGATTTGTAACAGGGATTCGTTCCTGGGTTAGTGTTTCTGTGGTGTGGTGTGTAGTTGCTGGTGAGTATTTGCTTCAGGTCTGGGGGCTGTCTGTAAGTGAGGACTGGCCTGTCTCCCAAGGTCTGTGAGAGTGAGGGATCGTTTTCCAGGATAGGTTGTAGATGGCTGGTGATGTGCTGGAGAGGTTTTAGATGGGGGCTGTATATGATAGCCAGTAGTGTTCTGCTATTTTCCTTGTAGGCCCTGTCCTGTAGTAGGTGAATTCTGGGTACCCGTCTCCCTCTGTCAATCTGTTTCATCACTTCCCAGATGGGTATTGTAGTTTTAAAAATGCTTGATAAAGATCTTGTAGGTGTCTGTCTCTGTCTGAGGGATCGGAGCAAATGCGGTTGTATCTTAGGGCTTGGCTACAAACAACGGATCATGTGATGTGGTCAGGATGAAAGCTGGAGGCATGTAGGTAAGTACAGCGGTCAGTAGATTTCCAGTATAGGGTGGTGTTTATGTGACCATCGCTTATTTGCACTGTAGTGTCCAGGAAGTGGATCTCTTGTGTGGACTGAGGTTGATGTTAGGGTGGAAATTGCTGAAATCCAGGTAGAATTATTCAAGGGCCTCCTTCCCGTGGGTCCATTTGATGATATCATCAATGTAGTGCAAGTAGAGGAGGGGCACTAGGGGATGAGAGCTGAGGAAGCGTTGTTCTAAGTCAGCCATAAAAATGTTGGCATATTGTGTGGCCAGGAGGGTACCCATAGCAGTGCCGCTGACTTGAAAGTATAAGTTGTCCCCAAATCTGAAATGCTTGTGGATGAAGACAAAGTCACAAAGCTCAGCCACCAGATGTGCTGTGGCCTCATCAGGGATACTGTTCCTGACAGCTTGTTGTCCATCCAAGCGTGGAATATAGGTGTAAAGAGTTTCTACAATCATAGTGGCCAGGATGGTGTTTTCAGGAAGATCACCAATGCATTGTAGTTTCCTCAGGAAGTCGGTGGTGTCTCGAAGATAGCTGGGAGTGCTGGTAGTGTAGGGTCTGAGGAGAGAGTCCAAATAGCCAGGTAATCCTGCTGTAAGAGTACCAATGCCTGAGATAATGGGGCGTCCAGGGATTCCAGGTTTATGGATCTTGGGTAGCCGACAAAATACCCCTGGTCGGCATGTAGTGAGTCAAACTAGGAAAGATTGAGAACTGACTTGATAACAGTGTACAAGCACTTTTACAGGAATTAAATACCAGGTACTAATGGTCTCTTTAACCTAGCAGGAAAAGGTATAACAAGAACTAATGGCTGGAAACTGAAGCAAGAGAAATTAAATGTGGAAATGAGGCACATATTTTTAACTGTGTTGGTAATTAACCAGGGGAACAAACTCTCAAAGGACATTGTGGATTGTCCTGATATCTCCAAACCAATATTAGATGCCTTCCTAGAAGATATGCTTCAGAGGAACAGAAGTGATGCTTCAGTGAAATACAAGTTACTGGGGGTAAACTGGGAGAAATTCTCCAGGCGGTCAGACTTGATAATCTAATGGTCCCTTCTTTCCCTAAATTCTATGAATCTACGATTTATTGTCTTGAGGGAATTTCTATTTTGGATGCAACTGGAAAAAGTTGCTACTCTGAAAGGTTATAATTACTCAACAAGAATATACGCTGACCTAGAAGACTCAAGATTGTCACAGTGAGACCGGGATATATGGTCTCTTTCCCCTGTAAACCAGATCCTTTCCCATCATGAGAGGAATCTCACAATTTAATCATGACAGGTGTGGAGAAAGTACATAGGGAAATGATATTTACTCCTTCTCATAACACAAGAACTAGGGGTCACCAAATGAAACTAATAGGCAGCAAGTTTAAAACAACAAAAGGAAGTATCTCTTCACATAATGCACAGCCACGCTATGGAACTCCTCGCCAGAGGATTTAATGAAGGTAAAGATTATAACAGGGATAAAAAAAGAACTAGATAAATTAGTGCAGGAGAGGTCCTTCAATGCCTATTAGCCAGGATGGGCAGGAATGGGATCTCTGGCTTTCATTTCCCAGTAGTTGGGAATGGGCGACAAGGGATGGATCACTTGATGATTGCTTGTTCTGTTCATTCCCTCTGGGGCACATGGCATTAGCCACTATTGGAAGACAGGATACTGCACTAGATGGAACATTTGTCTGACCCCATACGGCTGTTCTTATATTCTGATGTTTTATATTATCCCACTCTTTGAGCTGGGAACGACATCCCGTCTATGATAAAAGCTTATCACCAAGCAGCACTGATTGGACACTTGAGACTCTTACTTGTGATCAGAGCTATACAGTCACTCCCAGCCTCCTTAAAATGAGTGGGTTTATTAGCAAACAGAACTGGCCCAACTTAAATTCTTTTGGGAAGACAAGGAGCTCTCAGGACCCAGCCTAGTTTCCTTGTGTCTCTGAGAGCATCTTCCCTTCTGTTTGCCCCTTTCTTGTTGAAGCAGCCTTTGCTGAAACTTGTGTGAGCATTGGCGCAGACACCATAGTGCTCAGCCATGTATGTGTTACAGGGCCTAGATGTGAAGCTGACCTTTGCCCTCAGACAGCTTTCTTCCAGCCAGACCATCAAAGATGAGGGCCCCATGGCCATTGATCCATAGTTTGGCAGTTAGACCCATTTAGCCTCATTGACTTACAATCACTGGTTCTGTGACTGTGCTGAAACTCCAGGCGTCAGTGTGACACTCCAAGATTACCCAAAGAAATCCACTACTTAACCTTCACTGTCACCTGCACATATGCCCCAGACACCAAGATGCTGGAGTCTCAGGACTTCCCAGAAGCCAGCTGTCACAGGAGCCTGTGGTAAGAGGCCTTTTATAGACAAATGTCAGAGGTGTTGCTCTGTGGAACCCTGACACCACAATGATTTTTGGGTCTCAGAGTCTCTCACCGCACTGAATGTATTTATCTTCTCGCCACCGCTGTGAGGCAGGGCAAGGCTATTATCCACCTGTGCAGAGACATCCAATGGCTTGTACACAGTCACACACAGTTTGGGAATCCAACCAAGCTGTCTGGAGTTATCGAGCAGTGCCCAGACCAGAGGACCAGCTTTCCAGACATCTGAGCAGAGACAGGCCCAGTTGCATTCTCTGCTGTGCCAGCAGAGCTCCCCCATGTGCTGCAGAGAGCAGGGATGGCAAAGAGCCAGTTACAGGGGTTTGATTCGCTGGCCTGTTTTCCCCATGCCTCAGCGGAGTTTAGAGCAGCCTGGGGGCTGGGCTGACATCCACCCATTGATAATGGGTTCCAAGAGCACAGCCCACTCTGGCCAAATCCCTGTGGATGGGGGCCACGCCAGAGTGCCCCCTTGGGGTCTGAGGTGGCCTTGCAGAGGCCCTGTCCTTCCCTCTAAGGTTCTTGCAATTAATTACTCTCAGCCTCCGATAATTAATACAAGAAATCCCTTTTTGGTGTCATATTTTTTCAGTCTTCTCCAAAACACAAGGTCTCCTACCCTCCAGCCCCAGCCTCCTCCTTTACTCAGTATCACCCACACTGTCCTGATTGCTGTGGTCCACGTTGGTTCAGATCCTACTCCCCTTTTTCCCCTGAAGCCCTGTCCCCTGCCCCATATCTTCTCACTAAGCCCAACCTCTTGCTCCTCCACGATCACCTAGGCTCCTCCTCCCAGCCAGGCCAGAGTCAGGCCATGGTAAGAGCTGCCCTGGAAGTACAGGTTGCTGTGGTGAGCCCCAGAATCTCCACATTCCCTGACTTGTAAATCCAGGGGGATAAAATGTGGAGGGTGTGGGGCGCCTAACTGTGGCTCTGATTCCCTGGGCAGCTCTTACCAAGGCCTGGCTCTGGCTTCCAGCCTGGAAAGGGGGCAGAGTCTTGGGTAAAGGGGAATAGTGGAGGTGTCATCTTCAGGGAAGAAATGGGGCAGAGGAAAGGGCCTCCAGGGAAGAGGTTCCAGGATGAAATACATGGTCATGGCCATTGCTCGTGTTTTTCCTCTCCCATATCACCAGTGCTAGAGCCAGGTGATGAACTGACCCTTCACTTGACAAANATAATCAGGGCATTTGTCAAGTGAAGGGTCAGTTCATCACCTGGCTCTAGCACTGGTGACATGGGAGAGGAAAAACACGAGCGATGGCCATGGCCACATATTCCATCCTGGAACCTCTTCCCCTGAGGCCCTTTCCTCTGCCCCATCTCTTCCCTGAAAATGACACCTCTACTATTCCCCTTTACCTGAGACTCTGCCCCCTTTCCAGGCTGAAAGCTGGAGCCAGGACTTGGTAAGAGCTGCCCAAGAACCAGAGCCACAGTGAGGTGTCCCGCACCCTCCTCATTTTATCCCCCTGGATGTACAAGTCAGGGAATGTGGAGAGTCTGGGGCTGGGAGGAGGAGCCTCAGGAAAAGTGGAAGAGCGAGAGACTGGGCTTAGTGAGAAGATATGGGGCAGGGTACAGGGCTTCAGGGGATAAAGGGGAGTAGGGTCTGAACCAATGCTGACCGCAGCAATCAGGACAGTGGGTCTGATCCTGAGTAAAGGAGGAGGCTGGGGCTGGAGGGTAGGAGACCTTGTGTTTTGGAGAAGACTGCATAAATGTGACCTTACAAAGTGGTTTCTTGTTTCAAGTATCCGAGGCTGAGTGTAAGTCATTGCAAGAACCTTAGAGGGAAGGGCAGGCTTCCTGCAGGGCCACCTCAGACCACAAGGGGTTACTCTGGGGTATCCCCCATCCGCAGGGATTTGGCCAGAGTGGGCTGTGCTCTTGGAAGCCGTTACCAATGGGTGGATGTCAGCCCAGCCCCCAGGCTGCTCTAAACTCAGCTGAGACAGGGGGAGAACAGGCCAGCGAATCAAACCCCTGTAACTCGGTCCTTGCCATCCCTGCTCTCTGCAGCACATGGGGGAGCTCTGCTGGCCCAGCAGAGAATGCAACTGGCCTGTCTCTGCTCAGGTGTCTGGAAAGCTGGTCGTATGGTCTGGGCACTGCTCTGTAACTCCAGACAGCTGGGTTGGATTCACAGACTGCGTGTGACTGTGTACAAACCATTGGATGTCTCTGCACAGGTGGATAATAGCCGTGCTCTTCCCCACAGCAGTGGCGAGAAGATAAATACATTCAATGCAATTAGAGACTCCGAGACCCAAAGATCATTGTGGTGTCAGGGTTCCACAGAGCAACACCTCTGACATTTGTCAATAAAAAGCCTTTTACCACAGGCTCCTGTGACAGCTGGCTTCTGGGAAGCCCTGAGACTCCAGTCCTTTGGTATTTGTGGCAGATGTGGGGGTGACAGCGAGGACTTCTGAGTGTAATGTTGGAGTGTCACAGAGATGCCAGGAGTTTTAGCACAGTCACAGAATCAGTGATTGTAAGTCAATGAGGCTAAATGGGTCTAACTGCCAGACTATGGATCAATGGCCATGGGGGCCTCATCTTTGACGGTCTGGCTGGGAGAAAGCTGTCTGAGGGCAAAGGTCAGCATCACACCTAGGCCCTGTAACACAGACACGGCTGAGCACTATGGTGACTGGGCCCAGGCTCACACAGGTTTCAGCAAAGGCTTCTTCCACAAGAAAGGGGCAAACAGATGGGAAGATGCTCTCAGAGACACAGGGAAACTAGGCTGGGTCCCGAGAGCTCCTTGTCTTCCCAAAAGAATGTAAGTTGGGCCAGGTCTGTTTCCTAATAAACCCACTCATTTTAAGGAGGCCGGGGGTGACTGTATAGCTCTGGTCACAAGTAAGAGTCTCAAGTGTCCAATCAGTGCTGCTTGGTGATAAGCTTTTATCATAGACGGGATGTCGTTCCCAGCTCGAAGAGTGGGATAATATAAAACATCAGAATATAAGAACAGCCGTACTGGGTCAGATAAATGTTCCATCTATCCCAGTATCCTGTCTTCCAATAGTGGCTAATGCCATGTGCCCCAGTGGGAATGAACAGAACAAGCTATCATCAAGTGATCCATCCCTTGTCGCCCATTCTGAACTACTGGGAAACGTAAGCCAGATATACAATCCCTGCCCATCCTGGCTAACAGGCATTGAAGGACTTCTCCTGCACTAATTTATCTAGTTCTTTTTTGATCCCTGTTATAATCTTGGCCTTCACTAAATCCTCTGTCAAAGAGTTTCACAGGGTGGCTGTGCGTTGTGTGAAGAGATACTTCCTTTTGTTGTTTTAAACCTGCTGCCTATTAGTTTCATTTGGTGACCCCTAGTTCTTGTGTTATGAGAAGGAGTAAATATCACTTCCCTATGTACTTTCTCCACACCAGTCACGATTAAATTGTGAGATTCCTCTCATGATGGGAAAGGATCTGGTTTACAGGGGAAAGAGTCCATATATCCCAGTCTCACTGTGACAATCTTGAGTCTCCTAGGCCAGCGTATATTCTTGTTGAGTGATTATAAGTATTCAGAGTAGCAACTTTTTCCAGTTGCATCCAAAATAGAAATTCCCTCAAGACAATAAACTATAGATTCATAGAATTTAGGGAAAGAAGGGACCAGAAGATTATCAAATCTGACCGCTTGGAGAATTTCTCCCAGTTTACCCCCATATTGAGCCCAATGACTTGTATTTGACTAAAGCATCTCTTCTGTTCCTCTAAAGCGTATCATTTAGGAAAGCATCTAATATGGGTTTGGAGATATCAGGAGAATCCACAACGTCCTTTGAGAGTTTGTTGCCCTGGTTAATCACCAACACAATTAAAAATGGAATAGGAGTACTTGTGGCACCTTAGAGACTCCTGTTCTTTTTGCGGATACAGACTAACACGTCTGCTACTCTGAAACAATTTAAAATATGTGTCTCATTTCCAAATTTAATTTCTCAGGCTTCAGTTTCCAGCCATTGGTCCTTGTTATACCTTTCCTGGCTAAGTTAAAGGACCTGTTAGTACTTGGTATTTCATTCCTGTCAAAGTGCTTGTACACTGTTATAAAGTCAGTTCTCAATCTTCACTAGTTCGACTCACTACATGCCGGTTTATACATCCAAAGGTAAGTTGGAACCGACCGAGGAGGGGAAATGTTTTAGTCAGTCCCAGGCTGACTGTGAGCCACCAGTGTGATGCAGGAGTGAACAAAGCAAATGAGATCCTAGAATGTGTCAGGCGAGATAGGGAAGTATTAATATCCTTATAACAGACACCGGTGAGACCTTCTCTGGCAAACTATGTAAAATTCTGGTCACGCATATTCCATAAAGAAGAATTCAGACTGGAACAGAAGCAAAGAAGGGCTTCTAGGATGGTCAGGGCAAGGGAGGGTCTGGCTTTTGGAGGAGACTGGAAGAACTTGGCTGTTCAGCAAAAGACAATACAGGCTTCATGGGGATCAGATTGCTCTATAAATACTTTGGGAGGAGGAAACAGCAGGGAGGGAGATGAGCTCCTGAAGCTAAAGGACAGCATTGGCACAAGAACAAATGGGGAGAAACAGGCCAAGAGCAAGCTTAATCCATCGGTCCGACAGCAATATGTGTTTTAATACGGCTCAATGTGAAGGTGTACATCTAGGAACTAGGGATGCTGGCCATCCCTATTAGATGGGGGATGCATACCTGGGAAGCAGTGATACTGAAAAAGACTTGGAGGATCAGAGTGGTTAATCAACTGAACATGACACTAGTGAGACACTAAGAATGAAAAAGCTAGTGCAGTCCAGGATGAACAACCAAGGGAATCTCGAGTACAAGAAGAGGTTATTTTCCTCTATATTTGGCACTGGTGCAACCACTGCTGGAATATTGTGTCCAGTTCATGTGTCTACAGTTCAAGAAAGACATTGATAAATTGAAGACGGTTCGGAGAAAAGTCACGAGAATGATCAAAGGATTAGAAAACCTACCTTATGGTGATAGATTGAGCTCTTTCAGTCTATTTAGCTTAAGGAATAGAAGGTTAAGGGGTGATTTAATCAGTCTGTAAGGTCATGCAAGTGGAGCAAATGTTTAACAGTGGGCTCTTTAATCTACCAGAGAAGGTTATAACAGGATCCAGTGGCTGGAAGCTGAAGCTAGACACATTCAGACTAGAACTAAGGTGTAATATTTTCTAACAATGAGGGCAATTAAACATTGAAACAATTTACCAAGGGTGGTAGTAGATTCGCCATCACTGACAATTGTTAAATCAAATCAGTATGTTGTTCTAACATCTCTGCATTAGGACTTCTTTTGGGGCAGGTCTCTGCCCTGTGCTATAAAGGCGGTCAGACTACGAGATAGCAATGGTGCCTTCTGGCTTTGGGATCTGCCCAGTGGTGTTAATAGCACTGCCCTACCACACAGGGTGTTGTAATGATAAATTTGTCACAGGTTGATGGGCGCTCAGATGCTACAATAACTGGGGCAAGAGCTTTAAAGAGATTTCAGCTCTGTGTTCCACATAGGGATAATTTGGGGTATTGGGTGGAGAACCTGAACTCTTCCCAAACCTCTTGGTGATGAGGCCTGTCATTAGCACAGCCCCCTTTGACAAGGGAGTTCTGGGCTCCTCCTGCAGCTCGGCAGTAAGAGGGGAAATCAAGGACGTGCTTTCAGAGAGTGAAGGATCTGGAGAGTGTTGCCTGGCCAAACAGAGCCCTGCTGGGCTGCCCCTCGCTTTGTTCCTGACCCCCACCCGCTCCATGAGCAGTGAGAGCCGCTCTAGTGCTGGTGATAGATCTCACGCTCTGCATCCAAATTTCCATTATCACCAAGTTTTGGGGTAACTGAATAAGGCAGAGGGGGTTGTTTGGGTCCAATAGAGAGCTAGCAGCAGGCACTTGTAACTGGGTTTGGGTCATGCCTCTTTCTATCAAGAATGTGCATGGCCTTGCTTACCCAATGTTTACATGGCTCATGGCTGAAGAAGGGGAGAGACTGAGTTGTGTCTCAGGTACCAAGTGGCTCTGCGAGCCAGTCACTGTTTTGTCCAGCTGTCTCTGTCGTAAGCCTGTTCCTTACAGCCGGGGGCTCTGTAGCCCAGGGTAGAGGGAAACAGCATCTCTGCCCCCTGATGGACTGTGTGACCATAAATATCCACTAACCAACCCTCAGTGTCGCCTTTTGTCAGTGCTCTGCTTGAGATACGGCCAGTAGCGACCCCACTAGGGACTTTATTGGGAGTCTCGCATTATTTTCTGTCTTTCTGAAAGCCCCAACTTCTGGGGTCTAGACAGTGCATGGGAATCTCAGCTTTCAGTTTTCTTTAAAAAGTGTATTTAAAAAGTTGTTGCCGGCCCCGAGGGGGCAACAGGGTTCGTTGCCCGGTGTGCGCCGCACCAATAGACACACCAGGGTGGAGAAGCAAACCAAATTTATTCGAGATCTCGAAAAGGCACTCAGGAGACCAGCATGTCTCAAATCAGAAGCACAGCAAATACAAGCAAGTTTCCCATTTTATATTCCAAGCTGTTTTGAGTAAGCCTTTGTTCTGGTTTCTCCCTCCTACCCCTCCCTTCCCGAGCAGTTACAGCAGGCATACATTGTGGCATGTTAGAAAAGTTCCCGTCTGCATGCTTATCTTCGGCCTTGCAAGCTCTACGTAATAGGCCTCTCCTGGCCCCTTCCCCCCCCCTGATCACTACTGCTTCTGCTAGTGTGAGCGAAACTGCAGCTGTCTGCTAAAAAAGCTGACCGTTACATATTCTGCTTCAGCATTAGGCTGCTAGCATGGACGCTGGTTAAAGTTCACAAGATGGAGTTACTGTGGCTCACATAGACCCAGAGCAGGGGGGTTTCATCGGCACTTATGGCCTTCCACCCCCACCCCCCGAGTTACCTGGGAGCGATGCCTAGTGACGTCAACAAAGTGAGTGCAGAAAAGCTAGAAAACCTAAAGTGGGTGACCCCAAAGGGTCAGAAACAAAAGGCAAATGAAAAAGAAACTCTCATAAGTATATTTTAAAATCTCATTCTGTTTAACCAATCTCATGATTTTCTGGGGGTGTGACTCAAGTTTTTAATTGGGTTCCGCGATACTGCACAAGTAGTTAAAAAGATGTGAAGGGCAACTAGGAAAAGTCATAAAAATTAAGAACATTTTTTTAAAAGTACCTCAGAAGCAGGAAGCCTGCCAAACAAGGAGTGGAGCTTCTGGATGACTGAAGTGCTAAAGACAGGTTTCAGAGTAGCAGCCGTGTTAGTTTGTCTCCTGTTCTTTTTGAAGTGCTAAAGGAGCACTCAAGGAAGATGTGGCTGTTGTGTAGAGGGTAAATGAATTCTGTGAATTGGTGTTCACTGCAGAGGATGTGAGAGAGATTCCCACAAATGAGTCCCTCTTTTTAGGAGACAATTTGAGTCCCACATCAAGGTGTCAGTAGAGGAGGTTGTGATGCTACACCCCTATTCATGATAGTGGTATGATTATGATATGATTATGACATAATAATGACGTATCTGATACAAGATATGCCTTGTGGTGTGTCACTGGAAAAGTTAGGATTTGCTGAATATTATTATCCTATTTGTGTGCATGTATTATTTTTGTACCTGAAGTGATCAATATAGACTATATATCTGTATTTCAAATGTGCTTACTTTGGGTAACACCAACAACTAGCCTCTCAGGTACAACAAGGAAAAAGCAAGACACTGGACCGTAGAAACGCTTAGACTTCCTGTGAGCATTTCAGCCACCCTATGAGTAATGGCTGTGTGACGGTGCGGGATTCACCTCTGCGGCGCCTCCTGCTGGTTGTCTCAGGGAATTAACATCTCCAGCCTCTGGAGCGCCCTCTGCGGGCTGGTGTCCTGCTGCCACTGGCCCCCCATGTCCCTCCCAGGACCCGGTGCCCCTTGTCTTTGGGGTGCTGCCCCCTGGTAGTACCCACACAGTATCTGGGTCTCCCCACCCAGGGGAACCCCCAACCCTTTATCCCCACTTTGCCTCAGTCGTGGGCTACTACCAGTCCCCATCTAGCCCCCGCTTACTGGAGCAGACTGCAGTGTAAAAGGCACTCATCATCGGCAAGGGAGGGTTTGGACCTGCTGCCTCTGCCTACCCGTGGGCTGCCCCCTGCAACCCTAGTACTTAATTGTCCTTCCACTAGGCCGCAGCCTGGGGGGCTTCCAGGCAGGAGCTCCTAGCTCCCTCAGCCTTCCCCCAGCCCTGCTTCACTCCAGGTACCTTCTCTCAGCTCCCTGCAGCCAGGTCCTTCCCACTCAAAGCTAGAGAGAGTCTGTGCCAGCTCCTGGATCAATGGCCTTTTATAGGGCCAGCTGTGGCCTGATTGGGGGGGGCCCAGCTGCAGCTGCTCCCCCAGTCAGCCAAGTAGCTGCTTTCTCCCAGCCACAGCCCTCCCCAGGGCTGCTTTTAACCCCTGTTCCTCAGGAGTGGGGCAGCTGCCCCATTACAGGCTGCTATGAATTCACGGTGCAGGCAAGGGCATGGGATCGGACCTCATGAAACTGAACTCCAATTTGGTATCTGTATTTTTCCACAAACTGGGCTGGGAATTTAGCTTGAAACAAAGGGTTCTCGCCACATGGAAAAACTAAATAAGGTGTGGGGTAACATCATCTCTTTGCCTCGGTCCCCACAGCAGAGAACTCCTGGAAACACCTGAGGATCAAAGATTGAACTGGGGGAAGTGCTGGTCTCGGGCTAAAAGGATTTCTAGCCTGTGTATGAAAACATGGTGGATTGCTAGTATGTCACTCAGGATGACAAACATCTAATTCATATCCCGTCTCTTGTATGTTAGGCTCAGTTTGCAGGTCAGTTTACTTGCTAGGTAATCGCTTTGATGTATTTGCTATCGCTTGTATTCGCGTAAAATCTTTCTTTAGTTAATAAACTTGTTTTCTTTTTTATCATAACCAGTGTGTTTTGCATGAACCCTGATGTGCACAGCTACAACACTCACACCATAGCAACTCTTCTATATTGAACATAGTCCATCAATACATTCAGCACAGTCAAAAACACTCCAACTTAACAAGATAGAGAATGTACATCTACACTTCCATATACTCACACCATCCCTTGTAGAACAACCTGAAGTGCTATCCATCATCGTCCTCATCACCATCACCTTCCCCATCACCACCAATGGCCATCAGTCTGACATCTCCCAAGAACTACATCTCCCTACTGCCCCTAGGCTGGGATGACCCTTTTATAATTTGTTACGCTGATGCCATTATATTTGATACATATTCAGCAGGGGATTCCCCCCCCTTTCCTTATTTGTATTTGACCACCCCGCTTACAGTTAGTATATCAATGATCTCAACTTATTATTATATACATCACTTTGATATTCTTGGCCCTTTTGTGGTTAGGTATCACATTTGTTATTTCTGTCCTAACCAGGTATTTTGGTTTTTTTCAAGTTGTGGTGTACCTGTTAAGTTTAAAAGGGTATGTGTGATGGGTTGGATCACAGAAACTCCCCTGGGGCTGCCAACTCATGTGTCAAGACTACCTCTGCTCCTGCTTTCCTGCCCTGGCAGCTTAGGACTTCAGTGCCCTGCCTAGTTTGAACCAGACCTGCTAGCCTGCTGCAAACCCAGACCCAGGTCTGAACCCTAACAGCTGTAGGCTTAACTTGAAGCAACTTACAGAAGTGTTCCTGTCTTTAACACTCAGATGTCCAACTCCCAATGGGGTTCAAACCCCAAATAAATCTGTTTTACTCTGTATAAAGCGTATACAGGGTAAACTCATGAATTGTTCGCCCTCTATAACACTGATAGAGAGATATGCACAGCTGTCCCCCCGCTCCAGGTATTAATGCATACTCTGGGTTAATTAATAAGTTAAAATATTTTATTAAATACAAAAAGTAGGATTTAAGTGGTTCCAAGTAGTAACAGACAGAACAAAGTGAATTACCAAGCAAAATAGAATAGAACATGCAAGTCTATGTCTTAAAAACTGAATACAGGTGTAAGCAGAGTCAGGATGAGCTCTACCCTGACATCTGGTGGTGAATTATGGCAAGTGTGGAAAAGAACTCCAGGGGCTGATCTGGTTTGCATAGGCACACCCACTCGCCTGGCATGAAACAACAGCAACTCAAAGTGGTTACTTTGGCTGGTGTGGGATCCCCAGTTTCTCTGTTTTTGGGGCAGGAAGAATAAAGTTGTGTTACCCTGATTCTGTGAATCAAGGCCAGTGGAACTGTTGTATGACAGAAGGACTCACCATTCACTAAGTAGCACTCGCTTGACAAGGGGCATGGGTTACAAAGCCTAGTGAATTGAGAGAGGTTGGGGGCAGATATTTGTATGTGGGGGGTATGGGCCCCTTTTTGTGAGCCTGAAATACCATTCGCACCTCCTCTCCCCACTGTTGAATGTCAGAGCTAACTTTGATTCCGTTAGGAGTCTAGGTACAGGCTGCTGAGCTGAATTCACTTTGGGCTAATAGTGCACCAGTACTGGGGCTCCCCTACTACTAGCTGAAATCACAAAAGAGCTAAAGTTACTAAGAGCTGAGATCACTAAGTGCTGTGTTAACTAGTGGGGGAGCCTGAAGCTATATTGCTAAGAGGCTGGCGGAGCAGTTTGCAGGGGCTGCTGGAGGAGCAGCTAGCAGAGTGGAGCCTTGTGGGGACGGTTGGAGCGACCCAAGGAATGGCAAGCGGAGCGGAGCTGTTTGTGGGGACGGCTGGAGCAGCTCACGGGTCGGTGAGCGGAGCAACTGGTAGAGCAGAGCAGTTCATGGGACTGCAGGAGCGACTCACGGGACGGCTGGTGGAGCGTCTCGTGGTGAAGGCTGCAGCGGAACCCCACGGAGAGGTGACCGGTCGGCCTCAGATCACGTAAGGTGCCCCTTAACACCCTGCGCTCCCCCTTTTGAACTCTGGGGCTGCACTGACCAGGGACAGAGACTTTGGGGGTTGTTGGACTTTTGGAACTTTGGTGATTCTTGGGTTGCTGGTCCCAAGAGAGTTTGGGGGTGTTGGACTTTTGGGACTTTGGGTGATTTTTGGGTTGCTGGTTTCAAGAACCAATGGGAAAAGACACGGCCCAATTTGCTGGGGTGGGTCTTCGCTCATGGTTTGGTCTATGAACTCTAGTTGTGGTGTTTTCCCAATTTAATGCTATGTTGTTTATCTCATGTTATTAAAAAATTTCTGCTACACGGAGACTCTGTGCTTGCAAGAGGGGAAGTATTGCCTCTTCGAGGTGCCCAGGGGTGTGTGTAAAGTTTTCCCAGATCACTGGGTGGGGGCTCGAGCTGCTTTTGTGTTTCGTTGTTGGGAGGGGACCCCTATGAACTGAACCCGGCCCTTGCTGCTATCAACTCGGCCTGGCAGAAGGGTTACACAGATAAAAATCTCACCCAGTAAGCTTCCTTTTACAGACTAGTCTCCTTTTAGTCTGGGTCCAGCAATCACTCACACCCCCTGTAGTTACTGTCCTTTGTTTCAGTTTCTTTCAGGTATCCTTAGGGGTGTAGAGGCTATCTCTTTAGGCAGCTGAAGAGAAAATGGAGGCGTCTCTCAGGGGTTTAAATAGACCTCCTTTTGTGGATGGAGACCCCCGCCTCTCTCCTATGCAAAGTCTAGCTCCAAGATGAAGTTTTGGAGTCACATGGGTAAGTCACCTGTCCATGCATGACTCAGAACTTACAGGTAGCAGCCATGGTTCACATGCTACCTTGAACATCCTCATGTAGACTTCTTATGTGGATTGGAGCTTCCAAGATCCATTGTTCCTTAACTGCTTCTTGATTGGGCACTTAACTTTGCAAATTCCTTTCTAAAGAAGCTGACCAAATGCCTTACAAAGCTTACTTAGAAGTCAAGCAAACCTTTACAGA
>NC_048298.1:338668709-338768742 GCF_013100865.1 Trachemys scripta elegans
TACAGCCAATATTCATAACTTCAAGTACAAAAATGATATATGTGTGCAAATAGGATGAATAGATTCAGTAGACCATAACCTTTACAGAGATATGTTACATGGCATATGTGGCATAAAACATATTCCAGTTCTGTCAGATTCCCATAAACCATTATGGGGTACAACGTCACAGTATGAACTTAGGAAACCTGCTTTAACATCATATGTGGACCTTATGATCTAGCCCATCATCGTCTATCTAGGTGAAAGGTCCCGAACATATGTGAGCCAACTTTGCTATCTGGGCGAAAGGTCCCAGACATATCTATGTTAACTTTAGCTCAACATACAGGACGTGTTCTGTAAGTCCCTTGTGTTACAGCCAAACTACTTTAATATAAACGTATGATAACCTATTATAATAAAAGAAATAGCCAAACCATGAGGCAATAAGAAATCCATAAGAAAAGATATATAGGCAAGCAAGCAGGTTAGCCCTATAGGCCACATTTGTGAAGGCCAAAAGAGGAACTCATCCAAAAGAGAATCAGATAAGTTCATAGAGAATAGATCCATCAATAGCTATTAGCCAAGACGGTGACTGACGCAGCCCCATGCTCTGGGTCTCTAAACCTCTGACTGCCAGAACTGGGAACAGACACAGGGGATGGATCACTCTTCTGTTTGTTCCCTCTGAAGTATCTTCACAGGCCACTCTCAGAAGAAAGGACACTGGGCTAGGTGGACCATTGGTCTTATGCCATAAGGCCGTTCTTAACTTCTTCCACTGATCAATGGGCTACTGAGTCACAGAGCTGGCATAGCCACCCTAGCAGACGTCCAGGAGATGCTCAGTTTGGGAGGCTGATGGGGGGTGAATGCTGCCACCTAGGGGTGCAGTCCTCTAGCACGAGGGACAGATGCTCATAATTTCAGCTAGAGCTGGGCTGGAAAAGAAAGGTTTTTTCCCTCCATGAGAAATTTTGACCCAGCCCCAAATGTTTCCTTTTTATCACTTTTTGGGGTGAGTTTTCATAGAAAATGGATCATTTTTCTCTGAAAGCTCAGCTGCCGTGATGCTGCCCAGCTGTAGCTGCCTGGATCCCCAAGAGAAATGGGAGGCGTTTCATCTGACTTGTCCTCATAACGTAAATGAAGGTGGCACTGACGGCGTCTATGGCTGCACAATGGGAATGGAAAGGTCAAAACTTCCCGACCAGTCTATGGCTGGGGTATTGTGTTCATCAGCTACTCTAACCAGCCTTCCCATCTCTGTGCAGTCCCCTCCACCCTGTACAACGCCCCTTCAGCAGGTCCTGTGGGCATTGGCTACTGTGACAGGCCCAGGTACCACATTTCTGATGAACCTGTGTTAGCAGGGAGCTGGAGAGTGTCCTAGAGCAGTTGTGGAGGCACAAAGATTGTGGGTGGGGGGGCCTAGCTACCAGTGGATCACTGAGATCTGTGCCTAACCTTGGGGATCCCTGGATCCTGGATCCCCATTTTCATTCCTCATAGAGAAGAGAAAGAACTCCCTCCCCACCCCCACCCCGTAATGATCCCAGAATATTTTATGGAATCCCCCTTCCCTGTTCTGCATCCTGGGTTTGTAATGCAGGAAAGGGGGCTGCTGGGGAGAAATCTGCTCCTTAATTATATTATTATTCAATTTTATTTTATTTCATCAAGATCACAGGTATGACAGCATCATCATTACCGCTCGAGGTAGCCTTCTGACTAATCAGAACCATAAACAGTGATGACAAGCCCAGATTCCAGGAGTAGACCCTGCAGCGGAGCTGGCGCTGAAGTCCAGTTGGGTAGCAGCACTGTGCATCCCCTGTGATTTGGCCTCCTGCAGTTTGCCATTGGCCGTGATGGGGTTAAAGATGATGCACACGAAGCCAAGCAGCTGAGGTTCCCTGATGGCCAAGTGGCCCCCAAGGGAATGTGCAGACATGCTACATAAAGACAGTTGCCTCCCTATCTGAACAGATACTGCCTGCTGCCTGTGTAACCTCTCCGATGACTCCTTGTCCTTTAGGGTGAAGACCTCTGGTGTCAGCGGCTCCCCTTCTAGCAGGAATTGGGTACGTTGGCAGGTTTCACTACCTTTAAAATGCGCAGTGAAGGGTAAAGGCTGCCAGCTGTTTCCATTTGCAGATGTTCTGCGCAGCGGCAGAGGGCTGTCGGGGTGACTCAGTGATGGGGCTGGAGGGCAGCCAGGGCTAGGTAGCTTGGGAACCCCTCCCCTACATCTGCCCATGCTGTGGTTCTTCCGTTTGGGAATCAGTGACTAGTGGTGAGACACGTGACCAGTCAGCCTCCTTGAACCAAACTACTGTTTAATATGAATATTAGGAATGAAGCGTAACATGGGAGAATAAGAGGGTTTTAAAACAGCAGTCTGTACACGTCTCTGATCCCAAGCCCTCCTGCTCTGACGGGGACCCAGGCAGGCTGAGGGCCTTCAGACTTCCCAGCGGTGTCTCTGCCTCTCAATCTGAAGAGCTTCTCAGAAACAGATTCCACACCTCTGGACAGACTCCCAGCACTGGCAAAACAAGCTGTGTAACGTGGCTGGAGCCTGGAAATAGGCTCTTCCCAGCTTGTAGCTCCGGTGTTGTCGACCTCTCTGCGGTGCTGATTGAGAGATGGCTTTTCTTGAGCTGTTTCTTCCCTTCTTACTTATTTTCCAGCCGCCTGCTGTTAAACTAGGAAGATCCATACTGGTTTCACCCAATGTAGCCATAACATAAACATCCCAAATGTTAACCCTATATAGCTCTACAGCAAACATCCCCAGAACTGGGTTTAACAGACACATTCATTATGGCAGCTCAGCTCTATGTCTGTCACAATGCTGTTCCCGCATGCTATGGATTTTATGAATACAAGACACAGACTGTCAAAGAGCGAGAGAGCGAGAGCAATAGACAACTTTCACATGGGAAATGAAGTTCCATTTCCATGAATACTCTTGTATTTGACTATGAAATCCACTTCCTGCAAACCCTCCTCGTGCCTGAATAACAGGTGCTGAGAGTGACAGCTCAGGGATTGGATATTTTCTATACTGATCCCAGTGCCTGTTACAACTCCAGACACAGGCTACAGACTGATAGAACAGAACCTGAGGAGAACCAGTCAGCTAGTAACCCGGGACAGAGAAGCTACTAGACTTCTGTTTACTGACAAGTGACTGAATGAGGTCTGAGACCCTGCGATCTTTTCAGATTCTGAAGAAATCCAGGTGACAGATGCTACATTTTAAGTTCCACTCTAACCTGAGAAATCACCTCTGAAAGAAGAGGAGAGGGGAAAGAATGGTTTGATATGTGTGTGCTAAAGTACAGAGGTGTAAATGTTATACNGGTTTGAGAGCCTGGGAGGGAGGGCGAGCAGCGGTGCGCGAGCGGCAGCAGCGGAGGTGAGTTAGGGTGGCCGGGGCACATTTTTAGGGGCGGCATGGCCCGCGCCAGAATGCCGCCCCTAAAAATGTGCCGCCCCAAGCACCAGCTTGTTTTGCTGGTGCCTAGAGCCGGCCCTGATCCTCCCCCATTCTCCCAGTGGAAATTCAATTTAGCATCTGTCCTCGTATAATGATTTCCACTCTCCAAACCCCCGATTTAGGAGAGGTGGGTGGACTCGCCCTCCCGCTCCCGGGAGACGCTGTGTGTTGCCAATCCCCCTTGACGAACACATTTTATTGGAGGTCCTCACCACATAGGCAAGTGGTTCCCATCCCAGCTCACATGGCCGCTTTCTCCCCTCGCTTCCTTTCCTGCTGGTGTCTAGCCATAGTTCCTTTCCACCACCCTCCTCTAGCAGAGGGGACCAGCAGGGCACCAGCAGGTGGCTCTCTCCCAGATTGCTACTGAGGGCTAGACCTTGCAAGGACTTGCGACATTTGGATTTTTAACACTCCCAAACATCACAGGGGTTTGAAGGCTGGGGATTTTGGTTAAACCACTTGCTAATGCATGTGATGTCAGGCTTTATATGTACGTGAGCATTTAATCATTGAAATACACAGTTCATTTCAAGGGGTAGCGACCTACATAGGGGTAGGTATCTGCACAATCACCTTCAGTAACCCCACAAGTCAGTCTGGTCCACTCCACTCTTCGCGCTCACTTAATTCTTTCCTGGCCTCTGCCACTGAAGGCCTCCATGCATTAAGCTGTGCCCTATCAGTGCAGGAGGACTGCATGAGCTCGGAAAACATGTCATTGTGAGTGCATTTTTTGCACCTTCTAATCTGTGATAACCTCAGGGACGGAGATGATAGGGGGAGCGTAGAAACATTCTATGGTCTACGATTCTGGGGGGACTGCATGGTCACCTGTGCCGCTGAGTGCTGCTGAGTTCGCCACGCTGACCAAACAGGAAATGAAATTCTAAAGTTCCCAGGGCTTTTCCTGTGTACTTGGCTAGTGCATCAGAGTTCAAAGTCCAGAGAGATCGCAATGGAGCACTCTGAGATAGCTCCCGGAGGCCAATACCATCAATTTGCATCCACTCTTTCCCAAATTCGACCCAGCAAGGTCAATTTTAGCGCTACTCCCCTCGTCGGGGAGAAGTACAGAAGCGGATTTTAAGATTTTAAGAAGTCGACGGAACAGGGTTGGTTGTGTGGACACAACCATTTTTAAATTGACCTAATGCAGCTAATTTCGACCTAACCCCGTAGTGTAGACCAGGCCAGAGGCCCTAAGATCAGGGCAGTGTCAGGGTTCCACAGAGCAACACCTCTGACATTTGTCTAAAAAAGGCCTTTTACCACAGCCTCCTGTGACAGCTGGCTTCTGGGAAGCCCGGTGATTCCAGCCCCTTGGTGTCTGGGGCAGATGTGGGGGTGACAGTGAGGGTTAAGTAGTGGTCTCAGCTTTCAGTTTTCTTAAAAAAGTGTATTTAAAATGTAAGTTGCAGAAAAGCTAGAAAAGTTAAAGTAGGTGACCCCAAAGGGTCAGAAACAAAAGGCAAATGAAAAAGAAACTCTCATAGGTATATTTTAAAATATCATTCTGTTTAACCAATCTCATGATTTTCTGGGGGTGTGACTCATCATTTTTTAATTGGCTTCGGCGATACTGCGCAAGTCGTTCAAAAGATGTGAAGGGCAACTAGGAAAAATCATAAAAATTAAGAACAACTTTTTAACAGTACATCAGAAGCAGGAAGCCTGCCAAACAAGGAGTGGAGCCACTGGATGATTGAAGTGCTACAGGAGCACTCAAGGAAGATGTGGCTGTTGCATAGAGGGTAAATGAATTCTTTGCATTGGTGTTCACTGCAGAGGATGTGAGGGAGATTCCCACACCTGAGTCCCTCTTTTTAGGAGACAAATTGAGTCCCACATCAAGGTGTCAGTAGAGGAGGTTGTGATGCTACATCCCTATTCATGATAGTGGTATGATTATGACATGACTTGCTTGTATTTCCTCCCCTTACTAAGGTTGGAGTGGCTTTTTCCTCTAGGTTTGTATATCAATGATTTCAAATTATTATTATATAGGTCAATGTGTTATTCTTGGCCCTTTTGTGGTTAGGTATCACATTTGTTATTTCAGAGATTGGGGGTGGGTAGGCCTAGCTACCAGTGGATCACTGAGATCTGTGCCTAACTTTGGGGACCCTGGATCCTGGGTCCCATTTTTATTCCTCATGAGAAGAGAAGGGACATCCCCCCCGTAATGATCCCAGGAAATTGTTTGGAATCCCCCTTCCCTAGTCTGCACCCTGGGTTTCTAATGCAGAAAAGGGGGCTGCTGGAGAAAAATCTGCTCCTATATTATATTATTATTATTATTTTATTTTATATCAGCAAGATCACAACTGTGACAGCATCGTCATTAACGTTCAGCTGCTCTTGAGGTAGCCATGTGACTAATCAGAACCATGCGGAGAGTGATGACAAGCCCGGATTCCAGGAACAGAAGCTGCAGCAGGGCTGGCGCTGCAGTCCAGTTGGGTAGCATCACCCGTGCATCCTCTGTGATTCGGCCTCCTGCAGTTTGCCATTGGCCGTGACGGGGTTAAAGATGATGCACATGAAAGGAAGCTGCTGAGATTCCCTGGTGACCAAGTGGCCCCCAAGGGAATGTGCAGGCATGCTTCATAAAGACACTTGCCTTCCTATCTGAACAGATACCATCTGCTTCCCATGCAACCTCTCCGATGACCATTATCCTTTTGGCTGAAGACCTCCGGTGTCAGCGGCTCCCCTTCTAGCAGGAATTGGGTACGTTGGCAGGTTTCACTATCTTTAAAATGCAAAGTGAAGGGGAAAGGCTGCAAGCTGTTTCCAATTGGAGATGTTCTGTGCAGCAACAGAGGATTCAGCTGGGCTGTCGGGGTGACTCAGTGATGGGGCTGGAGGGCAGGCAGCGCTAGGTAGCTTGGGAACCCCTCCCCTGCATCTGCCCATGCTGCTCTGTGAGTTATTCAAGTTGCACAAAAATCTGATATTCAAAGTGAACTCGGAATGTTAAAACCCCGATGCACTGAGTCAGGATTTCTCAAGGGGTCCCATTTCTAGAGGTGCCGTGTGCTCTGGGCCCGATCCTGACAGGGGCTGAGAGAGATGAGATCCCACAGAATATCACTGACTAGTTCCCAATCTCCACTGGTTTATTTTCTCAGGGAAATTTAAACAGCAAATTATTTTCATAGGTTTTACTCTCTGGCTTGATTGCCAGCGCAGGAATTCAGAGCTGCCTTGCTCTGTGGTAACACCTCCAATTGGGCATATTTCCGTTTCCTAACTGACTGTAGATACCCCTCAGAGTTCCAAGGCTACCAGCATCTCTGCCCCCTCTCTGGTCTTTGAGTGCCAGATGTCAGGCCTCGTAGCCTTCCCTCTTATGGAGTGGAATCCCGTGATCCTCCCACCCTCAGACTGGGCCCTGGTTCTACAGCGCACTGCAAGTCGACTGTGCTTGCCCAGCAAGTCCGAGTGAGTTTGGGAGTCTGTGACTAGTGGTGAGATAAGTGGTGAGTTTGGGAGTCTGTGACTAGTGGTGAGATAAGAGATAAGTGGTGAGATAAGCCTTCTAGAACCAAAACACTGTTTAATCTGAATATTAGGAATAAAGGGTAACATGGGAGAATAAGAGGGTTTTAAAACAACAGTCTGTAAATGTCTCTGATCACAAGCTCTCCTGCACTGACGGGGACCCAGAGAGGCCGAGGGCCTTCAGACTTCCCCAGAGGTGTCTGTGCCTGTCAGTCTAAAGAGATTCTCATGACAGCTGCCCCAGCTCTGGACACACTCCCAGAGATGACAAAACAAGCTGTGTAACGTGGCTGGAGCCTGGAAATAGGCTCTTCCCAGCTTGTAGCTCCAGTGTTGTCTCTCAACCTCCCTGAAGTGCTGACTGAGCGATGGCTTTTCTTGAGCTGTTTCTTCCCTTCTTGCTTGTTTTCCAGCCGCCTGCTGTTAAACTAGGAAGATCCATACTGGTTTCATCCAATGTAGCCATAACATAAATATCCCAAATGTTAACCCTATATAGCTCTACAGCAAACATCCCAACAACTGGGTTTAATACAAACATTCATGATAGCAGCTCAGCTCCATGTCTGTCACAATGCTGTTCCCAGATGCTACGTATTTTATTAACACAGGACATAGACAGTCAAAGAGCGAGAGAGAGAGAGCAATAGACTACTTTCATGAGGGAAATGAAGTTCCATTTCCATGAATACTCATGCATTTGACTTTGAAATCCACTT
This sequence comes from Trachemys scripta elegans, assembly GCF_013100865.1. Lineage (NCBI taxonomy): Eukaryota > Metazoa > Chordata > Testudines > Emydidae > Trachemys > Trachemys scripta. The sequence continues at coordinate 338,676,426 of NC_048298.1, forward strand.
CCTGCAAACCCTCCTCGTGCCTGAATAACCGGTACAGGGGTTACTCTGTACTAGAGAGTGAGAGCTCAGAGAATGAATATTTTCCATACTGATCCCAATGCCTGTTACCACTCCAGATACAGGCCACAGACTGGCAGAACAGAACCTGAGGAGACCCAGTCAGCTATTAACCCAGGGACAGAGGAGCTACTAGACTTCTGTTTACTGACAAGTGACTGAATGAGGGCTGGGACACTTCCATCTTTTCAGGTTCTGAAGAAATCCAGATGACAGACGCTACATTTTAAGTCCCACTGTAACCTGAGAAATCATCTCTGAAAGAAGAGATGGGAAAGAACGGGTTGACATGTTTGTGCTAAACTACAGACGTGTAAATGTTATGCCAAAACTTTTCATTGTAATAAAATATTGCAAACCAAACTTTCATGAGGAGCAGTGGAAACTTTACTGCTTAATGGCTTTTACTTTAGAAAGTATTTCAGAAGTTTTCCACATACTTTTTGCAATGGTTTGTGCTAATAACTCTTTGTGCAGCGAACAGCTGTATGATAGTATCCCCTGGTAACTGACCAGAAGCTGTTTCTGTTTCTAACACTTACATTCAGGGTCATGAACATAATTCCTCACAAATACCACTGCAAGTCTGTCCAAAAAGTTATGAGAGAACAGAACTGCTGGTCTTGGTTTCAGTAGTGTTACAGAGCTGAGATGCAGGAAAGGGCAGTGCTATATTAGTTGTAAGTAATTTACGCCCATCACCTCTTACATGAGCATGGATGAAGTGATTTGCGCGCACAAGTGGATATTAGTGCAAATCTAGTTTTTGCATATTCACCCATTTGTGACACCAATCCCTCCCCAGCCCAGCTGAAGTAACTGTCTGTGTTAGCTTGTAACTTGCCAAGTATCTATAGACCCTTGCATGGGGAGAGGATGCAGGTCCTGTGAGGTAGATTGAATGCTCAGGATTCAGTTAACATTGGCCAGGCAAAGCACTTCAGCTTCCCTTGGAGGGATTCTTTGTGGTCATAGTGTATCACCAGGAGCATATGATAAGGGAAAGTTATTAGAGCCTGGTTCTGACTGAATTTACACATGTAAATCTGGAGCAACCCCGCTGAAGTCACTATTATTGAATTAAGAACCTGGCACTAAGAATTTATCCCATGTGCTGAAAAGAGACAGTGGAATAATTTGAAGTCTCAGGAGTGGAGAAAATAAAAAGTATATCTATGAGGCAATGAAACACGTTTATAAATAGCTTCAAAGCAGGTCAGATAAATACAATGACCGTCTTCACCATGCACTTGGCATGATTTATGGACGTCATGATACAATGGGCCAACTCAGAGGTAGACGTCCAGAAAGAGTGTCTGTATGAAGGTCAGAAATGTAAAATCACACAGTGCTCAAGTAGGCTGTGGAACTCCCAGCCACAAGATATCAATGGGGCCAAGAGCTTCTCAGGATTCAAAGAGGGATGGGATGTTTAAATGGGTAATCAGGAAATGCAATACTGTACTGAGAATTTTTTTAGAAAACATCTTTTAAGGGCTCTAAACCTTCCTAATTTACATGACAAAATATGTCTATCTAGTGGGTGTCAGGGGGAAACTTTCCCTAGGATCAGGGTATCTCTTAGTTCCCTATTGCAGGGCTTCTTCCTCCTTCCTTTGCAGCATCTCGTACTAGGCACTGGACACTGGGCTAGCCAGACTACAGGTCTGATCTTGTCTGGCAGTGCCTATCTTTCTATTGGTGGTATAAATCCAAGACAATATATTTGCTGATTTTCCTTGAGGTCCTGGAAATCCCTAGATTTTCACTGAGAGAAGAAAGATGTCTCGCTAAATATCATCTAGTCTCCTGTTCTTTTTTCTTTCAGGAAGGAAAGTTCAAAAGTCCCTGGACCTGCCCAGTACATTATGTCAGCTGTCAATGACACCAAATTCAACTCTGCAGTGTTCCTTCTCACTGGGATACCTGGGATGGAAGACGTCNCTCTTATGTGATGATCGTCAAAACAGTGCTGAGCGTTGCATCCCACACAGAGTGCCTCAGGGCCCTGAACACCTGCGTCTCCCACCTCTGCGCTGTCGTGCTCTTCTACATATCAGACATTGGCCTGGCTTTGATACACAGATTCGGAAATAGCTCTACTCACTTGTTTCAGATTATCCTGGGCTATGTCTACCTGCTGGTCCCGCCCCTGATGAACCCAATCGTGTACAGTGTGAAAAGCAAACACCTTCGTGAGAGGATAATCAGGGCATTTGTCAAGTGAAGGGTCAGTTCATCACCTGGCTCCAACACTGGTGACATGGAAGAGGAAAAACACGAGTGATGGCCATGGCCACGTATTCCATCCTGGATCCCCTTCCCCTAAGGCACTTTCCTGTGCCCCATCTCTTCCCTGAAGACCACACCTCTACTATTCCCCTTTACCCGAGACTCTGCCCCCTTTCCAGGCTGGAAGCCAGAGCCAGGCCTTGGTGAAAATTGCCCTAGGAACCAGAGCCACAGTGAGCCGCCCCACACTCTCCACGTTTTCTCCCCCAGGATTTACAAGTCAGGGAATGTGGAGTGTCTGGGGCTCCCCACAGCAACCTGTGCTCCCAAGGCAGCTCTTACCTTGCCCTGACTCTGGCCTGGCTGGGAGGAGGAGCCTCGGGGAAAGTGGAGGAGCAAGAGGCAGGGCTTAGTGAGAAGATATGGGGCAGGAGACAGGGCTTCAGGGGACAAAGGGGAGTAGGGTCTGAACCAATGCTGACCGCAGCAATCAGGACAGTGGGGCTGATCCTGAGTAAAGGAGGAGGCTGGGCCTGGAGGGTAGGAGATCTTGTGTTTCGGAGAAAACTAAATTAATGTTACCCCACAAAGGGGGCTCTTGTTTTAAGTATCCCAGGCTGAGAGTAAGTAATTGAAAGGACCATAGAGGGAAGGGCAGGGTGCCAGTAGGGCCAACTCAGACTCCAAGAGGGCACTCTGGGATAGCCCCCATACGCAGGGATTTGGCAAGAGTGGGCTGTGCTCTTGGAACCCGTTATCAATGGGCGGAAGTCATCCCAGCAGCCAGGCTGCTCTAAACTCCACAGAGGCAGGGGGAAAACAGGCCAGTGAATCAAACCCTTGTAACTGGCTTCTTGCCATCCGGCTCTATGCAGCACATGGGTGAGCTCTGCTGGCACAGCAGAGAATGCAACTGGGCCTGTCTCTGCTCAGGTGTCTGGAAAGCTGGTCCTGTGGTCTGGGCACTGCTCGGTAACTCCAGACAACTGGGTTGGAGTCCCAGGCCATGCATGACTGTGGCCAAACCATTGGTGGATAATAGCCTTGCCCTGCCTCACAGCGGTGGCGAGAAGATAAATACATTCAGTGCGGTGAGAGACTCTGAGACCCTAAGGTTAGAGCGGTGTCAGGGTTCCACAGAGCAACACCTCTGATATTTGTCTATAAAAGGCTTCTTACCACAGCCCCTGTGACAGCTGGCTTCTGGGAAGCCCTGTGACTCCAGTCCCTTGGTATCTGTGGCAGATGTGGGGTTGACAGCGAGGATTTCTGAGGGTAATGTTGGAATGTCACAGAGACGCCGGGAGTTTCAGCACAGTCACAGAGCCAATGACTGTAAATCAATGAGGCTAAAAAGGTCTGACTGCCAAACTATGGATCAACAGCCATGGGGGCCTCATCTTAGATGGTCTGGCTGGGAGAAAGCAGTCTGAGGGCAAAGGTCAGCTCCACACCTTGGCCCTGTAACACAGACACAGATGAGCACTATGGTGGCTGCTCCCAGGCTCACACAGGTTTCAGCAAAGGCTGCTTCCACAAGAAAGGGGCAAACAGATGGGAAGATGCTCTCAGAGACACAGGGAAACTAGGCTGGGTCCTGAGAGCTCCTTGTCTTCTCAAAAGAATGTAAGTTGGGCCAGGTCCGTTTCCTAATAAACCCTGTCATTTTAAGGAGGCTGGGGGTGACTGTATAGCTCTGGTCACAAGTAAGAGTCTCAAGTGTTCAATCAGTGCTGCTTGGTGATAAGCTTTTATCATAGATGGGATGTTGTTCCCAGCTTGAAGAATGGGATAATTAAAAACATAAGAATATAAGAATAGCCACACGGGGTCAGACAAATGTTCCATCTAGCCCAGTATCCTGTCTTCCAATAGTGGCTAATGCCATGTGCCCAGAGGGAATGAACAGAACAGGCAATCATCAAGTGATCCATCCCTTGTTGCCCATTCCCAAGTACTGGGAAACGTAAGCCAGAGATCCCATCCCTGCCCATCCTGGCTAACAGGCATTGAAGGACCTCTCCTGCACTAATTTATCTTTTTCTTTTTTGATCCCTGTTATAATCTTGGCCTTCACTCAATCCTCTGTCAAAGAATTCCATGGGATGGTCGTGTGTTTTGTGAAGAGATACTTCCTTTTGTTGTTTTAAACCTGCTGCCTATTAGTTTCATTTGATGACCCCTAGTTCTTGTGTTATGAGAAGGAGTAAATAACAATTCCCTATATACTTTCTCCACACCTGTCATGATTAAATTGTGAGATTTCTCTCCTAACAGGAAAGGATCCGGTTTACAGGGGAAAGAGACCATATATCCTGGTTTCACTGTGACCATCTTGAGTCTTCTAGGCCAGCATAGATTCTTGTTGAGTGATTATAAGCATTCAGAGTAGCAACTTTTTCCAGTTGCATCCAAAATAGAAATTAACTCAAGACAATAAATCATAGATTCATAGAATTTAAGGAAAGAAGGGATCATTAGATTATCAAGTCTGACCTCCTGGAGAATTTCTCCCAGTTTACCCCATACTGAGCCCAATGACTTGTATCTGACTATAACATCACTTCTGTTCATCTAGAGCGTATCTTTTAGGAAGGCATCACATATTCATTTGGAGATATCTAGAGAATCCACAATGTCCTTTAGGAGTTTGTTCCCCTGGTTAATCACCAACACAGTTAAAAATATGTGTGCCTCATTTCCAAATTTAATTCCTCTGGCTTCAGTTTCCAGCCATTGATCCCTGTTAAGTTAAAGAACCTGTTAGCACTTGGTATTTCATTCCTATACATGTGCTTGTACACTGTTATCAAGTCAGTTCTCAATCTTCCCTAGTTTGACTCACTATGTGCCAGTTTATACAGCCAAGGGTAAGTTGGAACCAAGCAAGGAGGAGAAAGGTGTTTTAGTCAGTCCCAGGATGATTGTGAGCCACCAGTGTGATGCAGGAATGAACAAAGCAAATGAGATCCTAGAATGTGTCAGGCGAGATAGGGAAGATAGGGAAGTATTAGTATCCTTATAACCCTCCTTCTAACACTACAAGAAGAAGAATTCTGCGTGGACTCCTCCTGCCGGTCGAAATGACAGATTGGACTTCTACAGAGAGTGCTTCCGCAGATGTGTACAGACTGAAATTGTGAACAAACAGCATCACTTGCCCCATACAGAACAAAACGCCCTCCGCAGCCTCAGAAACAACTCCGACATTATAATCAAAGGGGACGAAAAATGAGGTGCTGTAGTCATTATGAACAGATCGGATTATGAACAGGAGGCTGCCAGGCAACTCTCCAACATCACATTCTACAGGCCACTATTCTCTGATCCCACTGAGGCGTTCCAAAAGAAACTACACCGTCTTCTCAAGAAACTCCTTCCTATATCACAGGAACAAATCGACACAGACACACCCCTAGAGCCCCGACCAGGGGTATTCTATCTGCTACCCAAGTTCCATAAACCTGGAATCCCTGGACGCCCCATTATCTCAGACATTGGCACTCTTACAGCAGGATTACTTGGCTATTTGGACTCTCTCCTCAGACCCTATGCTACCAGCACTCCCAGCTATCTTCGAGACACCACCGACTTCCTGAGGAAACAACAATGCATTGATGATCTTTCTGAAAACACCATCCTGACCACCATGGATGTAGAAGCACTTCACACCAATATTCCACATGAGGATGGACTACAAGCTGTCAGGAAAAGTATCCCTGATGAGGCCACAGCACGCCTGGTGGCTGAGCTTTGTGACTTTGTCCTCACCCACAACCATTTCAGATTTAGGGACAACTTATACCTTCAAGTCAGTGGCACTGCTATGGGTACCCGCATGGCCCCACAGTATGCCAACATTTTTATGGCTGACTTAGAACAACGCTTCCTCAGCTCTCGTCCACTTACGCCCCTCCTCTACTTGCGCTACATTGATGACATTATATGGACCCACGGGAAGGAGGACCTTGAAGAATTCCACCTGGATTTGAACAATTTCTACTCCACCATCAACATCAGCCTGGATCAGTCCACATAAGAGATCCACTTCCTGGACACAACCGTGCAAATAAGTGATGGTCACATAAACACCATCCTATACCAGAAACCTACTGACCACTATATTTATCTACATCCCTCCAGCTTCCATCCAGGACACATCACATGCTCCATTGTCCACAACCAAGCCCTAAAATACAAACACATTTGCTCCAATCACTCAGACAGAGACAAACACCTACAGTATCTTTTATCAAGCATTCTTAAAACTACAATACGCACCTGAGGAAGTGAGGAAACAGATTGACAGAGCGACCCAGAAGTCACCTACTACAGGACAGGCCCAACAAGGAAAATAACAGAATACCACTGGCCATCATTTACAGCCCCCAGCTAAAACCTCTCCAGCACATCATCAACGATCTACAAACTATCCCTCATTCTCACACACCTTGGGAGGCAGGTCAGTCCTCGCTTACATATAGCCCTCCAACCTGAAGCAAATACTCACAAGCAACTACACACCCCACCACAGAAACACTAATCCAGGAACCACTTCCTGCAACAAACCCCGTTGCCTACTCTATCCCCATATCTACTCTAGTGACACCATCACAGGACCCAACCACATCAGTCACACCATCAGGGACTCATTCATCTTCACATCTACTAATGTGATATATGCCATCATGTGCCAGCAATGCCCCTCTGCCATGTACATTGGCCAAACCAGACAGGCTCTATGTAAAATAATAAATGGACACAAATCAGACATCAGGAATGGTAATATACAAAAGCCAGTAGAAGAACATTTCAATCTCCCTGGACACTCAGTAACAGATTTAAAAGTAGCCATACTTCAACAAACAAACTTCAAAAAGAGACTTCAAAGAGAAACTGCAGAATCAAAATTCATTTGCAAATTTAACACCATTCATTTGGGCTTGAATAGGGACTGGGTGTGGCTGGCTCACTACAAAAGGCACTTTCCCTCTCTTGGTATTGACACCTCCTCATCAATTATTGGGAATGGACCACATCCACCCTGACTGAATTGGCTCTGTCATTACTGGTTCGCCACTTGTAAGGTAACTCCCTTCTCTTCATGTATAATATTTAATGCATCTGTAGTTTTCACTACATGCATCTGAAGAAGTGGGTTTTTTACCCATGAAAGCTTATGCCCAAATAAATCTGTTAGTCTTTAATGTACTATTGGACTTCTCATTGTTTTTATCCTTATAACAGACACTGGTCAGATTTCCTCTGGCAAACTGTGTAAAATTCTGGTCGCGCGTATTACAGAAAGAAGAATTCAGACTGGAACAGGGGCAAAGAAGGGTTCGTAGGATGGTCAGCGTCAGGGAGGGTCTGACATTTGGAGGAGACTGGAAGAACTTGGCTGGTTCAGCGTAAGACAATACAGGCTGCACGGGGATCAGATTGCTCTATAAATACATTGGGAGGAGGAAACACGAGGCAGGGAGACAAGCTCCTGAAGCTAAAGGACAGCATTGGCACAAGAACAAATGAGGACAAACTGGCCAAAATGAAACTGAGGCTGGAAATGAGAAGTTGGTTTCTGACCTTTAAAGTAGGGAGGTTCTGGAATAGCTGCCCCCCCAAAAATTGAGGGAAACAAGATTTGAAGATAGAGCTTGACAGGTTTATGCACTGGGCGATATGTCGGGGTTGCCTGTCACAATGGGGGACTGGGCTTATGGACCCATGAGGTCCCTTTCAGTCTCATGTCCTTATGGGTCACAATAGCCCATTTTGCATCACACTGGGAGCTCATATGGAGTTGCTTGTCCACTATAACCCTGCTCTGTGCCTGGCCGATGGATTTGTCCCTCAATAGATTCAAGAAAAAGCACGACTCAGCGTTATCGTCTGGAAAAGGAATTGTTCTTGGGTTCCTGTTTAGTGATGTCACAGGAGTGTATTTCCCTGAGTTTCTGGTAATCTCAACATGCTGAGCCGCCAGCTGCCCCCTCCCCAGCCACTAGTCCCAGAGAGGAAGGATGGTTCAGGGGTTAAAGTTCTGGCCTGGGACTCAGAAGAACTGGCTTCACTTCCAGGCTCTTCCACAGACTTCTTCTGTGACCTTGGGCAACTCACTTAGTCCATCGGTCCCACAGCAACATGTGTTTTAATACGTCTCAATGTAAAGGTGTACATCTAGGCAGAAGGGATACAGGAAATCCATATTGGATGGGGGACCGAATCCGGGGAAGCAGGGACTCTGAACACTTTGGGGTCATAGTGGATAATAAGCTGAACATGAGCCCCTAGTGCCACACTATAGCCAAAAAAACAATCCAGGACGTACAACCAGGGGGATCTTGGGTAGGAGCAGGGAGCTTATTTTACCTCTCTTGTTTGGCACTGGTGCGACCACTGCTGGGATATTGTGTCCAGTTCTGGTGTCTACAGTTCAAGAAGGACATTGATACAATGGAAAGAGTCCAGAGAAGAGCCAGGGGAAAGATTAAAGGATTAGAAAATCTGCCTTCTACTGATAGACTAAAGGAGCTCAAATCTATTTAGCTTAATGAAGAGAAGGTGAAGGGGCGACTTGGTCACAGTCTGTAAGTAGCTGCATGAGGAACAAACGTTTAACAATGGGCTCTTGAATCTATCAGAGAATGTTATAACAGGATCCACTGGCTGGCAGATGAAGCTACACACATTAAGATCGGAATGAATGTGTAATTTTTTTTAACAATGAGGATATTTAACCATTGGAGAAATTTACCAAGGGCCGGGGGAGATTCTCCATCACTGACAATTGTTAAATCAAGGCAGGATGTAGTTCTAACATCTCTGCTTTAGGACTTATTTTTTGGTAGGTCTCTGGCCTGTGCTATACAGGCAGGGGGGTCAGACTAGGTGATCACAGTGGTGCCTTCTGGCCTTGGGATCTGCCCAGTGGTGTTAATAGCACGGCCCTACTGCACGGTGTGTTGTACTGATAAATATGTTACAGATTGACAAGTGCTCGGACGCTACAGTAAGTGGGGATATTGTTAAGTGCCGTAGAGAGATTTCAGCTCTGTGTGCTTCATAAGGATGGTTTGGAACACTGTGTGGAGAACCTGAACTCTTCCCAACACCCCTTGGGGATGAGGCCTGTCATTAGCACAGCCCCCTTTGACGTGGGAGTTCTGGGCCCCTCCTGCAGCTCGGCGGTAAGAGGGGCAATCAGGACGTGTTTTCAGAGCGTGAAGGATCTGGGGAACATTGCCTAGCCGAGCAGAGCCTTGCTGGGCTGCCCCTGCCTCTGATCCTGATCCCCCTCTCTCTCCATGGGCACTGAGAGCCGCTCTAGTGCTGCAGATAGACCTCACACCCTGCATCCACATTTCCAACATCACCAAGTTTGGGGATAGCTGGATCTGTGGAAGGGGGTTGTTTGGATCCCAGTGAGAGTTAGCAGCAGGCATTTGGAGCAGGGCTTTGATCACACCCCTTTCTAGTAAACATGTGCACGGCCTTGCTTAACTGCATGTGCATGTCTCATGCCTAAACATGAGGAAAGACCCTCTGAGCTGTGCCTCAGGCACCAAGTGACTCTGCGAGCTCTCTGTGCCGTAACCATATTCCTTACAACTGGAAACTATGGTTGAAACTATAGTAAAGATCAGAATGATCAGATACACAGATGAACACGATCTGTTGGGGAATAATCAACACAGCTTTTCAAAGGGAAATCGTGCCTCACCAATCTATTAGAACTCTATTAGCAGTCATGGGAGAAGAAGGAAGATTCTCTCATGGATCAGTAACTGGTTAAAAGATACGAAGCAAAGATTAGCAATAAATGGTCAGTTTGGAAAATGGAGACAGGTAAACAGTGGCATCCTTCTGGGGCCTGTACTGGAACGAATGTTGTTGAACATATTCATAAATTATCTGGAAAAAGAGATTAACTGTGAGGTGGCAACATTTGCAAATGAAACAAAATTACTGAATATATTTAAGAGAAAATCAGATTATGAAGAGTTACAACGCAATCTCACAAAAGTTGGCGACTGGGCAACAAAATGGTAGATGAAATTCAGTGTTAATAGCTGCAAAGCAATACACATCAGAAAACATAATCCCAACTATACATACAAAATGATGGGGTCTAAATGAGCTGTTACCACTCAAGAAAGAGATCGTGGAGTCATTGTGGACAGTTCTCTGAAAACATCCAGTCGTTGTGCAGCAGCAGTCAAAAAAGCGAACAGAATGTTAGGAACCATTAAGAAAGACACAGATAAGAAGACAGAAAATAACCCATTGACTCTATATAAATCCATGATATGTCCACATCTTGAATACAGCGTGCAGTTCTGATCACCCCATCTCAAAAAAAGATATATTACAATTGGAGTAGGTACAGAGATGGGCAACAAAAAAATGTTTAGGGGTATGTAACAGTCTCCATATGAGGGGAGATTAAAAAGATTGGGACTTCTCAGCTTGCAAAAGAGAAGACGAAGTGAGGATATGATAGAAGTCTATAAAATTATGTGTGGTGTGGAGAAAGTGAATCAGGAAGTGTTATTTATCCCTTCACAAACCACACTAACCAGGGGTCACCCATGAAGTTAATAGGCAGCACGTTTAAAACAAATAAAAGAAAGTCCTTCTTCACACGATGCACAGTCAGCCTGTGGAAGTCATTGCCGGGGATGTTGTGAAGGCCAGGAGTATAACTGGGTCAAAAACAGAACTAGGTAAGTTTAAGAAGGATAGGTACATCTGTGGCTATTTGTGGCAAGATGGTCTGGGATGCAACACCATGCCCCAGGCGTCTCTAAACCTCTGCCTACTAGAAGATGGGAGCAGATGACGGGAGATGGATCACGCAATAATTGCCCTGTTCTGTTCTGTTCATTCCCTCTGAAGCATCTGCACTGGCCACTGTCAGAAGACAGGACACTGGGCTAGATGGACCATTGGTCTGAATCAATATGACCATTCTTCTGTTCTTTAATCCTCTGATGGATGGGCTGCTGAAGAGAAGCCATTTCCAGGAGCTCCCTTTGTTATAGAGCTGGTGTAGCCACCCTAGCAGACACCTGTGGTAGGGTGACCATATGTCACTCTTTTAAGCCCTGTCCCATGAAGTAATGCCAGGCCCCCAGATGGGTAAAGCAGAGCTAGGAGGGGGGCAGTGTCCCAGCCTACGGTGACAGCCTCCTCAGACCTGAGTGGGTCCCTATAGGGTTCCAGCAACGGGCGGCAACCTCACATGGTGGGGCACCTTCGCGTGATTTCTCTTTGGGAAATATGGTAATCCTAAGGGCCTGCTCAGTGTGGGAGGCTGATGGAGGGCTAGTGCTGCCACCTAGAGGTGTGGTCCTGTAGCACAAGGGACAGAGGCGCATGGGGTGAGTTTTCACAGAAAATGGATCATTGTTCTCTGAAAGCTCAGCTGCTATGATGCTGCCCAGCTGCAGCTGCCTGGATCCCCAAGAGAAATGGAGGCTTTTCATCTGCCTCATCCTTGTAACATAAATGAAGGTGGCACTGACGGAGTCTATGGCAGCAACCTGGGGATGGAAAACTCAAAACCTCCTGACATCTCTATGGCTGAGGTATTGTGCCCCTCAGCTACCCTAGCCAACCCTCCCATCTCTGTGCAGCCTCCTCCACCCTGGGCAATGTCTCTTCAGCACATCGTGCGGGCAGTGGCTACAGTGACAGGCCCTGGTAGCACATCACTGATGAACCTGTGCTAGCAGAGAGCAAGAGAGGGTCCTAGAGCAGTTGTGGAGGCACAAAGATTCTGGGTGGGTGGCCTAGCTACCAGTGGATCACTGAGATCTGTACCTCACTTTGGGGATCCCAGGATCCTGGGTCCCCCTGCTTATTGCTTAAGGAGAAGGGAAGGGACCTCCCCGCCTTGAACTAACTGAGGGAAGTTTCCCTGTAAGGAGCCTTGTGGAATCTCCCTTCCCTGGCCTGCACCTGGGTTTGTAATGCTTGGGAGAAATCTGGTCCTATTTTATTACTATTATTATTATTCTGTTTTATTTTTTTTCAGCAACCTTACAGCAGTGACAGCCTCATCGTTACCACTAGGCCACCCCCAAGGTAGACATGTGACTAATCTGAATAAAGCAAACAGTGATGGCAAGCCCGGATTCCAGGAATAGGGCCTGCAGCAGGGCTGATGCTGCAGTCCGGTTGACTATCATCACCCCACGTCCCCTGTGATTTGGCCTCCTGCAGTTTGCCATTGGCCATGATGGGGTTAAAGCTGGTGCACACTAAGACAAGCAGCTGAGGTTCCCTGATGGCCAAGTGGCCCCCAAGGGACTGTGCAAACATGCTTCATAAAGACAGTTGCGTCCCTATCTGAACTGATACTAGCTGCTGCCCGTGCAACCTCTCCGATAGCTCCTTGTCCTCTTGGGTGAAGACTTCTGGTGTCAGCAGTTCCCCTTTTGAAGGAACTGGGTATGTTGGCAGATTTCACTACCTTTAAAATGCGCAGTGAAGGGTAAAGGCTGCCAGCTGTTTCCATTTGCAGATGTTCTGTGCAGCGGCAGAGGGCTGTCAGGGTGATTCAGTAACGGGCTGGAGGGCAGGCAGCGCTAGGTAGCTTGGGAACCTCTCCTCTACATCTGCCCATGCTGCTCCGTGAGTTACTCAAGTTGCACAAAAATCTGATATTCAAAGCGAGCTCAGAATGTTAAAACTCCGATGCCCCAAGTCAGGATTTCACAAGGGGTCCCATTTCTAGAGGAGCCGTGTGCTCTGGGCCCAATCCTGCCAGGGGCTGAGTGTGAAGAGACCCCACGGAATATCAGTGACTAGTTCCAAAATCATTTCGGGTTTATTTTCCCAGAGAAGTTTAATCAGCAAATGCGTTTTCAAAGGGTTTATTCTCGGACTCGATTTTCATCACAGGAATTCAGAGCTGTGTTGCTCTGTGGTACCAGCTGCAATAGGACATATTTCTGTTTCCTGACTGGCAGAGGGCTCCTGCATTTCTATGCTGTAGATACCCATCAGAGTTCCAGGGCTACCAGCATCTCTGTCCCCTCTCTGGTCTTTGAGTGCCAGATGTCAGTCCTTGCAGTCTTCCCCCTCATAGGGTGGAATCCTGTGATGCTCCCACCCTCAGCCTGGGCCCTTGGCTACAGCACACTGTGGGTCAACTGGGCTTGCTCAGCAAGTCTGAGTGGGTTCGGCACCTGTGGTTCTTCCCTTTGGGAGTCTGTGGCTAGTGGTCAGACGAGTTACTAGCCAGCCTTCTAGAACCAAAATACTGTTTAATCTGAATATTAAGAATGAAGCGTAACATGGGAGAATAAGAGGGTTTTAAAAGAGCAGTCTGTACACGTCTCTGACCCCAAACCCTTCTCCTCTGACGGGGACCCAGACAGGCTGAGGGCCTTCAGACTTCCCAGGGGTGTCTGTGCCTGTCAGTCTGAAGAGCTTCTCAGAAACAGCTGCCCCAGCTCTGGACACACTCCCAGTGCTGACAAAACAAGCTGTGTAATGTGGCTGGAGCCCGGAAATAGGCTCTTCCCAGCTTGTAGCTCCGGTGTTGTTTCTCAACTTCTCTGCGGTGCTGATTGAGCAATGGCTTTTCTTGAGCTGTTGCTTCCCTTCCTGCTTGTTTTCCAGCTGCCTGCTGTTAAACTAGGAAGATCCATACTGGTTTCACCCAATACAGCCATAACATAAATATCCCAAATGTTAATCCTATATAGTTATACAGCAAACATCCCCAGAACTGGGTTTAACATACACAGTTAATGGCAGCTCAGCTCCATGTCTGTCACAATGCTGTTCCCAGATGCTATGTATTTTATGAATACAGGAAATAGACAGTCAAAGAGCGAGAGAGAGAGAGAGCAATGGACGACTTTCACATGTGAAATGAAGTTCCCTTTCCATGAATACTCATGCATTTGACTTTGAAATCCACTTCCTGCAAACCCTCCTCGTGCCTGAATAACAGGTGCTGGGGTTACTATGTACTGGAGAGTGAGAGCTCAGGGAATGAATATTTTATATACCGATCCCACTGCCTGTTACCACTCCAGGTACAGGCTACAGACTGGCAGAACAGAACCTGAGGAGAACCAGTCAGCTAATAACCCAGGAATAGAGGAGCTACTAGACTTCTGTTTGCTGACAAGCGACTGAATGAGGGCTGAGATGCTGGGATCTTTTCAGATTCTGAAGAAATCCAGGTGACAGATGCTACATTTTAAGTCCCATTGTAACCTGAGAAATCATCTCTGAAAGAAGAGGTGAGGGGAAAGAATCGGTTGATATGTGTGTGCTAAACTACAGATGTCTAAATGTTATGCCAAAACTTTTTACTCTAATACAAATATTAAAAACCAAACTTTCATAACATGCTTGTATATTGAAAGCCAGAAGCAGCGTTGTTGGAATCTCTACAGCAAGCAGCAGTGGAAACTTTACTGCTTAATGGCTTTTACTTTAGAAAGTATTTCAGAAGTTCTCCACATACTATTTGCAATGGTTTGTGCTATTAACTCTTTGTGCAGTGAACAGTTGTATAATAGTATCCCCTGGTAACTGACCAGAAGCTGTTTCTAACACTTACATTCAGGGTCATGAACAGAATCCCTCACAAATACCACTGCAAGTCTGTCCAAAAAGTTATTGCTGAGGTGCAGGAAAGGGGAGTGTTATATTAGTTGTAAGTAATTTATGCCCATCACATCTAACATGAGCATGGATATTAGAGCAAACCTAGTGTTTGCATATTCACCCGTGATGCCAATCCCTCCCCTGCCCAGCCAAAGTAACTGTCTGTGTTAGCTTGAAACTTGTCAAGTATCTAGACCCTTGCATGGGGAGAGGAGGCAGGTCCTGTGAGGAAGATCGAATGCTCAGGATTCAGTTAACATTGGCCGGGCAAAGCACTTCAGCTTCCCTTGGAGGGATTCTTGGGGGTTAGAGTGATCACCAGGAGCATATGGGTGAAAGTGATCATGAAATCATAGAGTTTGCAATTCTAAAGAAGGGTAGAAGGGAGAACAGCAAAATAGAGACAATGGATTTCAGGAAGGCAGATTTTGGGAAGCTCAGAGAGCTGATGGGTAAAGTCCCATGGGAATCAAGACTGAGGGGAAAAACAACTGAGGAGAGTTGGCAGTTTTTCAAAGGGACACTATTAAGGGCCCAAAAGCAAGCTATTCCACTCGTTAGGAAAGATAGAAAATGTGGCAAAAGACCACCTTGGCTTAACCACGAGATCTTGCACGATCTAAAAAATAAAAAGGAGTCGTATAAAAAATGGAAACTAGGACAGATTACAAAGGATGAATATAGGCAAACAACACAGGAATGCAGGGGCAAGATTAGAAAGGCAAAGGCACAAAAGGAGCTCAAACTAGCTACGGGAATAAAAGGAAACAAGAAGACTTTTTATCAATACATTAGAAGCAAGAGGAAGACCAAAGACAGGGTAGGTCCACTGCTTAGTGAAGAGGGAGAAACAGTAACAGGAAACTTGGAAATGGCAGAGATGCTTAATGACTTCTTTGTTTCGGTCTTCACCGAGAAGTCTGAAGGAATGCCTAACATAGTGAATGCTAATGGGAAGGGGGTAGGTTTAGCGGATAAAATAAAAAAAGAACAAGTTAAAAATCACTTAGAAAAGTTAGATGCCTGCAAGTCACCCGGGCCTGATGAAATGCATCCTAGAATACTCAAGGAGCTAATAGAGGAGGTATCTGAGCCTCTAGCTATTATCTTTGGAAAGTCATGGGAGACGGGAGAGATTCCAGAAGACTGGAAAAGGGCAAATATAGTGCCCATCTATAAAAAGGGAAATAAAAACAACCCAGGTAACTACAGACCAGTTAGTTTAACTTCTGTGCCAGGGAAGATAATGGAGCAAGTAATTAAGGAAATCATCTGCAAACACTTGGAAGGTGGTAAGGTGATAGGGAACAGCCAGCATGGATTTGTGAAGAACAAATCATGTCAAACCAATCTGATAGCTTTCTTTGATAGGATAACGAGCCTTGTGGATAAGGGTGAAGCGGTGGATGTGGTATACCTAGACTTTAGTAAGGCATTTGATACGGTCTCGCATGATATTCTTATCGATAAACTAGGCAAATACAAATTAGATGGGGCTACTATAAGGTGGGTGCATAACTGGCTGGATAACCGTACTCAGAGAGTTGTTATTAATGGTTCCCAATCCTGCTGGAAAGGCGTAACGAGTGGGGTTCCGCAGGGGTCTGTTTTGGGACCGGCTCTGTTCAATATCTTCATCAACGACTTAGATATTGGCATAGAAAGTACGCTTATTAAGTTTGCGGATGATACCAAACTGGGAGGGATTGCAACTACTTTGGAGGACAGGGTCATAATTCAAAATGATCTGGACAAATTGGAGAAATGGGCTGAGGTAAACAGGATGAAGTTTAACAAAGACAAATGCAAAGTGCTCCACTTAGGAAGGAAAAATCAATTTCACACATACAGAATGGGAAAAGACTGTCTAGGAAGGAGTACGGCAGAAAGGGATCTAGGGGTTATAGTGGACCACAAGCTAAATATGAGTCAACAGTGTGATGCTGTTGCAAAAAAAGCAAACATGATTCTGGGATGCATTAACAGGTGTGTTGTGAGCAAGACACGAGAAGTCATTCTTCCGCTCTACTCTGCTCTGGTTAGGCCTCAGCTGGAGTATTGTGTCCAGTTCTGCGCGCCGCATTTTAAAAAAGATGTCGAGAAATTGGAAAGGGTCCAAAGAAGAGCAACAAGAATGATTAAAGGTCTTGAGAACATGACCTATGAAGGAAGGCTGAAAGAACTGGGTTTGTTTAGTTTGGAAAAGAGAAGACTGAGAGGGGACATGATAGCAGTTTTCAGGTATCTAAAAGGGTGTCATAAGGAGGAGGGAGAGAACTTGTTCACCTTAGCCTCTAAGGATAGAACCAGAAACAATGGGTTTAAACTGCAGCAAGGGAGGTCTAGGTTGGACATTAGGAAAAAGTTCCTAACTGTCAGGGTGGTTAAACACTGGAATAAATTGCCTAGGGAGGTTGTGGAATCTCCGTCTCTGGAGATATTTAAGAGTAGGTTAGATAAATGTCTATCAGGGATGGTCTAGGCAGTATTTGGTCCTGCCATGCGGGCAGGGGACTGGACTCGATGACCTCTCGAGGTCCCTTCCAGTCCTATAATCTATGAATCTATGAATCTATGGTAAGGGACAGTTAATAGAGCCCGGTTTGACTGAATTTACACATGTAAATCTGGATCAACCCAGTTGAAGTCACTATTATGTAATTAAGAATCTGGCATTAAGAATTTATCCCATGTGCTGGAAAGAGACAGTGGAATAATTTGAAGTCTCAGCAGTGGAGAAAATAACGTATATATATGAGGCAATGAAACACGTTTATAAATAGCTTCAATGCAGGGCAGATAAATACAATGGCCGTCTTCACCATGCACTTGCCATGTGTTTATAGAAGTCATGATACAATGGGGCACACTCAGAAGTGGAGGGCCAGAAAGGGTGTCTGTGTGAAGGTCACAATTGTAAAATCACACAGTGCTCAAGTAGGCTGTGGAACTCCAAGCCAGAAGATATCAATGGGGCCAAGAGCTTCTCAGGATTCACAGAGAGATGGGATATTTAAATGGGTAATCAGGAAATCCAATTACAATACTGAGAATTTTTTTTAAAAATGTCTTGTAAGGGCTGTAAACCTTCCTGATTTACACGACAAAATATGTCTAATTACTAGGTGTCAGGGGAAAACTTTCCCTGGGATCAGGGTATCTCTTAGTTCCCTATTGCAGGGCTTCCTCCATCTTCCTTTGCAGCATCTCGTACTGGCCACTGGATACTGGGCTAGACAGGCTGTAGGTCTGAGCTTGTCTGACAGTGCCCATCTTCCTATTGGTGGTCTAATTCCAAGACAATGTTTTTGCTGTTTTTCCTTGAGGTCCTGGGAATCTCTAGATTTGCACTAAAAAGAACAGGAGTACTTGTGGCACCTTAGAGACTAACAAATTTATTAGAGCATAAGCTTTTTGATATGCATCCGAAGAAGTGGGTTGTAGCCCACGAAAGCTTATGCTCTAATAAATTTGTTAGTCTCTAAGGTGCCACAAGTACTCCTGTTCTTTTTGAGGATACAGACTAACACGGCTGCTACCCTGAAACCTGTCATTAGATTTGCACTGAGAGCAGAAAGATGTCTCGCTAAATATCATCTAGTCTCCTGTTCCTTTTCCTTTCAGGAAGGAAAGTTCAAAAATCCCTGGACCTGCCCCAGTATATTATGTCAGCTGTCAATGACACCAAATTCAACTCTGTAGTGTTCCTTCTCACCGGGATACCTGGGCTGGAAGACGTCCATATCTGGATCTCTATCCCCTTCTGCTTCATATATGTTATTTCAATAGTAGGAAATTCAGTTATTCTGTTCATTATAAAAACAGATCCAACCCTCCATGAGCCCATGTATATTTTCCTTTTCATGTTGGCCGTCACGGACCTTGGCTTATCGATAGCCACCATGCCTACAATACTGGGCATATACTTGTTTAACTCTAGAGGAATCAGCCTCAATGCCTGTTTTGCCCAGTTGTTCTTCATCCACTCACTTTCAAAAATGGAATCCTCCGTGCTCTTGTTGATGGCCTTTGACCGCTTCATCGCCATCTGTAACCCACTAAGATATACCTCCATCTTAACTCCACTGAGGATAGCCAAGATGGGACTGGTGGCTGTTCTAACATCGGTGGCCGTAATACTCCCACTCCCCATTCTCCTGAAACGGTTCCAATACTGTCGAGACAATGTCCTCTCCCATTCCTACTGCATGCACCAGGATGTCATGAAGGCGGCTTGTTCAGACATCTCAGTGAACAGCATCTATGGCTTGTTGGGTAAAATCTCCACGGTGGGGTTGGACTCGCTCCTCATCTTCCTCTCTTATGTGATGATCGTCAAAACAGTGCTGAGTGTTGCATCCCACAGAGAGTGCCTCAGGGCCCTGAACACCTGCGTCTCCCACCTCTGCTCTGTCGTGCTCTTCTACATATCAGACATTGGCCTGGCTTTGATACACAGATTCGGAAATAGCTCTACTCACTTGCTTCAGATTATCCTGGGCTACGTCTACCTGCTGGTCCCGCCCCTTATGAACCCAATTGTGTACAGCGTGAAAAGCAAACACCTTCGTGAGAGGATAATCAGGGCATTTGTCAAGTGAAGGGTCAGTTCATCACCTGGCTCCAGTGCTGGCAACATGGGAGAGGAAAAACACAAGCGATGGCCATGACCACATATTCCATCCTGGAACCTCTTCCCCTGAGGCCCTTTCCTTTGCCCCATCTCTTCCCTGAAGACCACACCTCTACTATTCCCCTTTACCCGAGACTCTGCCCCCTTTCCAGGCTGGAAGCCAGAGCCAGGCCTTGCTAAGAACTGCCCAGGGAACCAGAGCCACAGTGAGGTGCCCCATACCCTCCACATTTTATCCCCCAGGGTTTACAAGTCAGGGAATGTGGAGACTCTGGGGCTCCCCACAGCAACCTGTACTTCCAGGGCAGCTCTTACCTTGCCCTGACTGTGGCCTGGCTGGGAGGAGGAGCCTCAGGGAAAGTGGAGGAGCAAGAGGCAGGGCTTAGTGAGAAGATATGGGGCAGGAGACAGGGCTTCAGGGGAAAAAGGGGAGTAGGGTCTGAACCAACGTGGACCACAGCAATCAGGACAGTGGGGCTGATCCTGAGTAAAGGAGGACGCTGGGGCTGGAGGGTAGGAGACCTTGTGTTTTTGATAAGACTAAATTAATGTGACCCCACAAAGGGGTCTCTTGTAAGTATCCCAGTGTGACAGTGCTGCCCGTGGGAGCCAGCCGAGGTCACTCAATTAGGGTGAACTGCAAACAAAACGGGGCAGACAAACCCCCAAACGCTGCTGGATATTCCAATACTTAGATTTACCAAAACAGTTTCTCTAGTACCTCACTGGTTACTCAGAAGTCCAAACAACGCAGTTCCCTTAAAGTGCCCAGCCTCAGGCCTCCATCCACACACATCTGTCAGATATGAGGATGCTTACTGAAAATCTTATCTCATCATATAAAAGAATAGGTTCTTCCAATCCCAAAGGGTCAGCCACATACCCAGGTCCAATTATAACTTAGATCCTACCCAAAATACACGCTTATAGCCAATTCTTATTAACTAAACTAAAATTTATTTAAAAAGAAAAGAGAGAGAGTGTTGGTTAAAAGATCAATATACAGACAGACTTGAATTCAATTCTTGAGGTTCAGATACATAGCAGAGCTGAGCTTGTAGTTGACAAAAGTCCTTTTAGAAATAGTCCATGGGTTGTAGTCCAATGTCCATATTCAGGGTGGCTCCAGTCAGTGACTGGGGATCATAATCCTTGTGGCTTAAGGTTTCCCCCTCTTGAAACCCAAAGCAGACCTGAGATGAAGTAGGATCATGTCCCTAGGTTTTTATACATTTCCAGCAATCTTTTGGCCTGAGAAAACAATAGGCTCAACTTTCCTTCTTCTAACCATCCTGGCAATTAGCACAGGATAAATTATCCATTAAACAGTTCAGATACAGGTTACCACAACCTTCAAAGAGATGTATAGACAATAATACTGTGGGGAAAAAGAACTTCTTTATGACAGCCAAAGTAACACCGAAGGCCCAAATTTAGGCCCTCTGACAGAAGCTGACTATACAGACGGCCTTTACATAGAACCGTACAGGCCAGGGCCTGAACAAAACTAAGCTTCACAATTCCCTGCCAAATACGGTCATGGGCTATGACCAGAGGAGGGAGGGGAAGGGAGCAATGCAATAGGCCTTAGCAACAGAATAACTGCTTGTTTATGAAATACATGATAACTGCCTGTCTGTAAGAACATGATAACCACTTGTTTATAAAACATAATAACCGCCTATATGAAGAAATTGCTTCTAGTAAAGGTCAACTTCCCCTATAGTTCCAGCTATCTGCCAACCAGCCAATCATATATCATCTTTGGCCATCCCATAATAAACCCCTATGCCCTTAACCATAGAACCCTGGAAAAAACAGTATGTTCCCTGATGAGAACAACACTCCAACTGGTGCCAAGTACCACCCATGTCGGAAACCACCAAGAAACCCCCCCACCCAATAGGCACCCAATTCTCATAAATAATGAGGGAGCTACCGGGAAAAAGGGACAGACCCCTACTCTTATTTTCGCATAAATGACATATTATTTGTACTATGCTTGCGGTTTGACGGAATAAAGGCAGCCTGCGTGCTGTGCTAGGGGTGGTAGTTTTCGGACTGCCACCCCAACGCGTTGGTATGTATTGCAATAAACTGGCCTCAGGCTTGAGTCTGTGAACTAAAATCAATGTGTGGGTGACTTTTTCCACAACAATACTATTTCACTCAAGTATCATCATAAATGTTAATATTCCCTTTTTTATCTTTGAATTAAAGCTATAGCAATAGACAAGGCTTGTTTGCTTACATCACAAGACCTGAGCAAACATCTATCCTTGAGATCTCTAACAATACAGACTTACATTTCAAAGCTCTATTCATTTACCTATCTTCCTAAGCAGTCTCTACAGGTCAGCCATGGGTCAGATCAGTCTGTGAGTTAATTAACTCTTTCTGGCCCTGTCACCTTTCAATGAGATATTATATTATACTCATAACGTCACACCCGGGCTGAGAGTAAGTCATTGCAAGAACCTTAGAGGGAAGGGCAGGGTGCCTGCAGAGCTACCTCAGACCCCTAGGGGGCACTCTGGGTTGGCCCCCATCCACACGGATTTGGGCAGAGTGGGCTGAACTCTTGGAAGCCGTTACCAATGGGTGGATGTCAGCCCAACCCCCAGACTGCTGTAAACTCCACAGAGGCAGGGGGAAAACAGGCCAGCGAATCAAACCCTTGTAACTGGCTTCTTGCCATCCGGCTCTGTGCAGCACTGGGGGAGCTCTGCTGACACAGCAGAGAATGCAACTGGGCCTGTCTCTGCTCAGGTGTCTGGAAGGCTGGGCCTGTTCTGTACTGCTCGGTAACTCCAGACAGCTTGGTTTTGATTCCCAGGTTGTGCGTGATGGTGGCCAAGCCACTGGATGTCTCTGCACAGGTGGATAATAGCCTTGCCCTGCCTCACAGCGGTGGCGAGAAGATAAATAAAGTAACTCTTCACTTAAAGTCATCCCGGTTAACGTTGTTTCGTTGTTACGTTGCTGATCAATTAGGGAACATGCTCGTTTAAAGTTGTGTAATAGATTCATAGATTCATAGATTCTAGGACTGGAAGGGACCTCGAGAGGTCATCGAGTCCAGTCCCCTGCCCGCATGGCAGGACCAAATACTGTCTAGACCATCCCTGATAGACATTTATCTAACCTACTCTTAAATATATATATACAGAATGCTCCTTTCTAATGTCCTTTGGCAGCCAACGGCTTTGTCTACTGCTTGCAGAAAGAGCAGCCCGTTGGAGCTGGTGGGGGCTTGGAACCAGGGTGGACCGGCAGCCCCCCATCAGCTCCCTGCTCCCCTAAGTTCCCTGTGCAGCAGCTGCCTGCAGTTCAGCTGTGTCCCTCCCCCCATTGCCATGTGCTGCTCCTGCCCTCTGCCTTGGAGCTGCTCCCTGAGACTCCTGCTTAATGTGTGGGGGGGGGAGGGAAAGAAGAGGGGGGCTAATGTCAGAGTGTCCCCCTCCCCCCTGCTCCTGCACCCCTCTTTCCCCATCTTCCATAGAGCAGGTGGGACACACCAGGGCTCAGGAGGAGGGAGCTTGCAGCAGCTGCAGTCTCAGCAAGCTAATCTAATTAACAAGGCAGTGTACTTAAAAGAATTGTGCATATCTCCCTCCATTCCTGCTGCCTTCTGTAAAGAGAGAGTTAACCCTTGAGGGCTCAGCCAATTGCTAGTTCATCATTTAGCAGTAAGGGAAATATCCCACCCTCTGACTCCTCCACCTCAACCAAGCTTCACAATCATCATCACTGTATACCAGTATTAAATTGTTTGTTTAAAACTTATACTTTGTGTTTGTGCGTGTGTGTAAATATATATATATATATATATAAGATAGTCTTTTGTCAGGTGAAAAAAATTTCCCTGGAACCTAACCCCCTCATTTACATTAATTCTTATGGGGAAATTGGATTCGCTTAACATTGTTTTGCTTAAAAGTCGCATTTTTCAGGAACAGAACTACAACGTTGAGTGAGGAGTTACTGTACATTCAATGCAGTTAGAGACCCTAAGATCAGGGCTGTGTCAGGGTTCCACAGAGCAACACCTCTGACATTGGTCTATAAAAGGCTTCTTATCACAGCCTCCTGTGACAGCTGCTTCTGGGAAGACTCCATCCCCTTGGTGTCTGTTGCAGATGTAGGGGTGACAGTGAGGGTTAGGTAGTGGATTTCTGAGGGTAATGTTGGAGTGTCACAGGGACGCCAGGAGTTTCAGCACAGTCACAGTCAATGATACTAAATTGGACTAACTGCCAACCTAGGGCTCAATGGCCATGGGGCCTCATCTTTGGTGGTCTGGCTGGGAGAAAGCTGTCTGAGGGCAAAGGTCAGCTTCACACCTAGGCCCTGTAACACAGACACGGCTGAGCACTATGGTGACTGGGCCCAGGCTCACACAGCTCCTGAAGCTAAAGGACAGCATTGGCACAAGAACAAATGAGGACAAACTGGCCAAGAGCAAACTGAGGCTGGAAAAGAGAAGTTGGTTTCTGAACATTAAAGTAGGGAGGTTCTGGAACAGCTGCCCAATGAAAAAGTGGGGAAAACAGCGTTTGAAGATAGAGCTCGACAGGTTTATGCACTGGGCGATATGCCGGGGTTGCCTGTCACAATGGGGGACTGGGCTTTTTTAAGTCCTGTCCCCTGAAGGAATGCCAGGCCCCACCGATGGGTAAGGCAGAGCTGGGAGGGGGGCAATGTTCCAGCCTACAGTGACAGCCTCCTCAGACCTGAGTGGGTTCCTGGATCCCCAAGAGAAACTGGAGGCTTTTCATCTGCTTCGTCTTCATAACGTTAATGAAGGTGGCACTGACAGAGTCTATGGCTGCACTCTGGGCATGGAAAGTTGAAAACTTCCTGCCCAGTCTATGGCTGGGGCATTGTGCCCATCAGCTACTCTAACCAGCCCTCCCATCTCTGTGCAGCCCCCTCCACCCTGTACAACGTCCCTTCAGCAGATCCTGCAGGCAGTGGCTACTGTGACAGACCCTGGTAGCACATCTCTGATGAGCTTGTGCTAGCAGGGAGCTGGAGAGGGTCCTAGAGCAGTTGTGGAGGCACAAAGGATGGGTAGGTCTAGGTACCAGTGGATCACTGAGATCTGTACCTCACTTCTGGGATCCCAGGATCCTGAGTCCCTCTGTTTATTGCTCAAGGATAAGGGAAGGGACCTCCCCCCCTGGAACTATCCGAGGGAATTTCCCTGTGAGGAGCCTTGTGGAATCTCCCTTCCCTGGCCTGCACCTGGGTTCGTAATGCAGGGGAGAAATCTGGTCCTATTTTATTATTATTATTATTATTTTTTTCAGCAACCTTACAGTGGTGACAGCCTCATTGTTACCACTAGGCCACCCCCAAGGTAGACATGTGACTAATCTGAATAAAGCAAACAGTGATGGCAAGCCCGGATTCCAGGAAAAGAGCCTGCAGCAGGGCTGGTGCTGCAGTCCAGTTGATTTCCACCACCACACATCCCCTGTGATTTGGCCTCCTGCAGTTTGCCATTGGCCGTGATGGGGGTTAAAGCTGGTGCACATGAAGCCAAGAAGCTGAGCTTCCCTGATGGCCAAGTGGCCCCCAAGGGAATGTGCAGACATGCTTCATAAAGACAGTTGCCTCCCTATCTGAACAGATACTGCCTGCTGCCCTGCAACCTCTCCGATGACTCCTTGTCCTTTAGGGTGAAGACCTCTGGTGTCAGCAGCTCCATGTCTAGCAGGAACTGGGTATGGTGGTAAGCTTCACTATCTTTAAAATGTGAAGTGAAGGGGAAAGACTGTGAGCTGTTTCCATTTGCAGATGTTCTGTGCAGCAGCAGAGGGCTCTCAGCTGGGCTGTCTGGGTAACTCAGTGACAGGACTGAAGGACCCTAGGTAGCTTGGGAACCCCTCCGCTACATCTGACCAAGCTCCACGGTGGGTTGTTTAAGCTGCACAAATACCTGCTAGTGTTAAAACCCCGATGCCCCAAGTCAGGATTTCTCAAAGGATCCCATTTCTAGAGGTGCCGTGAACCATGGGCCTGAACCTGCCAGGGGCTGAGGGAGAGGAGAGGATACTGCCTGGAATATCAGTGGCTAGTTCCCAAATCACCTTAGGCTTATGTCCTCCTGGACATTTAATCAGCAAATGCATTTCCAAAGGTTTTATTCTCTGGATCGATTGTGAAGGCGGCTGCGTTGTTCTATGGTAACAGGGACGATAGAAATATGCTCTATTTCCTGACTGGCTGAGGGCTCCAGCACTTCTACCATATAGATACTCCTCAGAGTTACAGGGCTACTGGCATGTCTGTCCCCCTCTGGTCTCTGAGAACCAGATGTCAGGCCTCATAGCCTTCCCTCTCATGGGGTGGAATCCCGCCATCCTCCCACCCTCAGACTAGTCCCTGGGTTCCAACACATTGCAAATCAACTGTGCTTGCCCAGCAGATCCAAGTGGGTTCGCCACTGGTGGTTCTTTCCTTTGGAAGTCTGTGACTAGTGGTGAGATGAGTGACCAGTCAGCCTTCTTGACTTTTTACTGTTTAATCTGAATATTAGGAATAAAGTGTAACATGGGAGAACAAGAGGATTTTCAAACAACAATCTTACACATCTCTGACCCCAAACCCTCCCACTCTGACAGGGACCCAGACAGGCCAAGAGCCTTCAGATTTCCTCAGAGGTGTCTGTCCTTGAAGACTGAAGAGCTTCTCAGCAACAGCTGCCCCACCTCTGGACAGACTTGCAACACTTACTGTGTAATGTGGTTTGAACCCGTAAATAGGCTCTTCCCAAGTTGTATCCACCATGTTGTCTCTCAACCTCCCTGGGGTGGTTACAGAGTAATGGCTTTTCTTGAGCTATTGCTTGTTTTCCAGATGGTTGCTATTAAACTAAGAAGAACCAGACTGGTTTCACCTAACATAACATAAACATCCCACTACCTAGGGGGGAAGGGATAATGCAGTGGCTTGAGCATTGGCTTGCTAAACCCCAGGTTGTGAGTTCAATCCTTGAGGAGGCCACTTAGTGATCTGGGGCAAAATCAGTTCTTGGTCCTGCTAGTGAAGGCAGGGGGCTGGACTCAATGACTTTCCCTTCCAGTTCTAGGAGATAGAATATCTCCATTTATTAATATAAGTCTACAGGAAACATCCCAAGAATTAAATTTAACTTACACTTTCATTATGACACCTCAGCTTCATGTCTGTCACAAAGTCGCTCCTGGATACTATGTATTTTAAGAACGCAGGACATAGACAGTCAGAGAGAGAGAGAGAGAGAGAGAGAGAGAGCAAGCAATAGACTACTTTCCTGTGGGAAATGAAATTCCATTTCCATTTCTACTCATGTATTTGAAATTGAAATCCACCTCTTGCAAACCCTCATTTTGGCTAAATAACAGGTGCTGGAGTTACTATGTACTAGAGAGTGATTGCTCAGGGAATGAACGTTTTCCGTGCTGACCCCAAAGCCTGTTTCCACTCCAGATACAGGCTACAGACTGACAGAACAGAACCTGAGGAGAACCAGTCAGCTATTAACCCAGGGACAGGGGAGTTACTAGACCAGTGGTCTCCAAAGTGGGGTGCACAAGAGTATCCTTGGGGGTGCACGGCAAGAGGAGGTTTTTTTTTTTCTCCGTCCGAGCGGCTTTTTTGTTGTTGTTTGTTTTTTGGTAGAGCCGGCGTGGCAGGGGGTGCATGCTCAAAATTTTTTTACTGATAGGTGTGTGCGATCAAAAAAGTTTGGAGACCACTGTACTACACTTTTGTTTGCTGACAAGTGACTGAATGAGGGCTGAGACGCTGCAAAATTTTCAGGTTCTGAAGAAATCCAGATGACAGACGCTACATTTTAAGTCCCACTAACCTGAGAAATCATCTCTGAAAGAAGACCAGAGGGGAAAAAATGATTTGACATGTGTTTATTAAAGTACAGATGTGTTAATGTTATGCCAAAACTTTTTATTGTAATACAAATATTACAAACTAAACTTTCATGACTTGCATGTATATAGAAAGAGTTGCTGGAAACTGTGCTGGAAGGAGTAGTGGGAATTTTACTGTTCAATGGCTTTTGCTTTAGAAAGCATATCAGAAGTTCTCCAAATACTGTTTGCAATGCGTTTCTGCTATTATTTCTTTGTTCAGTGAACCATTGCATGATACTGTCTCCTGGTAACTGAGCAGAAGCTAGTTCTAACACTTACATTCAGGGTTGTCCATTCAATCACTATGCAATACACGTGCAAGAACATAAGCACCTAAGACTTTCCAAGAAGTCCCGAGAGACCAGAACCACTGGTCTGTGTTTCAGCAAAGAGTAGAGCTGAGGTGCAAGAAAGGGGAGTGTAATCGTGGTTGTATATAATTTACGCCCATCACCTGTTACACAAGCATAGTTCAAGTAACTTGCATACTCAGTTGGATATGAGTGCAAACCTAGTGTATTCATATTAACCCATTTGCAATGCCATCCTCTCCCCAACCCAGCTGAACTAACTGTCTGTGGCAGCTTGTAACTTGCCAGATATCTACAGACCCTTGTAGGAGGAGAGGATGCAGTTCCTGTGAGGATGATGAGAAGCCTGTAAGATGATTGAACTATCTGGATTCAGTCAACAGTACAATGGGCCACACTCAGAAGTGGAGGCCCAGAAAGGGTGTGTGTGTGTGTAGAGGTCTCCACTGTAAAAATCACACAGTCCTCAAGTAGGCTGTGGAACTCCCAGCCACAAGATATCAATGGGGTCAAGAGCTTAGCCAGATTCAATGATGGAGTGGATGTTTATATGGGTAACAAGTTACAAAAAAAAAAAATAAGTCTTGGAAGGGCTCTAAACCTTCCTGATTCACAACACAAAATATGTCTAACTAGTGAGTGTCAGGGGGAAATTTTCCCTGGGCGCTGGTTATCTCATAGCTGCCTATTGCAGGGCTTCTTCCACCTTCCTCTGCAGCATCTGGAACTGGCCACTGGATACTGGGCTAGATGGACTGTAGGTCTGATCCAGTCTGGCAGTGCCTATCTTCCTATTGGTGGTGTAAATTAAGACCATGTTTTTGCTGATCTTCCTTGAGCTCCTGGGAATCTCTAGACTTGCACTGAGAACAGAATGATGTCTCATTAAATATCATCGAGTCTCCTGTTATTTTTTCTTTTTAGGAAGGAAAGGTAAAAACTCCTTGGACCTGCCGTATACATTATGTCAGCTGTCAATGACACCAAATTCAACTCTGCAGTGTTCCTTCTCACTGGGCTACCTGGGCAGGAAGACATTTATCTCTGGATCTCTATCCCCTTCTGCTTAGTGTATGTTGTTTCGATAGTAGGAAATTCAGTCATTCTGTTCATTATAAAAACAGATCCAAGCCTCCATGAGCCCATGTACATTTTCCTTTCCATGTTGGCCATCACAGACCTTGGCTTATCGATATCCACCATGCCGACGATACTGGGCATATACTTGTTTAAATCTAGGGGAGTCAGCCTCAATGCCTGTTTTGCCCAGTTGTTCTTCATCCACTCGCTTTCAAAAATTGAATCCTCCGTGCTCTTGTTGATGGCCTTTGACCGCTTCATCGCCATCTGTAACCCACTGAGATATGCCTCCATCTTAACACCTCCGAGAATAGCTAAGATGGGACTGGTGGTTGTGCTAAGATCGGTGGCCCTAATACTCCCACTCCCCTTTCTCCTGAAACAGTTCAGATACTGTCGAGCCAATGTCCTCTCTCATTCCTACTGTCTGTACTCAGAGGTCATGAAGGCAGCTTGTTCGGACTTCACAGTCAACAGCATCTATGGCTTGTGTGTTAAACTCTTAACGGTGGGATTGGACTCGTTCCTCATCTTCCTCTCTTATGTGATGATCCTCAAAACAGTACTGAGCATCGCATCCCACACGGAGTGCCTCAGGGCCCTGAACACCTGCGTCTCCCACCTCTGCGCCGTCCTGCTCTTCTACATATCAGACATCGGCCTGGCTGTAACACACAGATTAGGGAACAACTCTTCTCACTTGTTTCAGATTCTCCTCGGCTATGTCTACTTGCTGGTCCCACCTATGATAAATCCAATTGTGTACAGTGTGAAAAGCAAACATCTTCGTGTGAGGATAATCAGGGCATTCATCAAGTGAAGGGTCAGTTCATCACCTCTCTCCCAGGCTGGTGACACGGGAGACGACAAACACGGGTGACGGTCACGGCTACCTATTCCATCATGGATCCTTTTCCCCTGTGGTCCCTCCCTCTGCCCCATCTCTTCCCCCAAAACCGTACCTCTACGACTCCACTTACCCAAGAATCTACCCCCTTTCCAGGCTGGAAGCCAGAGCCAGGCTCTGGTAAGAGCTGCCCAGAGAGCCAGAGCCACTGTGAGGAGCCCCAGACCCTCCACATTTTACCCCCACCCAGGGCATATAACCTAGGGAAGGTGAAGAGTCTGGGGCTCCCCACAGCAGCCTGGGTGCCTGTGACAGCTCTTACCATGGCCTGACTTTGGCCTGGCTGGAAGGCAGAGTTTCAGAGAAAGTGAAGGTGCAGGGGGCAGGGCTTAGTGGCAAGAGAGGGGGTGGAGCTTCAGAAGAAAATAGGGAGTAGGGGGTCTGGCCAGCCTGAACGGAGACCCCAGCAAGTAGGACGGTTGGGGTGTTCCTGAGTAAAGAAGGAGGATGGGGCTGGCGGGTCGGAGAGCCTGTGCTTTGGAGAAGACTGAATTAATGTGACCCCACAAATGGGGCTCCTCTTTTAAGTATCCCAAGCTGAGAGTAAGTCATTGCAAGGATCTTAAAGGGAAGAGCAGGGCTACTTCACGACCCAAGGGGGCACTCTGCAGTGGCATCTGTCAGCAGGGACTTGGCCAGAGTGTCCTGTGCTCCTGGAAGCCCTTATGATCAGGCGTAGATCAGCCCAACTCCACGGCTGCTCTAAACTCTTCTGTGGCAGGGGGAGAACAGGCCAGCGAATCAAACCACTGTAACTGGCTACCTGCCGTCCCCACTCTATACAGCACAGTGGGGAGCTCTGCTTGTGCAGCAGTGAATCCAGGTGGGCTTGTCACCGCTGGAAGCTGGAAGGCTGGGCCTGTGGGCTTGGCACTGCTCAGAATCTCAAGAGAGATGGGTTTGATTCCCTGCCATGTGTGATTGTAGAACGTGGCCAAGCCATTGGCTGTCTCTGAACCTATGCACAGGTGGATAATAGCCTTGCTCTGCCTCACAGGGGTGGCGGCAGGATACATACATTGAAGATGCTCAGATACTCTGAGACCCTAAGATCAGAGCTCTATCAGGGTCCCACAGAGCAACATCTCTCACATTTGTCTATAAAAGGCTTCTTACCACAGCCACCTGTGACAGCTGGCTTCTGGTAATCCCCATGACTCCCAACACCTTGATGTCTGTGGCAGATCTGAGGGTACTTGGGGGGTGAGAGTGAGGGGTAGGTAGTGGATTTCTGGGAGGAGTGTTGGGATATCACAGGGACACCACCAGTTTCAGCACAGTCCCCGGACTGGAGAATAATTTTTCTCCCTCCTCCTTGTAACAACCATTTAGGTACTTGAAAACTGTTATCATGTCCCCACTCAGGGTATGTCTACACTACGAAATTGGAGTCTTCTCTTCTCCACACTAAACAAACCCAATTCTTTCAATCTTTCCTCATAGGTAATGGCTTCTAGACTTTTAATAATTTTTGTTGCTCTTCTCTGTGCTTTTTTCAATGTTGTCCAAATCTTTCCTGAAATGTGGCACCCAGAACTGGACACAATACTACAGTTGAGGTCTAATCAGTGTGGAATAGAGCAGAAAAATTACTTGTGTCTTGCTTATAGCACTCCTACTAATACATCCCAGAAAGATGTTTGGGTTTTTTGTAACAGTGTTACATTGTTGACTCATATTTAGCTTGTGGTCCACTCTGACCCCCAGATCCCTTTCTACAGTACTCCTACCTAGGCAGTCATTTCCCATTTTGTGGGAATGATCCACTCTAGAAAATAATTCTTAGACTCATAGAATTTAAGGCCAGAAGGAGCCATTAGATCATCTAGGCTAGAGGTTCTCAAACTGGGGGAAGGCCTCCCTGGAGTAGTGCCGAATATATTCGGGGGGGGGAGTAAGAAGCTGTAAGGAAAAAACCTTTCTGTGCACATTTTACCCACAGCAATGAGTAAGTGGCACAGCTGATTCCTCCAGACTGATCTGGTCCTCAGACGGTGCTGTGCATTTGTCTGTAGGTGGTGCAGTGCATTTGACAGATTTCTGTTAAGGTTGCACAGCATTATAAAAAGTTGGTGCCATCTGAATGTGAAGCTGTTTGCTAAGGCACCATGTGCACATTTCACTGTAAGCAGGGACTACAATCGCAGTTTTGTTATTGTTGTCATTACAATGGATTGTTGGCTCATTCGTGCAAGAGAAAAAAAACCCCAACTGATTCAAATAAATCCCCGTGCCTGCGTTCATCAGTGTATGTATTTGGGTGGTGGGGTGTGTGTACACTCTTACACACACAAAGAAGGGGGGGGGGTGATCAAGTAAGTTTAGGAATCACTGATCTAGTATGACCCCCTGTATATCACAGGCTGTAGAATTTCACCCATTTACCCCTGTATTGAGCCCAATGACTTGCGTGTGACTAACACATCACTTGTGTTCCTCTAAAGCGGATCTTCCAGGAAGGCATCTAGTCTTAATTTGGAAATAGCAGGACAATTTCCCACCTTCCTTGGGAGTTTGTTCCGGTAGTTAGTCACCCTCACTGTTAAAAATGTATGCCTCATTTCCAAATTCTGTTTGTCTGGTTTCAGTTTCAAGCCATTGACTCTTGTTATACCTTTCCCTTCTGATTAAAGAGCCCTTTAGTACCTGGTATTTTGTCCCTGTGAAGGTGCTTGTCCACTGTCATCAAGTCAGCTCTGTCTCCTTTGGGTAAGCTAAACTGCTTCAGCCCTTGAAGTCCATCACTGTCAGGCATTTTCTCCAGCCTTTCAGTCATTTGTGGGGCTCTTTTCTGCACCCTCTCCAATTTTTCAATCTAGGCACCAGACCTGGACGCAGTATTCCAGCATTGGTCTCACCAATGCCATACACAGGGGTCCTCCACCTCCCTAGTTCTAGTCACCACACCCCTCTTTATACAGCCAAGTGTATGTTGGAAATGACAGAGGAGGAGAAAGTCCTGGATGTATTAGTCTGTCCCAGGATGACTGTGAGCCACGATGTGATGCAGCTGTGAACAAGATGTATGAGATCTGAGAATGTGTTAGGTGAGATAGGGGAGTATTATGTTGGCAGAAGAACAAATGGGGAGAAACTGGCCAGGAGTAAACTCAGGCTGGAAAGGAGATGAAGGTTTCTAACCATCTGAAGACAAAGGTTCTGGAACAGCCTCCCAACAGGGGGAAGATGGGGCAAACAACTCAACCAGTTTTCACATAGAGCTTGACAGGTTTATGCACCAGATGATATGCGGGGGAGGGCACTGGTGCTCAACCAGCTAGTCCTGTCCATGCTCTGGCACTGGCTCAACACCCTGGTCCTGGCCCTGGGTTTCCTGGCTGATATCCAGAAGCTGGTTCTGGGGTTCTTTTAGCCAGGACTGCACTGGGTCTCTGCAGGGGTCCTCCACCTGCCCCTGGAGGAGGGAGGACAGGGCCTGAAGTGCCTGCGTGCTCAGGTCCACGTCTTCCGCCTCCAGGCCCTGCAGAGGTTCCTGTATGGTGCAGGTGGCTCAGCGTGGAGCATACTGGCGCACGCCTTCCTGTGCCACTTCTAAGTGCTCTGATATCACCAGCAGCTCCTTTATCTCCATCCGAGTGGTCTTCCACAAGACCTCTCTGGGCTGCCGGTCTTCTACCAGGACCTCCTCCGGACCTGGAAACTGGTCTTGGTGACCAGGTCCGTGGCGGCCACTGAGGGGGAGGATCTCCTCTCAGAGCCCCTGCTACACAACCCCCATCTCCATGTGCAGGTGGCAGAGTTCCCCTTGGTGTGACAGAGGCTGGTCCTGGCAGAAGTCACCAGACTCAGAGACCTCCTGGACTATGACTGGGGAGACTGGCTAGATCCCCTGACACTTGCTCAGCATATGGGGCTCTCCAGCCCTCGTAGTCCCCAGTTAAGAAACTGATTACAGGAAATATCTTACTCTCAGAGATGTTCCAATAAGTTTCTTTCACAGACCAGCCTCCTTCCTAGTCTGGACCCAATCCTTTATCTTTGTACAGTCTTTGTTAGATCTAGCAGACATCTCAGGTGGTAAACCGGGGTTTTCTCATGATTGGCAGCCTCCTTTGTCTTGCTCTACCCCCTTTTATAGCTCTGGTGCAACGTGGGAATCTTTTGTCTGTCCTTGTCCCCACCCCTGCCTCATTAATGGAAAAGAACAAGGATTAAGATGGATTCCAGTATCATGTGACATGGTCCATGTCACTTTAAGACCCCTAGTCTCCATTCTTCCTGGCCAACATGTACACAAAAAGGTTTGCAGGTAAATAAACTATTTACAACCAATTGTCTGTGTCAATGGGAGCCATCAAGATTCTAAACCACTATTAATGGCCCACACTTTGCATAATTACAATAGGACCTCAGAGTTATACTTCATATTTCTAGCTTCAGATACAAGAATGATACATGCATACAAATAGGAGTAATATATTCAGGAGGTTATAACCGTTGTTATGATACCTTACAAGAGACCTTTTGCATAAAGCATATTCCTGTTACATCATATTCACATTCATAAGCATATTTCCATAAAACATATGGAGCACAACATCACAGGAGGTTTTGGAAGAAATTAAACAGTAATAAGTCAACAGTACCAGATGGGATTTACCCAAGAGTTCTGAAGGAACTCAAATATCAAATTGCAAAAATACTAACTATGGTATGTAACCTATAGCTTAAATCAGCCTCTGTACCAGATGACTGGCAGATAGCTAATGTAGTGCTGATTTTCCAAAAAGGTTTCAGAGGTGATCCTGGCAACAGAGGCCATTAAGTTTAACTTCAGTACCAGGCAAATTGGTTGAAACTATAGTAAAGACCAGAATGATCAGACACATAGATAAACACACTTTGTTGGGGAGGAATCCACACAACTTTTCAAGGGGAAATCATGCCTCTCCACTCTATTAGAATTCTTTGAGGGAGTCAACAACAAACATGTGGACAAGGGTGATCCAGGGAATATACTGTATTTGAACTTTCAGAAAGCCTTTGACAGGTCCACAGGAGCATGTGATTTGGACAGAGACATTTACTTTCTCCACATCACTCATGATTTTATAGATCTGTATCATATCCCCCTTAGTTGTCTCTTAGTTGTGTTATTTACTTCTCATAACACAAGAACCAGAGTTCACCAAATGAAGTTAATAGGCAGTAGGTTTAAAGCAAACAAAAGGAAGTATTTTCCCTCACAATGCACAGTCAGCCTGTGGAACTCATTGCCGAGGGATGTTGTGAAGAACAAAAGCATAACTGGTCAAAGAAAGAATTAGATAAGTTCCTGGAGGATAGGTCCATCAATCGCTATAAGCCAAGATGATCAGGGATGCAGCCCCATGCTCTGGGTGTCTCTAAACCTCTGACTGCCAGAAGTTGGGAGCAGATCACAGGGGATGGATCACTCGGTAATTGCCCTGTTTTGTTCATTTGCTCTGACACAGCTGCACAAGCCATGGTCAGAAGACAGGACACTGGACTAGATGGATCATTGGTCTGACCAAATATGACCATTTTTATGTTCTTAAATTATTCCTCTGATGGATGGGCTGCTGCAGACAAGCCTTTTCCAGGGGCTCCCTCTGTTATAGAGCTGGTGTAGTCATCCTAGCAGATGTCAAAGTTAGGGTGCCCATACATCCCATTTTGGCCAGGACAGTTCCTTTTTTAAGGCCTGTCCACTTCTGTCAAAAAAGTGGGGAAGTGGGGTGGAGAGGAATTTCAGGGGAGGCGAATGGAGATGCCAGCCCTCCACAGGGGCTGAGGCAGAGTTGTGGAGGGAGGGAGACAGCATTCCAGGCACAGCTGACAGCCTTCTGAGACCTGAGGGGGCCTGTGCAGGGTTCCAGTGGCACGCGACAGCCTTGTACTGGGGGACCTTCGGGCAAGTGGCTGGGGGATGTCCTGTTTTCTCTTTGGGAAATATGGTCAACATAAGGGGCTGCTTAGTGTGAGAGGATAATGGGGGACTAGTGCTGCCCCCTAGGAGTGTGGTCGTGTAGCGCGAGTGACGAAAGCTCATGTTTTGAGTAGTCCTGGGGGAATTCTGTGCACTGTGCATGTGCATAATTAATAAGTCATGCTGTAGCAGGGTGGTCACCCACTCTGGCCCAGAAAGGGTTAAAGCCAACCCTGGGAGAGGGCTGAAACTGGGAAGGAAAGCCTGGGCTGATTGGGGAAGGCAGTAATAGCTGGGGCCACGCCCCAATCAGGCCCAGCTGGTCCCTATAAGAGGCTGCGAGCCAGAAGCCCAAACAGTCTCCCTCTGCCTGTAGAGGGAGGAGGGCCTGGCTGCAAGGTGCCAAGCAAGGAACCTAGATTGGAGCAGGGTTGGGGAAGGGCCAGAGGAGCTGGGAACTCCGGCCTGGAAAGCCCCAGGCTGCAAGCCTGATGACAGGCCAAATAGGTGCAGAGTTGGCAGGGCCGGCTTTAGGAAGTGCGGGGCCCAATTCGAACATTTTCGGTGGGGGCCCGGCAGGGATGACTAACAAAAAAAAAAAAGAAAGAAAAAAAAAGCCTTTCATTTCTTCCATGTATTATTTACTTTCCATACCTATATAAATAATAAAATTATATGTTATGTACATTGCATCATATATGCTGTTGATCGGTTATTAATGAGCCCCGTTTCACATGTGTGGGTCCCTGCCATTCCCTGGGGTGGTGTGCACATGTGTGGGTCCCAGCTGCTCCCTGCCCCCCTCATTGAAGCAGGTATGCAGGGTTACTGCCCTGGGAACTGCAGGGCACCAGTGGACATGGGGCTGGCTGGAGGCAGGGCAGGGGCTGACTGGAGGTAGGGTCTGGCTGCAGGCAGGGCAAGGGGTGTGGGGCTGGCTGGAGACAGGGGGGTGTGGGGTGGGCTGGCTGGCTTCAGGCAGGGTCGCAGGGGTGTGTGGCAGGGGTTGGCAGGGCTGGCGACAGAGGAGTGCGGGACTGGCTGGCTTCAGGCAGGGGGGTGCGGCAGGGGTTGGCTGGAGACTGGGCAGGGGGTGCGGGGCTGGCTGCAGGCAGGGCAGGGGGTGCGGGGCTGGCTGGAGATGGGCTGGTGCGGGCAGGGCAGAGCAGGGGGTGTGGGGCTGGAAGCAGGGCAGGGGGTGCAGGGCTGGTGCGGGCAGGGCAAGGGGTGCTGGGCTGGTGCGGGCAGGGATGTGTGTGGGGCTGGCTGGCTTCGGGCAGGTCCGCAGCGGGGTGCGGCAGGGATTGGCTGGAGACAGGGCAGAGGGTGCTGCAAGGGTTGGCTGTGGGCAGGGGGTGCAGGGCTGGCTGCAGGCAGGGCAGGGGGTGCAGGGCTGGCTGCAGGCAGGGCAGGGGGGGCGGGGTTGGTGCGGGCAGGGCAGGGGGTGTGGGGCTGGAGGCAGGGCAGGGGGTGCAGCAGGGGCTGGCTGCGGGCAGGGGGTGCAGGGCTGACTGAAGACAGGGGCTGGCTGCGGGCAGGGCAGGGGGTGGTACGGGCAGGGGGTGCAGCAGAGGCAGCTGCAGCCCTGGCCCTTTAAATAGCCCCCAGAGCCCCACAGCCCTACCCCAGGGCTCCAGCAGTGGGGCTCTGGTGGCAATTTAAAGGGCCTGGGGCTCCAGCCCCTTCTGGGAGCCCCAGGCCCTTTAAATTGCCCCCTGGGGAAGCCGGGCCACCCCGGTATGCCGTACCGGGGCTTGGGCGTGGGGCCCTCTTAGGCACGGGGCCCGATTCAGGGAAATTGGTTGAATTGGCCTAAAGCCGGCCCTGAGGGTTGCAGGGGGCAGCCTTTGGGTAGGCAGAGGCAGCAGGTCCGAACCCCTTTGCCTATGATGAGTGACTTACACTGCAGTCCGCCCCAGTGAGCGGGGGGCCAGATGGGGACTGCAGTAGCCTAACACTGAGGCGAAGTGGGGATAGTGGGTGGGGGTTCCCCTGGGAGGGGGAGACCCTGAGGCTGTGAGGGGTTACTGCCAGGGGGCATCACCCCAGATAACAGGGCACTTGGTCCAGGAGGGACACAGGGGCCAAGCGGTAGTGGTACTACGGCCTGCAGAGGGCGCTCCAATGGCTGGAGAGCTAATTCACGGAGATGACCAGCAGGAGGCGCCGCAGACGTGAGTCCTGCATGCTTACACATGCATTTTAAAAAAAATCTTGCACAGAAAAAAGCTTCTGCTGGGATGTTGCTTCAGGTCCATCTGTTGCCCACCAGAGAGCTCTGTGGTGCTAGAACAGAGCAGAACCTCGCAGCCAGCGAGGGAAGAGAAAGAGTCTGCCTTCTTCACAGCACCTGTTGGGGCAGGTCAGAAGACGGGGCTATGGGGAGACAGAGAGCATGGGACTGCTGTGGGACCAGACAGGGGCTCTTAAGGGCTAGTTTGGGAGGATAGACTAGTGCAGGGGCTGAATGGCAGTGGAGGTGCAGGGCCACATGGGGGAGGGAGATGGCTGAGTGGGGGCACAGAGATGAAAGGCTGTGGGTCAGGGCCATATAGGGATGGGGGGGAGTGGGTGTCTGTGTGGGGGTGGACAGGGGCAGATGTTCCTGACTGAATGGTAGAGGCTAGGGGTCAGCCAGGGTATGCATAGGGAAAGCTCCCTAACAGTCCCTCCCCGCAGAAAACCTGTTCCATACTTTACCCACCCATACTCAACAACCCTCCAAGTTCACACCCAGACACATTTTCAGCAATTTCTTCCCTCTCCCTCATCTCCTCCATTACCCCTGACTCCCCCAAGCCTTTGTAGTGATTCTGAGGGGTGTGGGAAATATGGTTCTGTATTATAATTTAAATGAATTATTACTCAGAGTTCTGTATTAATATGTCTCATAAGGAATCATTTTGTAAAAAAAAAACATTTTCTGACTCTTTTTTGTTGTCTGCATTGTTACAGGCATACTTGCTGACAGGTATTTTGAAATAAATGAGCAAAAATAATTGAAATTGGAGTGATTACATTCTGTTATTTCGACAGATAAAATATGCAGAATTTTAGACAATTTGAAAATATTTTGAGCAGAATTTTTAATTTTTTCTTGCAGAATTCCCCCAGGAGTAAATTTTGAGTTTGAGTTAGAGCTGAGCTGGAAAAAAGACTATTTTCCCCCCAAGAAAATTTTGACTCAAATTAAAATGTTTCCTTTTTATCCATATTTTGGGATAATTTTTCACAGAAAATGGATCATTTTTCTCTGAAAGCTCAGCTGCCATGATGCTGCCCAGCTGCAGCTGTCTGGATTGCCAAGAAAAATTAGAGGCTTTTCATCTGCCTCTTCCTCGTAACAAAAATGAAGTTTGCACTGACGGAGTCTATGGCTGCACTCTGGGCATGGAAAGGTTTAAACCTCCTGGCCAGTCTAGGGCTGGGGTATTGTCCATCAGCTACGCTAACCAGCCCTCCTATCTCTGTGCAGACCCCTCCACCCTGTACAATGCCCCTTCAGCAGATCCTGTGGGCAGTGGCTACTGTGACAGGTCCTGGTAGCACATCTCTGATGAACCTGTGCTAGCAGGGAGCTGAAGAGGGTCCTAGAGCAGTTGTGGAGGCCCAGAGATTGTGGGTGGGTGGGTCTAGCTATCAGGGGATCATTGAGATCTGGGCATGTCTTTGGGGACCCTCTTGGCAAATTGTAGGACTGGAAGAGACCACAAGAGATCATTTAGTGCAGCCCCTGTGCTCATGGCAGGACTAAGTATTATCTAGACCATCCTTGACAGGTGTTTGTCTAACCTGTTCTTAAGATTCTCCAATGACGGTGATACTACAACCTACCTAGGCAATTTATTCTAGTGCTAAACCACCCTGACAGTTAGGAAGTTTTTCTCCTACTAGAATGATCTGAGGGAAAGTTCCCTGTGCAGGGCCTGGTGAAATGTACCTTCTCTGGCCTGCACCCTGGGTTTGCAATGCAGCAAAATAACACCTGTGACAGCCTCATTGTTACCACTGGGCAGCCCCCGAGGTAGCCATGTGACTAATCAGAAAACTATGAACAGTGATCACAAGCCCAGATTCCAGGGTAGCATCACCAGGCATCCCCTGCGATTTGGACTCCTGCAGTTTGCCATTGGCTGTGACGGGGTTAAAGCTGGTGCACACTAAGCCAAGCAGCTGAGGTTCCCTGATGGCCTAGTCGACCCCAAGGAAACATGCAAGCAAGCTTCATAAATACAGTTCCTTCCCTATCTGAACAGATACTGCCTGCTGCCCGTGGAACATTGCCGATGACTCCTTGTCCACCAGTGAAGACCTCTGGTGTCAGCGGCTCCCCTTCTAGCAGGAATTGGGTATGTTGGCAGGTTTCAC
This sequence comes from Trachemys scripta elegans, assembly GCF_013100865.1. Lineage (NCBI taxonomy): Eukaryota > Metazoa > Chordata > Testudines > Emydidae > Trachemys > Trachemys scripta. The sequence continues at coordinate 338,716,477 of NC_048298.1, forward strand.
TATCTTTAAAATGAGCAGTGAAGGGGAAAGGCTGCACGCTGTTTACATTTGCAGATGTTCTGTGCAGCGGCAGAGGACTCAGCTGGGCTGTTGGGGTGACTTAGTGCCGGGGCTGGAGGGCAGGCAGCGCTAGGTAGCTGATGTTCACAGTGAGCTCGGAGTGTTAAAACCCCAATGCCCGGCGTCAGGATTTCTCAAGGGCTCCCATTTCTAGAGGTGCCATGTGCTCTGGGCCCGATCCTGCCAGGGGCTGAGCGAGAAGAGACCCCACGGGATATCAGTGATTAGCTCAAAAACTGTCTCAGGTTTATTTTCTCATGGAAATGTAATCAGTAAATGTATTTTCAAAGGTTTTATTCTCTGACTCGATTGTGAACGCAGAGCCGTGTTGCTCTGTGGTAACAGGTCCGATAGGGCATATTTCTGTTTTCTGACTGGGTGAGGGCTCCAGCATTTCTACACTGTAGATACCCATCAGCGTTACAAGGCTACCGGCATCTCTACGCCCTCTCTGGTCTCTGAGTGTCACATGTCAGGCCTCGTAGCCTTCCCTCTCATGGGGTGGAATCCCTCGATCCTCCCATCCTCAGATTGTGCCCTGGGCTACAGCACACTGCGGGTCCACTGTGCCTGCCAAGTAGAGCCAAGTGGGTTCGGCGCCTGTGGTTCTTCCCTTTGGGAGTCTGTGACTAGTGGTGAGACGAGTGACCAGTCAGCCTTCTGGAACCAAACTACTGTTTAATCTGAACAGAAGGAACATGGGAGAATAAGAGGGTTTTTAAACAACAGCCTATAGACGTCTCTGACCCCAAGTCCTCCCACCCTGACGGGGACCCAGACAGGCTGAGGGCCTTCAGACTTCCGCAGCGGTGTCTGTGCCCATCAATATGAAGAGCTTCTCGGTAACAGCTGCCCCAGCTCTGGACAGACTCTCAGCCCTGGCAAAACAAGCTGTGTAACGTGGCTGGAGCTCTTCCGAGCTAGTAGCTCCGGTGTTGTCTCTCAACCTCTCTGAAGTGCTGACTGAGCGATGGCTGTTCTTGACCTGTTGCTTCCCTTCCTGCTTCTTTTTCAGCAGCCTGATATTAAACGGAGATGAGCCATATTGGTGTAACTGAATATAGCCATAACGTAAACATCCCAATATTAACCCAATGTTGCTCTACAACAAGCATCCCAAGAATTGCGATTAACACACACATTCATTATGCAAATTTGCAGATGACACAAAGATCAGCAGCTCAGCTCCATGTCTGTCACAATGCCCTTCCCGGATGCTATGTATTTTATGAATACAGGATGTAGACAGTCAAAGAGCGGGAGAGCGAGAGAGCAATAGACTACTTTCATGTGGGAAATGAAGTTCCATTTCCATGTATACTCATGCATTTGACTTTGAAATCCACTTCTTGTAAAACCTCATCCTGGCTGAATAACCGCTGCTGGGGTTACTATGTACAAGAGAGTGAGAGCTCAGGGAATGAATATTTTCTATACTGACCCCAGTGCCTGTTACCACTCCGGATACGGGCCACAGACTGACAGAACAGAACCTGAGGAGAACCAGTCAGCTAGTAACCCGGGACAGAGGAGCTACTAGACTTCTGTTTACTGACAAGTGACTGAATGAGGTCTGAGATGCTGCAATCTGGTCAGGTTCTGAAGAAATCCAGGTGACAGACGCTACATTTTAAGTCCCACTGTAACCTGAGAAATCATCTCTGAAGATGATCAGAGGGGAAATAATAGGTTGACGTGTGTGTACTAAAGTACAGATGTTTAAATGTTATGCCAAAACTTTTCATTGTAGTAACAAATATTACAAACCATGCATTACATGCATATAAATCAAAAGCCAGCAGCAGCGTTGTTGGAATCTCTACAGGAAGGAGCAGTGGCAATTTTGATGCTTAATTGCTTTGGGTTTAGAAAATATTAAAGAAGTGCTCCACATACTGTTCGCAACGAGTCTGTGCTATTAACTCTTCATGCAATGAACAGGTGTATGATACTGTCTCCTGGCAACTGACCAGAAGCTGTTTGTGACACTTTTATTCAGGGTCATGCAAACAATCCCGCTGCAATATCTGTGTCATAACTATAAAGGGAAGGAAATCCCTCCTGGCCAGAGACTCCAAAATCCTTTTCCCTGTAAAGGGTTAAGAAGCTCAGGTAACCTGGTTGACACCTGACCCAAAGGACCAATAAGGGGACAAGATACTTTCAAATCTTGGTTGGGGGGGAAGGCTTTTGTTTGTGCTCTTTGTTTTGGGGGCTGTTCGCTCTTGGGACTAAGAGGGACCAGACATCAATCCAGGCTCTCCAAATCTTCTGACCAAGTCTCTCATATTTCAAACTTGTAAGTAACAGCCAGGCAAGGCGTGTTAGGTTTATCTATGTTTTCTCAACTTGTAAATGTTCCTTTTTCTAGAGGGTTTATGTCTGTTTGCTGTAACTTTTAACCTAAGGCTAGAGGGGCTCTGGGCTCTTTGAATCTGATTACCCTGTAAAGTTATTTTCCATCCTGATTTTACAGAGATGATTTTTACCTTTCTTTTTTTAATTAAAAGCCTTCTTTTTAAGAACTTGATTAATTTTCCTTGTTTTAAGATCCAAGGGGATTGGATCTGGACTCACCAGGAATTGGTGAGGGTGGGGGGAAGGGGAAGGGGAGAATGATTAATTCCTCCTTGTTTTAAGATCCAAGGGTTTGGATCGGTGTTCACCAGGGAACTGGTGGAGAATTCCCTCAAGGCTACCCAGGGAAGGGTTATAGTACTAGGGAGGGAGATATTCTGTGGAGGAGGTAGACAGAGTTTCCCAAATAACTAATAAATCATTTGGGTGGTGGCAGCAAAAGCATATCTAAGCTGGTAGTTAAGCTTAGAGGTTTTCATGCAGGTCCCCACATCTGTACCTTAGAGTTCAGAGTGGGGAAGGAACCTTGACAATCTGTGAAAGCCTTTCCAAAAAGTCCCGAGAGAAGAGAGCTGCTGGTCTGTGTTTCAGCAAAGAGTAGAGCTGAAGTCCAGGAAAGGGGAGTGTAATAGTGGTTGCATGTAATTTATGCCCATTGACTCTTACACAAACATGGCTGAAGTAACTTGCATGCTGACGTGGATAATTGTGAAAAACTATTGTTTGCACTATTCTCCCATTTGTGACTCACCCCCGACCCACTGAGGTAACTGTATTGGCTTGTAACTTTTCAAATATCCACAGACCCTTACATGGGCAGAGGATGCAGATGCTGTGAGGAGGTAGAGAAGCCGGTAGGATGATCAAATTCTTTGTATCAGGGGGTAGCCGTGTTAGTCTGTATCTACAAAAACAACAAGGAATCTGTCAGTCTTTAAGGTGCCACCAGACAAATTCTTTGGATTCAGTCGACATTAGCCAGGCAAAGCACTTCAGCTTCTTCTGGACAGATTCTTGGGGGTCAGAGTGTATCACCAGGAGCATTTGGTAAGGGATAGTTAATAGAGACTGGTTCTGATTGAATTTACACGTTTAAATCTGGAGTGATGTAGTTAAAATCACTGTTATTGAATTCAGAATCTGGCCCAAGAATTTACTCCATGTACTACCAAGAGGCAGTGGCATAATTTGCATTCTCAGGAGTGGAAAAATTATAAATATATTATATCTAAAATGAGGCTATCATAGAATATCAGGGTTGGAAGGAACCTCAGGAGGTCATCTAGTCCAACCCCCTTCTCAAAGCAGGGCCAGTCAGCAACTAAATCATCCCAGCCAGGGCTTTGTCAAGCCTGACCTTAAAAACCTCTAAGGAGATTACACCTCCCAAGGTAACCCATTCCACTGTTTCACCACCCTCCTAGTGAAAAAGGTTTTCCTAATATCCAGATGCAACTTGAGACCATTACTTGAGACGCTATGAAAAATGTTTATAAATATCTTCAATGCAGGACAGATAAATAAAATAACTGTTTTCACCATGCATATTACATGTGTTTACACACGTGTCCTGATACAATGGGCCACCCTCAGAAGTAGAGGGCCAGAAAGGGTATCTTTTGGAAGGTCACAATTGTAAAAATCACACAGTACTCAAGTAGGAATGCGCAAGCACAAACACAAGCACAAGATATCAATAGGGACAAGAACTTAGAAGGATTCAAAGCAGGACTGGATATTTATATGGATAACCAGAAAATCCAATTACAGTAGTGAGCAATGTTTAAAAAAGTCTTGGATACGCTCTAAACCTTCTTGATTTACACTACAAAATATGTTTAACTAGTGGGTGTCAGGGGGAAATTTTCCATGGGAGCAGGTTATCTCATAGCTGCCCATTGCAGGGCTTCTTCCACCTTCCTCTGAAGTGTGTGAACCTGGCCATGGGATACTGGGCTGGATGGACTATATGTCTGATCCACTCTGGCAATGCCTATATTCCTATCGGTGCTGTAAGTACAAGACTGTGTTTTTACTGATCTTTCTTGAGCTCCTTGCTGTCTTTAAATATCCACTGAGAGCAGAAAGATGTCTTGTTAAATATCATCTAGTCTCCTGTTCTTTTTCCTTTTAGGAAGGAAAGTTCAAAACTCCTTGGACCTGCCCAGTACATTATGTCAACTGTCAATAACACCACCTTCAAATCTGCAGTGTTCCTTCTCACCGGGATACCTGGGCAGGAAGACGTCCATCTCTGGATCTTTATCCTCTTTTGCTTGATGTATGTTATTTCGATAGTAGGAAATTCAGTCATTCTGTTCATTGTAAAAACAGATCCAAGCCTGCATGAGCCCATGTACATTTTCCTTTCCATGTTGGCCGTCACAGACCTTGGCTTATCGATAGCCACCATACCGACCATAGTGGGCATTTACTTGTTTAACTCTAGGGAGATCAGCTTCAATGCCTGTTTTGCCCAGCTGTTCTTCATCCACTTGTTTGAATGCACTGAATCCTGTGTGCTCTTACTAATGGCCTTTGACCGCTTCGTCGCAATCTGTAACCCACTGAGATATGCTTCCATCTTAACCCTGCCGAGAATAGCCAAGATGGGACTGGTGTGTGTTCTAAGAGGGGTGGCTGTAGTATTCCCACTCCCCATACTCCTGAAACGGTTCCAATACTGTCGAGCCAATATCCTCTCCCATTCCTACTGCCTGCACCAGGACGTCATGAAGGCGGCTTGTTCAGACATCTCAGTGAACAGCATCTATGGCTTGTTTGCTAAACTCTTAACGATGGGGTTGGACTCACTGCTCATCTTCCTCTCTTACATGATTATCCTCAAAACAGTGCTGAGCATCGTATCCCACACCAAGTGCCTCAGGGCCCTGAACACCTGCGTCTCCCACCTCTGCGCCGTCCTGCTCTTCTACACACCACAGATCGGCCTGTCTGTTGTACACAGATTTGGGAAGGGCTCTTCTCCCTTGCTTCAGATTCTTCTGGGCTACATCTCCATGCTGGTCCCACCCCTGCTGAACCCAATTGTCTACAGCGTGAAAATCAAACACCTTCGTGCAAGGATAATCAAGGTATTCATCAAGTGAAGGGTCAGTTAATCACCCATCTCCATCGCTGCTGACATGGGAGATGAACAACACCTGCTATGGTCACATATTCTATTCTGGACCTTTACATCGCAAACGACATCAGCTACAGATCTCCACAATGTAGAGAGAGGTTCCAATGGGGAGTAAGGCCTGGAGGAATGGGCGAGGGATGTTGAGTCCCATTACACCTGGTCAGTCACTGTCCTGTCTCTGGCTAAACATCCATGGGGCAAGCAAAAAGCTTCAGAGGTGTTGTGCGGTTGCAGTCCTAGCTCTTGCTGAGCGCTCTGGGTGCTGTGTGATCCATGGGGGTTGTACCAGCTGTGGACAGGGGCTATTCAAGGGACACGGACACCCACCCTTCCCCCACGCCCTCAGCCAAGTGCTTCTGACTGAATCGTGTCAGAGACATGATTAACGCCGGAGCCCCAGGAGAAGCCATTCAGGCAGCCCCCTCCCCCATTGATGACTCTGCACACGTGCTAAGCCCACCCCCATCCAACTGTAATGCACCTGAGGCAGAACAGAGCTGCGTGTGTGAGTGAGGGTCTGACACACAGCAGTCCTGGCAAGAGATTCAAGGCCAGAATCCCTCCTTTTCCCCTGCGTTTGTGCTGCCCCAGGTGCTTGCAAAGGGATGGAAATGGTCCTCAGCTCCCCAACAGAGGCACAGCTACCTACTATCCCAGCCCTGCCCATTCAGTGTAGAGTGACCATTTTTTCAAAAGGCAAAAGCAGGAGACATGCAGAAGCCCCATTCCCTCTGAGACCTCGCCCCTCCCCTATTCTTCTGCCTTGAGGCCCCACCTTCTGCTCCTCTCTTCCCTCAAGACCCCACCCAGGCTTCTGCTGCTGGTAAGGGGGTGGGGAGCAGGGGGCGGTTGGGTAAGGGAGCGGGGAGTTCTGGGGGCAGTCAGGGAGGAGGGGGCAGTTGGATGGGGCAGAGGTTCTGAGGGGTGGTCAGGGGATGGGGAACAGGGAAGGTTGGGAGTGGGAGTCCCGGAGGGCCTGTCATGGGGTGGGGATGTGGACAGGGGTTGGGAGGGCAGTCAGGGGACAGGGAGTGGGGGGAGGGGTTGGGTAAGGGGGTGGGATCCCGGGGGGAAGTTGGGGCAGGGGGTCCCGGGAGGGGGCAGTCAGGGGACGAGGAGCAGAGGGCTGTTGGATAGTGGGTGGGAGTCCCAGGGGAGCAGTCAGGTGGCAGGGGTGTGGATAGGGGTTGGGGCAGTCAGGGGACAGGGAGCAGGGGAGTTGGATGGGGGCAGGGGTCCCGGGGGGCAGTCAGGGGACAGGGAGCAGGGGGCGGTTGGATTGACGTGGGAGTCCCGGGGGGCCTGTCAGGGGGCGGGGGTGTGGATAGGGGTTGGGGCAGTCAGAGGACAGGGAGAAGGAGGGGTTGGATAGGGGGTCGGATCCCAGGGGGCAGTTAGGGGTGGGGGTTCCGGGAGGGGGTGGTCAGGAGACAAGGAGCTGGGGGGTGTTGGATGGGTTGGAGGTTCTGAGGGGGGCAGTCAGGGGGCGGGAAGTGGGAGGGGTCGGATAGGGGGTGGGGGCCAGGCTGTTTGGGGAGGCACAGTCTTCCCTACCCAGCCCTCCATACAGTTGCGCAACACTGATGTGGCCCTCAGGCCAAAAAGTTTGCCCACCTCTGGCCTAGTGGGAAGAGATGGGCAGTGGTCGGGGCTTCAGGGGAAAAGGAGGAGTGGGGGTTGCGACAAGCCTGAACCTACGCTCTCCCCAGCAAGTAGAGCACTGGAGGGCTCCTGAGTAAAGGAGGAGGATGGGGCTGGAGGGTAGGAGACCTTATTTTTTGGAGAAGACCAAATTTATGTGAGTATACAAAGGGGGCTCTTGTTTTAAGTAATCCAGGCTGAGAGTAAGTCATTACAAGGAGCTTAGAGGGAAGGGCAGGGAGCCTGCAGGGCCAATTCGGACCCCAAGGGGGCACTCTGCATTTGCCCCCATCCACAGGAAGGTGGCCAGAATGGGCTGTGCTCTTGGAAGCTGTTACCAATGGGCAGATGTCAGTCCAGCCCCCAGGCTGCTCTAAACTGCACTGAGGCAGGGGGAGAACAAAGCACTGTAACTGGCTCTTGGCCATCCCCACTCTCTGCAGAGCAGGGAAGGGTGAGCACCAATGATGTCTAGGAGCTCAAGAATACAGGAATGGGGCCCAAGGAGCACAGGCCTCCTGGCCTAAGAAAGGGGAGTACTGCCATGGGCAGGGTGGACACAGGCCCACCCAACTCCTCCATGTCCCAGCCAAGGGTCCTTAAAATGGCCCACTATTGGGTCCGCAAGGATCCATCCGCACCATGCTGACCTTGTATCAGGCCACTTACCAACCAGACCATTGCCAGGTTCCCCAGGGCTGCTTCCTACTCTCCTCCTTGGGTGTATCTGTGCCCGTCATCTCAGGGGACGCTGGCCAGTCCTCAGGAGGCAGCCCCAACAGCCCTTCCGTGACTCGGTTGGCTGGAAGCCCAGAGAGATCCACCCAGGCCTCAGGAGGCAGCCCCGGCAGCTCCTCTGCAGGCTCCAGCAGCACGTGGGATGCATCTGTCTCCTGTGGTGGCTACAGCACAACTGAGCTGTGTGGCCCGACTTCTGTATTTCCCCTTCCTGTCCTGCCCTTCTGCTTCCAGCAGGGTGGATGTGGCTCCACTGGTTCTTCCCACCAGTGGGGGTATTGTGGTCCCTCCTTATCACTCTGAGAGGGAGACACGCCTCCTTGCTACAGGATCATACAGACTGGAAGATGCTCTCAGAGACAGAGGGAAACTAGGCTGGGTCCGAAGAGCTCCTTGACTTCCCAAAAGAATGTAAGTTGGGCCAGTTCTGTTTCTTTATCTCCAGAGCAAAGCCTGTCTAACTTAGCTTGTAGTGGTACATGAGATAGAGGAGTGTAGACGTGTGATGGCTGCCTGGTATTTTAAAACCATTTTCTCTAATGGTCACAAGGACCTGAAGGGAAGAGACTGAGGTGTCCAGTCTGACCTGTTTGGTGATAAGCGGTTTGCATGGATGGGGTGTTATTACCAGCTCAAAGAGTGGGACAATTGTGAGATTCCCTCCAGCACAAGAAAGAATCTGGTTTAGAGGGTAAAGAGACCATATAGCCCGGTTTTATTGTGAGAATCCTGATTCTTCATGGGCAGCGTATACTCTTGTTGAGTGCCTATCAGCATTCAGAGGAGCAACTTGTTCAAGTTGCATCTAAGGGTATGTCTACACTACCCGCCGGATCGGCGGGTAGTGATTGATCTATCAGGGATCGATTTATCGCATCTAATGTAGATGCGATAAATCGATCCCCGATTGCTCTGCCATCGACTCCAGAACTCCACCGCGGTGAGAGGCGGAAGTGGAGTCGACGGGGGAGCGGCAGCGGTCGACTCGCAGCCGTCCTCACGGCCAGGTAAGTCGACCTAAGGTACGCCGACTTCAGCTACACTATTCGTGTAGCAGAAGTTGCATATCTTAGGTCGACCCTCTCCCCGCTAGTGTAGACCTAGCCTAAGATAACCATCCACTCAAGACAACGATGCATAGATTCATAGAAATTAAGGCCAGAAGGTGCCATTGGATCCCCTAGTCCAGAGGTTCTCAAACAGGGGGACGGGGCCCTCTGGGAGGTTGTGGAATGTATTCAGAGGGTGGAGGCGTGAAAAGCTTTAGGGAAAAAAACCCTTCTTGTGCACATTTTACCCACAGCAATGAATAACTAGCCAAGCTAATTCCGCCAAACAGATCTGGTCCTCAGATGGCACTGTGTGTTTGACGCTACGTGGCACTGTGTATTTTGATGGATTTGTGTTAAGCTTGCACAGCATTATACAAAGTTGTTGCCATCTGTATGTGGCTCCGTTTGCGATGGTGCAGTGTGCACATTTCATTGTAAGCAGGGACCACAAACACAGTTTTGCTGTTCTTTGTATTCCAATGGATCGTTGGCTCATTCGTGCAAAACAACAACAACAACAACAAAATAGAAAAAAACCCACCTCAGATGAAAAACAAAGAATCTGAAACTGATTCTAGTGAAGCCCTGCCCCTGCATATATCAGTATATGTATTTGTGTGGCTGGGTGGGGGGTATACATTCTTATAGACACAAAGAAGGGGGGCGTGATCAAAAGAGTTTGAGAACCACTGATCTAGTCTGACCTCCTGTATATCACAGGCTGCAGAATTTCTCCCATTTACCGCCATATTGACCCCAATGTCTTGAGTTTGATTAATGTATCACTTGTGTTCCTCTAAAACATATCTTCCACATAGGCATCCAGTCTAGATTTGGAGGTATAAGGAGAATCCACCACCTCGCTTGGGAGTTTGTTCTACTGTTTAAGCACTATCGCTGTTAAAAAACATGTGCCTCGTTTCCAAATTTAATTTCTCTGGCTTCAGTTTCCAACCATTGGTTCTTGTTATACTTTTCCCTGTGTGATGTTATTGACATGAACTGTGCCCGTATAGACAATTGTTGCAACCAAGGTCCTATAGTTGCACCAAATCTTGTACAAAGGAGGTCCAGTAGGATGTCTATAGAAAGATTATGATTTGCTGGTTATGATTATGCTATCGGTATGTGTATATCATTTTGCAGTTGATGTTATGAATATTGGCTGTGTACTTGTATCTCAATGTGTTTTGATTCTAAGTAGCTTCAGTGAAGCATTTGGTCAGCTTCTTGAGAAAGGACTATTCTCAGTAAGTGCCCAATCAAGAAACAATTAACTGACAATGAACTTTGGGAGATGCCAATCCACAACTAAGCTTTCCTGGGAACGTTCAAACTAACATGTAAACAATGGCGTCGGCCTGTAGGGACCTGAGTCATGCATGGACATGTGACTTGCCCATGTGACTCCAAACTCCATCTTGTTGCTGTGATTTTGTACAGGAGAACCAAGGGGTTCCCGCCCACAAAAGAGAGAATATAAAAGGCCCTGGAAGCCCCTCCATTTTGTTTTCAAGCGTGCTTCTTACCTCTGGTAGATTCAGGGAAGAGCCAGGAGAATGATTAAATGATTAGAAAACCTGAGTGACAGACTCAAGGAGCTCAATTTATTTATCTTAACAAAGAGAAGGTTAAGGAGTGACTTGATCACAGTCTGTGAAAGGTTTAACAATGGGCTCTTCAGTCTAGCAGAGAAAGTTATAACAGGATCCAGTGGTTGGAAGCTGAAGTTAGACAAATTTAGACTGGAACTAAGGTGAATTTTTTTTTAATAATGAGTGTAATTAATCTTTGGAACAATTCACCGAGGACCGTGGTAGATTCTCCAGCACTGACAATTGTTACGCTAAAATAATTGAGGCCATAGGCCAATGCCTTAGAGAGATTTCAGCTGTTTATTCCACATAGGGACAATTTGGGGCACTGGGTGGAGAACCTGAACTCTTCCCAACACCCCTTGGGGATGAGACCTGTCATTAGCACCGCCCCCTTTGAGGAGGGAGTTCTGGGCCCCTCCTGCAGCTCGGCAGTAAGAGGGGGAATCAGGACATGCCTTCAGAGAGAGAAGGATCTGGAGAGGGTTGCCTGGCCAAACAGAGCCCTGCTGGGCTGTCCCTTGTTTTGATCCTCACCCCACCCACTCCATGAGCAATGAGAGCCACTTTAGTGCTGGATATAGATATCACACCCTGCATCCAAATTTCAACATCACCAAGTTAGGGACAGCTGGATCTGGGGGAGGAGGTTGTTTGGGTCCAGTAGAGAGCTAGCAGCAGGCATTTGGAGCTGGGCTTGGGTCACGCCCATGTCTATTAAGAATGCGCATGGCCTTGCTTAGCCGGTGTGTGCATGTCTCATGCCTGAATAAGGTGAGAGACCCTCTGAGCTGTGCCACAGGAACCCAGTGGCTCTGCGAACCAGTCACTGTTATGTCTGGCTGTCTACGGCATAACCCTGTTCCTTAAGAGAGGAGGCTCTCCGACCCAGTGCAGAGGAAAACAGCCATTGATGGACTCTCTGCCATTGATGGACTGTGTGACCAGAAATGTCCCCTAACCAACCCTCAGTATATTTGTTTGTGGGTGCTCCGCTTGAGAAATGGCCAGCAGCACCAGCTCCTGGGATTTTATTAGGAGTTTCGCATTATTTCCTGTATTTCTAAAAGCCCCAAATTCTGGAATCAAGAGACTGCTCAGGAATCTCAGCTTTCCGTTTTCCTAAGAAAGTTTATTTAAAAAGTGAGTTGTAGACAACCTCGAAAACCTGCAGCAGGTGACCCCAAACACTCAGAAATGAGAGGCACATGAAAACGCATCCCACACTAGTATACTTGTAAATCTCATTATTTTTAAGCCAATTTCATGATTTTTTAGTGACATGACTCATAATTTTTAAGTGGGATTTGGCAATACTGTGCTCCCAGTTTAAAAGAGCTGAAGAGCAAGTAGCAAAAGACACAATAATTAAGAGCAATTTTTTAAAAATTACATTAGAAGCAGGAAGCCTGCCAAACGATGATGGGGCCACTGGACAATTGAGGTGCTGAAGGAACACTCGAGGAATATGAGGCTGTTGTGGAGAAGCTAAATGAATTCTTTGCATTGGTCTTCTCTGCAGAGGATATGAGGGAGATTCCCACACCTGAGCCATTCTTTTTAGGTGACAAATTTGAGGAACTGTCCCAGACTGAGGTGTCAGTAATATAACATAAGATAACATAAGAATGGCCTTACTGGGTCAGACCAAAAGTCCATCTAGCCCAGTATCCTGTCTGCTGACAGTGGCCAGTGCCAGGTGCCCCAGAGGGAATGAACAGAACAGGTAATCATCAAGTGATCCATCCCCTGTTGCTCATTCCCAGATTCTGGCAAACAGAGACTAGGGACACCATTCCTGCCCATCCTGGCTAATAGCCATTGATGGACCTATCCTCCATGAATGTATCTAGCTTTTTTTTTAACCCTATTATGGTCTTGGCCTTCACAACATCCTCTGGCAAGGAGTTCCACAGGTTGACTGTGCGTTCTGTGAAGAAATACTTCCTTTTATTTGTTTTAAACCTGCTGCCTATTAATTTCATTTGTTGACCCCTAGTTCTTGTGTTATGAGAAGTAGTAAACAACATTTCCTTATCTACTTTCTCCACACCGTTCATGATTTTATAGATCTCAATCATATCTCCCCTTAGCCGTCTCTTTTCCAAGCTGAAAAGTCCCAGTCTTATTAATCTCTCCTCATACAGAAGCCATTCCATACCCCTAATCATTTTTGTTGAGGAGGTTTTGGAACAAACTGATAAATTAAACAGTAATAAATACCCAGGACCAGATGGGATTCACCCAAGAGTTCTGAAGGAGCTCAAATATCAAATTGCAGAACTACTCTCTCTGGTATATGATCTATGGCTTAAATCAGCCTCTGGGCCAGATGACTAGCAGATAGATAATGTGATGTTGATTTTTAAGCAAGGCTCAAGAGGCAGTCCTAGCATTACGGGCCAATAAACCTAATTTCAGTACCAGGCAAATTGGTTGAAACTATAGTAAAGATCAGAATGATCAGATACACAGATAAACATGATTTGCTGGGGAAGAATCAACACAGCTTTTCAAAGTGGAATCATGACTCACCCATCTGTTCTAATTCTTTGAGGGGGTCAACAAGCATGTGGACAAGGGGGATTCAGTGGATATAGCTTACTTGGACTTTCAGAAAGACTTTGACAAGGGTCCTCACCAAAGGCTCTTAAGCAAAATGAGCAGTCATAGGATAAGAAGGAAAGTCCTCTCGTGGATCAGTAACTGGTTAAAAGATAGGAAACAAAGGGTAGCAGTAAATGGTCACTTTGCAGAATGGAGAGGGATAAATAGTGGGGTCCTCATAGGGTCTGTGCTGGGACCAGTGTTGTTCAACATATTAATAAATAATCTGGAAAAAGGGGTAAACTGTGAGGTGGCAAAATTTGTAGATGAGACAAAATGACTCAATATACTTAAGCACAGAGCAGATAAAGAAGTTTTACAAAGAGCTCTCACTAATCTGGGTGACTGGGTAACAAAATGGCAGATAACATTCAATGCTGATAAGTGCGAAGCAATACACATTGGAAAACATAATCCCAATTATACATACAAAATGATGGGATCTAAATTAGCTGTTAGCACTCAAGAAAGAGATCGTGGAGTCATTGTGAATAGTTCTCTGAAAACATCCACTCAATGTGCAGCAGCAGTGAAAAAAATCAAACAGAATATTAGGAACCATTACAAAAGGGATAGATAACAAGACAGAAAATATCATATTGCCTCTATATAAAACCATGGTACACTCAGACCTTGAATACTGTCTGCCGTTCTGGTTGCCCCATCTGAAAAAAAGATATATTAGAATTGGAAAAGGTACAAAGATGTGTGACAAAAATGTTTATAGGTATGAAACAGTTTCCATATGAGGAGACGTTAGAAAGAACGGGACTTTTCAGCTTAAGGGGTGATAAGATAGAGGTCTATAAAATCATGAGTGGTGTGGAGAAAGTGAATAAGAACGTGTTATTTACCCCTTCACATAACTCAGAAAACAGGGGTCAGCCATGAAGTTAATAGGCAGCATGTTTAAAACAAACAAAAGAAAGTACTTCTTCACACAATGCACAGTCAGCCCGTTTAACTCATTGCCAGGGGATAGTGTGAATGCCAAAAGTGTAACTGGGTCCAAAAAAGAACCAGATAAGTCCATGGAAGATAGATCCATCAGTGGCTCTTAGCCAAGATGTTCAGGGACTCAACCCCATGCTGTGGGTGTCTCGAAACCTCTGACTGTCAGAAGATGGTTGCAGATGATGGAGAATGGATCACTTGATAATTACCCTGTTCTTTTCATTTCTCCTGAAGTACCTGGCATTGGCCACTGAAAGAAGACAGGACACTGGACTAGATGGACATTGGTCTGAATCAATATGGCCATTCTTATGTTCTTAAATTGTTGCTCTGATGGATGGGCTAGTGCAGACAAACCTTTGCCAGGGGATCCCTCTGTTATAGGGCTGGGGTAACCATCCTGGCAGATGTCTGTGGTAGGGTGACCATACGTCCTGTTTTGGCCAGGACAGTCAATTTTTTAAGCCCTCTCCCACCCACCCCAACTTCATTTTTCAAAGGGAGCCATTTGTCTTGGTTACTCTTGGTGACTTGATCAGTTGGGAGGAGGAAACAGGACAAATGCCCAGTTCTGTGAAAAAAGTGGGGAAGTGGGGAACCGAAGAATATTCGGGGAAGGTGAGTGGAGATGCCAGTGCCCAAAAGGGGATGAGATAGGGGAGGGGGAGGAAAATCAGTATTCTGGTCAAAGATGACGGCTTCCTTAGCTCTGGGTGGCCCCTCTAGGGTTCCAGCCATGTGCAACAGTCTTGCTTGGGGCGGGAGGGAACTTCTTGGTTGAGCAGCTGAGGGTCTTTAGTTTTCTCATTGGTAACTACGGTCACCTTAAGTGCCTGTTCTGCATCGGAGGCCACCTTGGGGCTAGCGCTGCCACCTAGGGGTGAGGACCTGTAGCACGAGAGACAGAGGCTCATGGGTTGAGCTAGAGCTGGGCTGGAAAACAAATTTCTTTTTACTCTATGAAAAATTTTGACCCAAACTGAAATGCTTCCTTTTCATTCGCTTTTTTGGGCTGAGTTTTTATAGAAAAAGGATCATTCTGAAAGCTCAGCTGCCATGATGCTGCCCAATTGCAACCGCCTGGATACCCAAGAGAAATGGGAGTCTTTTCATCTGCCTCGTCCTCATAACATAAATGAAGGTGGCACTGACGGAGTCTATGGCTGCACTCTGCACTTAGGCCCCCTCCACCCTGTACAACGCCCCTTCAGCAGATCCTGTGGGCAGTGGCTACTGTGATGGGCCCTAGTAGCACATTTCTGGTGAACCTGTGCTAGCAGGGAGCTAGATAGGGTCCTAGAGCAGGTGTGGAGGGCCAGAGATGGTGGGTGGGCCTAAGTATCAATGGATCACTGAGATCTGTGCCTAACTTTGGGGATCCCTGGATCTTTTGTACCCCTTTTCATTCCTCAGGGAGAAGGGAAAGGACCGCCCCCTCCAGAACAATCTGTGGTAAATTTCCATGTAGGGAGCCTTGTGGAATCTCCCTTCCCTGGTCTGCACGCTGGGTTTGTAATGCAGGACAGGGGGCTGCTGGCGAGAAATCCACTCCTATATTATTGTTATTATTATTATTATTATTATTTCAGCAAGATCACAGCTGTGACAGCATCATCATTACCACTCGGCCGCCTTAGAGGTAGCCCCGTGACTAATCGGAACCGTACGAACAGTGATGACAAGCCCGGATTCCAGGAATAGAGCCTGCAGCAGGGCTGGCGCTGCAGTCCAATTGGGCAGCATCACTCCACATCCCCTGTGATTTGGTCTCCTGCAGTTTGCCATTGGCCATGAGAGGGGTTAGAGCTGGTGCACACTAAGCCAAGCATCTCAGGTTCCCTGATGACCAAGTGGCCCCAAAGGGAATGTGCAGGCATGCTTCATATAACCAGTTGTCTCCGTATCTGAACAGATACTGCCTGCTGCCCGTGCAACTTCTCTGATAACTCCTTGTCCTTTACGGTGAAGACGTCTAGTGTCAGTGGCTCCACGTCTAGCAGGAATTGGGTACGTTGGCAGGTTTCACTGTCTTTAAAATGCAAAGTGAAGGGTAATGGCTGCAGGCTAGCTTCATTCTAGATCCACTCTGATGGGGACCCGGGCAGGCCGAGGGACTTCAGACTTCCCCAGCGATGTCTGAGCATGTCAGTCTGAAGAGCTTCTCAGCATTGTGAACTCAGGAACGTGGCTGGAGCCCAGAAATAGCCACTGCCAGCATAAAGCTCTGGTGTTGTCTCTCCACCTCCCTGGAGTGGTGACCGAGAGACAGCTTTCCTTGAGCTATTATTTCTTTTCCAGCAGCCTGCTATTAAAGTAGGAAGAGCCAGACTGGTTTCACCTAATACAGCCATAGCATAAATACCCCAATAGTCAACCCAATATAGCAAACACATTCATTATGGCAGCTCAGCTCTATGTCTGTCCCAACGTCATTCCCTTGTGTTATGTATTTTATGAATACAGGACATGGACATTCAAAGAGAGAGAAAAAGAGAGTGAGAGCAATAGACTATGTTCATGGGTGAAATGAGTTTCCATTTCCATGAATACTCATGCATTTGACTTTGAAATCCACTTCCTGCAAACCCTCTTCGTGCCTGAATAACAGGTGCTGGGGTCACTATATACTGGAGAGTGAGAACTCAGGGAATGAATATTTCATATACTGATCCCAAAGCCTGTTACCACTCTGGATAAAGGCTAGAGACTGACAGAACAGAACCTGAGGAGAACCGGGCAGTTATTAACCCAAAGATACAGGAGTTACTGCACTTTTGTTAAAACAACAAGGAGTCTGGTGGCACCTTAAAGACTAACAGATTTATTTGGGCATAAGCTTTCGTGGGTAAAAACCTCACTTCTTCGGAGGAAAAGCTGCTTCCTCTCCTGGAATTGACTCCTCCTCATGTATTATTGGGAGTGGACTACATCCACCCTGATTGAATTGGCCCTGTCAACACTGGTTCTCCACTTGCGAAGTAACTCCCTGCTCTCCATGTGTCAGTATATAATGCCTGCATCTGTAACTTTCACTCTATGCATCTGAAGAAGTGAGGTTTTTACCCACGAAAGCTTATGCCCAAACAAATCTGTTAGTCTTTAAGGTGCCACCGGACTCCTTGTTGTTTTTGTAGATACAGACTAACACGGCTACCCCCTGATACTGGACTTTTGTTAGCAGACAAGCAACTGCACAAGAGCTGAGATGCTACAATCTTTTCAGGTTCTGAAGAAATCCAGATGACAAACACTACACTGTAAGTCACACTCTAACATGAGAAGGAGAAATCAATTCTGAAAGATGAAAGGGGAAAGAGTGGGTTGATGTGTGTGTACCAAAGTACAGATGTGTAAATGTTATGCCAAAACGTTTCATTGTAATACAAATATTACAAACTAAATTTTCATGACATGAATATATGTTGAGAGCCAGCTGCAGAGTTGTTGCAATCTCTATGGCAAGGAGCAGTGGTAACTTTGTGCTGAATGTCTTTTACTCTAGAAAGTATTTCAGAAGTTCTCCAAATAGTATTTGAAATGGGTTTGTGCTATTAGCACTTTGTTCAGTGAACAGTTGTATGATACTGTCTCCTGGTAAGTGACCAGAAGCTGTTTCTAACACTTACATTCAGGGTCATGAACACAATCATTCTCCAATACCTGTGCAAGACTTTCCAAAAAGTCCTGAGAGAAAAGAACTGATAGTTTGTGTTTCACCAAACACTAGATTTGAGGTGCAGGAAAGGGGAGTCTAATAGAGGTTGCATGCGATTTACGCACATCACCTGTTACACAAGCATGACTGAAGTAAGTTGCACACTCAGCTTGATATTAGCACAAACCTAGTGTTTGCATATTCACACTTTTGTGATGCCATCCCTTCCCCCGCTCACTGAAGTAACTCTCCGTTTTACCTTTTAACTTACAAATAACCTACAGACCCTTACATGGGGAATGGATGCAGATCCTGTGAGGAGATAGAGAAGCTTGTAGGATGATGGAATTCCTGGATTCAGTGGACATTAGCCAGGCAAAGCACTTCAGCTTCTCTTGGAGGGATTCTTGTGCACCAGAGTGTATCACCGGAAGCATTTGGTAAGGGAAAGTTAAATGAGCCCAGTTCTGACTGAATTTACGCATGCACATCTGGAATGACACAGTTGAACTCAATGCTACTGAATTCAGAACCTGGCCCTTAGAATTTATTCCATGTACTGCAAAGAGGCAGTGGCATAATTTGAACACTCAGCAGTGGAGAAAATAAAATATATGCATATAACGAGGCAACAAAACGTGTTTATAAGTAGCTTCAAGCAGGACAGCTACATACAATGACTGTTTTCCCCATGCACTTGCCATGTGTTTACGTGTGATACATATGATATGAAGGGCCACACTCAGAAATGGAGGGCCATAAAAGGTGTCTTTAGGAAGGTCGCAACTATAAAATCACACAGTGCTCATGTAGGCTGCGGAACTCAGAGCCACAAGATATCCATGGGGCCAAGAGCTAAGTAGGATTCAAAGAGGGACTAGATGTATTTATATGGGTAACCAGAAAAACCAATAACAGTTGTGAGGATTTGTTTTTAAAAGCCTTGGAAGAACTCTAAACCTCCAGATTTACATCACAAAATATGTCTAAATAGTTGGTTTCAGGGGAAAACTTTCCCTAGGAGCAGATTATTTCATAGCTGCCTAATGCAGGGCTTCTTCCACCTTCCTCTGTATCATCTGGAACTGGCCACTGGATACGGGGTTAGATGGACTGCAGGTCAGATCCAGTCTGACAGTGACTATCTTCCTATTGGTGCTGCAAATCCATGACTATGGATTTGCTGATCTTCCATAAGCTCCTGGGAGTTTCTCAAGTTGCACTGAGAGCAGAAAAATGTCTTGTTAAATATCATCTAGTCTCCTGTTCTTTTTTCTTTCAGGAAGGAAATCTTTGGAATGGCCTAGCCATCATGTCAGCTGTCAATGGCACCAAATTCAACTCTGCAGTATTCCTTCTCACTGGGATACCGGGGAAGGAAGACGTCCATCTCTGGATTTCTATCCCCTTCAGCTTAATGTATATTATTTCTATAGTAGGAAATTCAGTCATTCTGTTCATTATAAAAACAGATGCAAGCCTTCATGAGCCCATGTACATTTTCCTTTCCATGTTGGCTGTCACAGACCTTGGCTTATCAATAGCCACAATGCCAACAATCTTGGGCATATACTTGTTTAACTCTAGGGAGATCAGCCTTAATGCCTGTTTTGCCCAGCTGTTCTTCATTCACTTTCTTGCAAAAATTGAATCCTCCGTGCTCGTGTTGATGGCCTTTGACCGCTTCGTTGCAATCTGTAACCCACTGAGATATGCTTCCATCTTAACCCTGCCGAGAATAGTCAAGATGGGGTTGGGGTTTGTGGTAAGAGGGGTGGCTGTAGCATTACCATTCCCCTTTCTCCTGAAACGGTTGCGATACTGTCGAGCCAATGTCCTCTCCCATTCCTACTGCCTGCACCAGGAGGTCATGAAGGCGGCTTGTTCGGACATCTCAGTCAACACCATCTATGGCTTGTCTATGGCAATCTTCACAGTGGGGTTGGACTCGCTGCTCATCTTCCTCTCTTATGTGATGATCCTCAAAACAGTGCTGAGCATCACATCCCACACGGAGTGCCTCAGGGCTCTGAACACCTGCGTTGCCCACCTCTGCGCCGTCCTGCTCTTCTTCATACCAGACATTGGACTGGCTGTGATACATAGATTTGGGAATAGCTCTTCTCACTTAGTTAAGATTCTCCTGGGATACGTCTACCTGCTGGTTCCTCCCCTGATAAATCCAATTGTGTACAGCGTGAAAAGCAAACATCTTCGTGCAAGGATAATCAGGGCATTCGTCAAGTGAAGGATCAGTTCATCACCAGCTCCGGCTCCTTTGACACAGGAGACAAAAATCATGAGTGATGGCCATTGCCAGCTATTCCATCCTGGTTTCTTTTCATCTGAGGTTTCTTCCTTTGCCTCATCTCTTCCCCCAAAGCCCCACCCCTACTACTCTCCTTTAACCGAGACTCTGCTCCCTCTTTCTGGCTGGAAGCCAGAGATGGGCCATGGTTAGAGCTGCCCAGAGATTCACAGCCACTGTGAGGTGCCCCAGACCCTGCACATTTTACCCCCCAGGATGTAGAAGCCAGGGAAAGTGGACAGTCCGGGGTTCCTCACAGCAGCCTGTATTCTCAAAGAAGCTCTTACCATGGCCTGACTCAGGCCTGGCTGGAAGGCAGAGCATTGGGGAAAGTGGAGAAACAGGGGTCAGGGCTTAGCATGAAGAGGTGGGGTACAGGGTGGGGCTCCAGTGGAAAAAGGGGAGTAGGGGATGTGGCAAGTCTGAAACAAATCTCACCCCAGCAAGCAAGATGGTGGGGATGTTCCGGAGTAAAGGAGGAAGTTGGGGCAGGAGGGTCAGTGAGCCTGTGTTTTGGAGAAGACAAAATTAATGTAACCCTATGAAGGGGGCGCCTCTTTTAAGTTTCCCAGGCTGAGAGTAGGTCACTGCAAGGATCTCAGAGGGAAGGTCAGTGTGACTACAGGGCCACCTCTGTACCAAGGGAGGTGCCCTGGAGTGGCATCTGTCCTCAGGGACTTGGCCAGAGTGTGCTGTGCTCTAGGAAGCTGTTATCAATGGGAGCATGTGTGATACTATTGACATGAACTGTGACTGTATTGATCATTGTTGCAACCAAGGTCCTATAGTGGCACCAAATCTTGTACGAAGGAGGTCAAGTAAGGTGTCTATGAAAATGTTTCATAGTAGGAGCTGTGTTAGTCTGTATCCGCAAAAAGGACAGGAGTACTTGTGGCACCTTAGAGACTAACAAATTTATTTGAGCTGTCAAAGTTAGACTCAGGACTCACAGTTTGTCAGACCACTCTGTTTTATTATCACAGCGCTTTGCTAATACATTCAGATAATGTGAGCCCCCATGCAAGACCCAAACAGTCTTATTTATACAGACAAAAGGGCGCGAACCAAACAAAGGGACAAAGAGAGCAAAACTGCAAAATTTACCTGGGGCACTACACGCACATCCCACCTCCCCACCAACTCCCATCGATCCAAGGCCAACACTTCAACAATCGCTCCCAAGTGGAGCAATTGCTCCATCCCAACGTCTGCCCTCCCGACACCCTGATCATAGCACCCCCACCTCCACTCAAAGGCACACACAGCACTCTTCAATTCATTCTATTTCTTTAATATAATTCATTTCACTTTCACAAAGCATAAGCTTTCGTGGGCTACAGCCCACTTCTTCAGATTCATAGAATACTATATGTTCCATTCTTTGCATCTGAAGAAGTGGGCTGTAGCCCACGAAAGCTTATGCTCAAATAAATGTGTTAGTCTCTAAGGTGCCACAAGTACTCCTGTTCTTTTTATGAAAAGGTTGTGATTTGCTGGTTATGATTATGCTATCTGTATGCGTGTATCATTTTTGTGTTTAAAGTTATAAGTATTGGCTCTATAGTATCTGTATTTCAAACTTGTGCTATGCTTTTGGGTGACACCCCAGACAATTTGGCATCAGCACTGCCTAGTCTGTTTGATGGCCCATTAAGGATGATCAGCTATAGCAGGGATCCGCAACCTCTGCACGCCTTGATGAGTCATAAGGCATCTGCAGGTTCGGCTGATCGTGGCTCCCACTGGCCGCGCTTTGCTGCTCCTGGCCAATGGGGGCTGTGGGAAGCGGGGGCCAGCACATCCCTCGGCCCACGCCACTTCCCGCAGCCCCCATTGGCCTGGGACGGCGAACTGTGGCCAGTGGGTGCCGCGATCGGCCGAACCTGCAGATGCGGCAGGTAAACAAACCGGCCAGGCCTGCCAGGGTGCTTACCCTGGCGAGCCGCGTGCCAAAGGTTGCCGATCCCCGAGCTATACAATTGACCCATTGAGAGAAGGCAGATACACCTTATGACTCAGCAAGGTGTGCAGAGACATGCCTATGGAGAGAACTCTAAGATTTCCAAGCCAAACAGAGAGGACTTTGGTTTTACCCCACTGGCTAACCAGAAGTCGTATAAGCAATTTCCTCAGACATTCCAGTTTCCCAGTATCACCACCAGCACCACTCCTTATGGGGATGAATGGTTATGAAAACCAATGCCCCAGTAAAAGAAAAAAGGGTTCTCCTGATCCCAAAGGACCAAGCCCCAGACCCAGGTCAATATACAAGTCAGCTCTTACCCACAAATCGTGCTGTTGCCAATCTTTTAGAATCTAAAATCTAAATGTTTATTCATAAAAAGAAAGAAATATAGATGAGAGCTAAAATTGGTTAAAGTAATCATTTTTTTTGATAAGTCATCTGCTTCAGAGATAAAATGTGCTATTTATTATGTATTTTGATGTGCTGAATTCAAATATGACAATTAAAACAACTGATTGGCTACTGTTTCTAAGATATTTAAGTTTTTACATTTTATGTCTATGTATATTGTGTAGATAGTAGAGTTTTAATCATAAATTGTAAACCTAGGCCTTTTCATGTGTTTATGGTTGCTTTACATGATAATATTTCACCTGTCCTGATTATGTAACACTTTAAAAATCAGCAAAAAGGTTATATAAATAAAATTTATTATGAAACAAAAGGCAAAAAACTATTCTGTACATAGTTTAGTCCTATTCAGTGTCTACTCAGTGCTTCTTGGCTTGTCTCTTGTATTCATTAAATGGAGCATCTCTTGTCACTGTCCAGCAATAGTCTGCAAGCATTGATGGGCTCCATTTGCCCTGATAGCGTTTCTCCATTGTTGCAATGTCCTGGTGATATCGCTCGCCGTGCTCGTCGCTCACTGCTCCGCAGTTCGGTGGAAAAAAATCTAGATGAGAGTGCAAAAAATGTATCTTTAGTGACATATTGCAACCAAGGCTTTTGTATGCCCTGAGGAGGTTTTCCACCAACAACCTGTAGTTGTCTGCCTTGTTGTTTCCGAGAAAATTTATTGCCACTAATTGGAAGGTTTCCATGCCCTCTTTTCCTTGCCACGCAGTGTATGGTCAAATGCATCATCTCGAAGAAGTTCACGAATCTGAGGACCAACAAAGACACCTTCCTTTATCTTAGCTTCACTTAACCTTGGACATTTTCCATGGAGGTACTTGAAAGCTGCTTGTGTTTTGTCAATGGCCTTGACAAAGTTCTTCATCAGACCCAGCTTGATGTGTAAGGGTGGTAACAAAATCTTCCTTGATTCAACAAGTGGTGGATGATGAACACTTTTCCTCCCAGGCTCCAATGACTGTCGGAGTGGCCAATCTTTCTTGATGTAGTGGGAATCTCTTGCACGACTATCCCATGCGCAGAGAAAACAGCAGTACTTTGTGTATCCAGTCTGCAGACCAAGCAAGAGAGCAACAACCTTCAAATCGCCACAAAGCTGCCACTGATGTTGGTCATAGTTTATGCACCTCAAAAGTTGTTTCATGTTGTCATAGATTTCCTTCATATGGACTGCATGACCGACTAGAATGGATGGCAAAACATTGCCATTATGCAGTAAAACATCTTTAAGACTCGTCTTCGATGAATCAATGAATAGTCTCCACTCATCTGGATCGTGAACGATGTTGAGGGCTGCCATCACACCATCGATGTTGTTGCAGGCTACAAAATCACCTTCCATGAAGAAGAATGGGACAAGAGCCTTTGGACGGTCACGGAACATGGAAACCCTAACATCACCTGCCAGGAGATTCCACTGCTGTAGTCTGGAGCCCAACAGCTCTGCCTTACTCTTGGGTAATTCCAAATCCCTGACAAGGTCATACAGTTCACCTTGTGTTATGAGATGTGGTTCAGAGGAGGAGGATGGGAGAAAATGTGGGTCCTGTGACATTGATGGTTCAGAACCAGAAGTTTCATCCTCTTCCTCTTCCTCGTCTAACTCAAGTGAGAATGATTCTGGTGCATCCGGAACTGGCAGTCCTTCTCTGTGGGGTACTGGGCGTATAGCTGATGGAATATTTGGATAATGCACAGTCCACTTTTTCTTCTTTGACACACCTTTCCCAACTGGAGGCACCGTGCAGAAGTAAGAATTGCTGGTATGATCTGTTCGCTCTCTCCAAATCATTGGCACTGCAAAAGGCATAGATTTCCTTTTCCTGTTCAACCAGTGGCGAAGATTTGTTGCACAAGTGTTGCAGCATATGTGTGAGGCCCACCTCTTGTCCTGACCTCCAATTTTGCAGCCAAAATAAAGGTGATAGGCTTTCTTAACCATAGTGGTTATACTGCGCTTTTGTGATGCAAAAGTCACTTCACCACAAACATAGCAGAAGTTATCTGCACTGTTCACACAAGTACGAGACATCTCTGCTCACTTTGGCTAAACAGAAATGTGTCCCTTTGCAAAATCAAGCACTGACAAATAAGAGAGCACGACACTGTATGATTTCTAGAGCTGATATAGGGCAATTTGTTCAGCAGAGTGATGTAAGCTTCGTTATGATTGCATCATCCATGACTTCTAGGAATAACATGATACAATTCATATCATGTATGACACAATACCAGCTTCAAATTGCATCATTCATTGTTTTGCCTAAAAAGCAAGTACTGTCCAAACCCAGTCATAGATTTATTCATAGATCCAGTCAAAGATGTATTTTAGTCATTTCTGGTTTAAATTGAGATCCCTTCCCTTTATAACTCACTTATCCTCCGCCATTCCCAAGTCAAGGGTCGTATATACTGACCCAATAGCATATCTTGAAAACTAGAGCCAATCAACAATTTTAAGCATCATTTTCGTTCTCAGTGACCCAGAATTAGTAAAGTTTGACTACATTTATTTCAGAAGCATTTTGGCTGTAGAGCAGTGTTACATACAGTAATGGTAAATTTCTTGGTTAAGGCTTGTGCCAAAGCTAGAAAAGGGGGTGGAACAGAACAAAGGCCCCAGTCATGTGGAATCCCCTGCTTTTCACATAAGATGCCTGCTGGAACTAACAAGGACTGTACCAGGGGAAAGGATTGGGCCCACATTGTGAAGGAGTCTAGTCTGTGAGGTTTAGTCTCCCAGAAAGACTGGCTACTGGGTGCTGGGAAAGTCCCTGTTAACTGAGAAGCCCCTGGACTAAGTGAATCTTAGTTTTTGTGAACTGCAGGGGCTGTGGCCCAACCTCTTGGTCTGTGCTGGAGTCGACTGGTGTGTCTATCTCAGCAAGACGGGAGTGGAGGGAAGCCTTTTCTGGCAGGGGTATTTTTTCTCAGTGGTATCCCAGCACATCTAGTGGCAGTCTTGAGGGAGTTTCTGTGACCCAACCCGTGACAATAATCTTTTAGCATAGATGACGTGTTGTTTCCAGCTGGAAGAGTGGGACAATTTTGAGAATCCCTGAAAACAGAAAAGGACCTGGTTAAGAGGGTAAAGAGACCATATATCCCAGTTTTACTGTGACAATCCCGTTTCTTCTTGGCCAATTTATATCCTTGTTGAGTGCCTATCAGGATTCAAGATAACATTCCACTCAAGACAATTATTAACTGGGTCCAAAATAACTAGGTAAGTTTATGGAAGATAGTTCCATCAGTGGCTCTCAGCCAAGATAGTCAGGGATGCAACCCCATGCTGTGAGTGTCTCGAAATCACTGACTGTCAGAAGATGGGAGCAGATGACGGAGAATGGATCACTTGATAATTGCCCTGTTCTGTCCATTCCCTGTGAAGCACCTGGCATTGGCCACTGTCAGAAGAGAGGACACTGGGCTAGATGGACATTGGTCTGAATCAATATGGCCACTCTTCTGTTCTTAAATTGTTCCTGTGGTAGATGGGCTGGTGCAGACAAACCTTTTCTGGGGGCTCCCTCTCTTATAAAGCTGGTGTAACCACCCTAGCAGATGTCTGTGTTAGGGTGACCATACGTCCTGTTTTGGCCAGGAGAGTCCATTTTTTAAGCTCTCTCCCAGCCACCCGAACTTCTTTTTTCAAAAGGAGGCATTTGTCTAGTTTGCTTTTGGTGACTTGAGGAGGAAACGGGACAAATGCCCAGTTCTGTGTAAAAAGTGGGGAAGTGGGGAACGGAAGAATATTCGGGGAAGGTGAGTGGAGATGGGGGGTGGAGGAAGATCAGCGTTCCAGCCAAAGGTGACAGCTTCCTGAGCTCTGGGTGGGCCCAGCACCAGCTCTAGGTATTTTGCCGCCCGAAGCAAAAAAATTTTTGGCTGCCCCCCACCCCACCCGCACCTCCTGCCGCCCCAGCCCTGGTCTCTCCCCCCCCACCCCACCCGCATCCCCTGCTGCCCCAACCCCTGGGCTCTCCCCCCCACCCCACCCGCACTCCTTGCTGCCCCAGCCCTGGGCTTCACCTCACCAGTGCTGACTCCGCCCTCTCCCCCCTCGCTTCCAGCCGGTCTGGCCCTGGCAGGGTCGGGGTAAGCAGCGGGGCTCCCGGGCCGCACCTCAGCCAGGGTCTCTCCAGCCGGGGCTCCTGCCTTCAGGACTGTCCGGGACCTGGGACGGCAGAGCCGGGCGACCATCTGGCAGAGGCCTGAGGAGCCGGTGCAGGGCAGCCCCAGAGGGAGCGGAATCCCGGAGAGCGGGACGTGGGCCTCGCATGGCAGCGCCCCGGGCACCGGTCCCCACTATGGCCCCACTGCTGCTGCTCTTCCTGGCCACCCTGCCGCAGTCCCTGGGTGGCTCGGGGCGCTTCGCCCAGCCCCAACTGCGGTACTGGGGGGCGGCCACCCTGCGGCACCTGCAGACAGCTCCGTGCAACCCGCGGGGCGGCCCCCAGCCCGAGTGTCCCACGCTCGGAGCCCGCCCGGCCATAAGGTGCGGGCGCTGCTCCCCGACGCGAACGGCAGCGGCCCCAGGGGCCCCTGGTGCAGGATGCGCTGCTGCTGCCAGGGCCCGCTGTAGGCTTTTGCTGCCACAAGCGCAAAAAAAAAAAAAAAAAAAAAAGGGGGCTGGCTGGAATGCTGCCCCTGAAAATGTGCCACCCTAAGCACCTGCTTGGTTTGCTGGTGCCTGGAGCCGGCCCTGGGTGGGCCCCTCTAGGGTTCCAGCCATGTGTAACAGTATCACGTGTGGGGGGGACATTCTTGGTTGAGCAGCTGAGCGTCTCCAGTTTTCTCATTGCTAAATATGGTCACCCTAAGTGCCTGTTCTTCATGGGAGGGCGACTCAGGGCTAGCGCTGCCACCTAGTGGTGAGGTCCTGTAGCATGAGGGACAGAGGCTCGTGTTGAGCTAGAACTGGGCTGGAAAACAAAGTTTTTTTCACTCCATGAACATTTTTGACCTTGTAAGGGTTCCCTCCACACTCTGAAATTTAGGGTACAGACATGGGGACCCTCATGAAAGATTCCCTAGGCTTATTTCTACCAGCTTAGGTTAAAAACTCCCCAAGGCACAAATCCTTCCTTGTACCTTGGATTAGGTAACACTGCCACCACCAAGTGATTTAAACAAACATTTAGGGAGGGCCACTTGGAGCCCTACCTTCCCCAAATATCCCCCCAAGCCCCTACACCCCTTTTCCTGGGCAGACTTGAGAATAATCCCCAAGCCCCTACACCCCCTTTCCTGGAAAGGCTTGAGAATAATATCCTCACCAATTGGTACAGGTGAACACAGACCCAAACCCTTGGATCTTAAAATGATGAAAAATCAGTCAGGTTCTTAAAAAAAGAATTTTAATTAAAGAAAAGGTAAAAGAATTACTGCTGTAAAATTGGGATGGTAAGTACTTTACAGAATAACAAAGGAGTCAAGAACATAGAGGATCTCCCTTCTAGAAAAAACCTTAAAGTTACAAATCCAGGGACAAAACCTCCCTCTAGACAAGGAAAATCACAAGCCAAAATAAAAGTAAGCTATCACATTTCCTTATTATTACTTACTAATTCTAATTGAGTTGGATTGCTTGCCTTCTTGATCTGTCTCCGGCAGGCACACAGAACAGCCAGACAAAAGAACAGACAAAACAAAGCCTTTCCCCCCCTCCCCAGATTTGAAAGTATCTTGTCCCCGTATTGGTCCTTTGGGTCAGGTGCCAGCCAGGTTACCTGAGCTTCTGAACCCTTTACAGGGAAAAAGATTATGTGCCTCTGGCCAGGAGGGATTTTATAGTACTGCACACAGAAAGGTGGTTACCCTTCCCTTTATAGTTATGAGAGACCCAAACTGAAATGTTTCCTTTTCATTCACGTTTTTGGGCTGAGATTTCATAGAAAAAGGATCATTTTGCTCTGAAAGCTCAGCTTCCATGATGCTGCTCAGCTGCAACTGCCTGGATCCCCAAGAGAAATGGGAGTCTTTTCATCTGCCTCGTCCTCGTCACGTAAATGAAGGTTGGACTGATGGAGTCTATGGCTGCACTCTGCACTTCCCATCTCTGTGCAGCCCACTTCACCCTGTACAACGCCTCTACACAAGTTACTGCAGGCAGTGGCTACTGTGGTGGGCCCTGGTAGCACAGCAGTCCAGTTGGGAAGCATCACCCCACATCCCCTGTGATTTGGTCTCCTGCAGTTTGCCATTGGTCATGAGAGGTGTTAAAGCTGGTGCACACAAAGCCAAGCATCTCAGGTCCCCTGATGGCCAAGTGGCCCCCAAGGGAATATGCAGGCATGGTTCATAAAGACAGTTGCCTCCCTATCTTAACAGTTACTGTCTGCTGCCCATTCAGCCTCTCTGATAACTCCTTGTCCTTTGCGGTGAAGACGTCTAGTGTCAGTGGCTCCACGTCAAGCAGGAATTGGGTACGTTGGTAGGTTTCACTGTCTTTAAAATGCGAAGTGAATGGGAAAGGCTGCAGTCTGGCTCCATTCTGAATCCACTCTGATGGAGACCCGGGCAGGCCGAGGGACTTCAGACATCCCCAGCGACGTCTGAGCATGTCAGTCTGAAGAGCTTCTCAGCATTGTGAACTCAGGAACACGGCTGGAGCCCAGAAATAGCCTCTGCCAGCATAAAGCTCTGGTGTTGTCTCTCCACCTCCCTGGAGTGGTGACTGAGAGATAGCTTTCCTTGAGCTATTATTTCTTTTCCAGCAGCCTGCTATTAAAGTAGGAAGAGCCAGACTGGTTTCACCTAATACAGCCATAGCATAAATACCCCAATAGTCAACCCAATATAGCAAACACATTCATTATGGCAGCTCAGGTCTATGTCTGTCCCAATGTCATTCCCGTGTCTTATGTATTTTATGAATACAGGACATGGACATTCAAAGAGAGAGAAAGAGAGAGAGAGAGTGAGAGCAATAGACTATGTTCGTGTGTGAAATGAAGTTCCATTTCCATGAATATTCATGCATTTGACTTTGAAATCCACTTCCTGCAAACCCTCCTCGTGCCTGAATAACAGGTGCTGGGGTCACTATATACTGGAGAGTGAGAACTCAGGGAATGAATATTTCATATACTGATCCCAATGCCGGTTACCACTCCAGATACAGGCTACAGACTGACAGAACAGAACCTGAGGAGAACCAGGCAGCTATTTACCCAAAGATAGAGGAGTCACTGGACTTTTGTTGGAAGACAAGCAACCGAATGAGGGCTTAGACTTGCAATCATTACAGGTCCTGAAGAAATCCAGATGACAAACACTACGCTGTAAGTCACACTCTAACATGAGAAGGAGAAATCATCTCTGAAAGATGAGGGGAAAGAAATGGTTGACATGTGTGTACCAAAGTACAGATGTGTAAATGTTAGGCCAAAACTTTTCATTGTAATACAAATATTATAAACTAAACTTTCATGACATGAATATATGTTGAGAGCCAGCTGCAGAGTTGCTGCAATCTCTAAGGCACGGAGAAAGTGGTAACTTTGTGCTGAATGGCTTTTACTCTGGAAAAAGAAGAACAGGAGTACTTGTGGCACCTTAGAGACTAACAAATTTATTAGAGCATAAGCTTTCGTGGACTACAGCCCACTTCTTCGGATGCATATAGAATGGAACATATAATGAGGAGATATATATACACACATACAGAGATTTGTTAGTCTCTAAGGTGCCACAAGTACTCCTGTTCTTCTTTTTGCGGATACAGACTAACACGGCTGTTACTCTGAAACTTGTCATTTTACTCTGGAAAGTATTTCAGAAGTTCTCCAAATAGTATTTGCAATGGGTTTGAGGTATTAACACTTCATTCAGTGAATAGTTGTATGATACTGTCTCCTGGTAACTGACCAGAAGCTGTTTCTAACACTTACATTCAGGGTCATGAACACAATCCCTCAGCAAACACTAGAGCTGAGGGGTAGGAAAGGGGAGTGTAATAGTGGTTGTATATAATTTATGCCCATCACCTGTTACACGAGCATGGCTGAAGTAACTTGCACACTCAGCTTGATATTAGTGCAAACCTAGTGTTTGCATATTCACACTTTTGTGATGCCAACCCCTTCCCCACCCACTGAAGTAACTCGCTGTATTACCTTGCAACTTGCAAAAAATCTACAGACCCTAACATGGGAAGAGGATGCAGATCCTGTGAGGAGGTAGAGAAGCCTGTGGGATGATCAGATTCTCTGGATTCAGTGGACATTAGCCAGGCAACGCACTTCAGCTTCTCTTGGAGGGATTCTTGTGGGTTAGAGTGTATCACCGGGAGCATTTGGTAAGGGAAAGTTAAATGAGCCCAGTTCTGATGGAATATACACATGTAAATCTGGATTGACACAGTTGAAGTCAATGCTATTGAATTCAGAACCTGGCCCTAAGAATTTATCCCATGTACTTCAAAGAGGCAATGGCTTAATTTGTATTGTCGGGGGTGGAGAAAATAATATATATATATAATGAGGCAATGAAACATTTTTATAAATAGATTCAATGCAGGACATATAAATACGACTGTTTTCACCATGCACGTGCCGTGGGTTTACCCACATGTGATCACACAATGGGCCACACTCAAAACTGGAGGGCCAGAAAGGGTGTCTGTGCGAATGTCACAATTGTAGAATCGCACAGTGCTCAAGTAGGCTGTGGAACTCCCAGCCACAAGATATCAATGGGGCTAAGAGCTTAGCAGATTCATAGAGGGACTGGATGTTTATATGGGTAACCAGAAAAACAAATTACATTAGTGAGGATTAAAAAAAAAAGTCTTGGAAGGACTATAACCCTTCCTGATTTACACCATAAAATATGTCTAACTACTGGGTGTCAGGGGGAAATTTTCCCTGGGAGCAGGTTATTCATAGCTGCCCATTGCAGGGTTTCTTCCACCTACCTCTGAAGCTTCTGGAACTGGCCATTGGGTAGTGGGCTAGATGGACTGCAGGTCTTACCCAGTCTGGCAGTGCCTATCCTCCTACTGATGCCGCAAATCCAAGACTATGTATTTGCTGATCTTCCTTAAGCTCCCGGGAGTCTCTCAAGTTGCACTGAGAACAGAAAAATGTCTTGTTAAATATCATCTAGTCTCCTGTTCTTTTTTCTTTTAGGAAGAAAATCTCAAAACTCTTTTGAACAGCCCAGTGCATTATGTCAGCTGTCAATGACACCAGATTCAACTCTGCAGTGTTCCTTCTCACTGGGATACCGGGGAAGGAAGACGTCCATCTCTGGATCGCTATCCCCTTCAGCTTAATGTATGTTATTTCGATAGTAGGAAATTCAGTCATTCTGTTCATTATAAAAACACATGCAAGCCTCCATGAGCCTATGTACATTTTCCTTTCCATGTTGGCCGTTACAGACCTTGGCATATCGATAACCACCATACCGACTATACTGGGCATATACTTGTTTAACTCTAGGGAGATCAGCCTTAATGCCTGTTTTGCCCAGCTGTTCTTCATCCACTTTCTTGCAAAAATGGAATCCTCTGTGCTCTTGTTGATGGCCTTTGACCGCTTTATTGCAATCTGTAACCCACTGAGATACGCGTCCATCTTAACCCTGCCGATAATAGCCAAGATGGCATTGGTGTTTGTGCTAAGAGGGGTGGCCGTAGCATTACCATTCCCCTTTCTGCTGAAACGGTTCCGATACTGTCGAGAAAATGTCCTCTCCCGTTCCTACTGCCTGCACCAGGACGTCATGAAGTTGGCTTGTTCGGATATCAAAGTCAACACCATCTATGGCATGTTTACTACAGTCTTCACACTGGGGTTGGACTCGCTGCTCATCTTCCTCTCTTATGTGATGATCCTCAAAACAGTGCTGAGCATCGCCTCCCACGCTGAGTGCCTCAGGGCCCTGAACACCTGCGTCTCCCACCTCTGCGCCGTCCTGCTCTTCTACATACCAGATATCGGCCTGGCTGTGATACACAGATTCGGGAATAGCTCTTCTCACTTATTTAAGATTCTCCTGGGCTATGTCTACCTGCTGGTACCCCCCCTGATAAATCCAATTGTGTACAGCGTGAAAAGCAAACATCTTCGTGCAAGGATAATCAGGGTGTTTGTCAAGTGAAGGATCAGTTCATCACCCAGCTCCAGCGCCTGTGACACAGGAGAAAAAAACATGAGTGACGGCCCTGGCCAGATATTTCATGCTGGTTCCTTTTCCCCTGAGGCTCATCCCTTTGCCTCATCTCTTCCCCTAGGGCCCCACCCCTACAACTCCCCTTTATCGAGACTCTGCTCCCTCTTCTGGCTGGAAGCCAGAGTTTGGCCATGGCAAGAGCTGCCCAGAGATTCACAGCCACTGTGAGGTGCCCCAGACTCTCCACAGTTTACCCCCCAGGATGTACAAGCCAGGGAAGGGGACAGTCCGGGTTTCCTCACAGCAGCCTGTACTCCCAAAGAAGCTCTTACCATGGCCTGACTCGGGCCTGGCTGGAAGGCGGAGCAGAAAGTGGGGAAGCAGGGGGCAGGGCTTAGTGGGAAGAGATGCGATCCAGGGTGGTGCTCCAGGGGGAAAAAGGGGAGTAGGGGATGTGGTAAGTCTGAAACAAATCTCACCCCAGCAAGCAAGATGGTGGGGATGTTCCTGAGTAAAGGAGGAAGATGGGGCTGGAGAGCCTGTGTTTTGGAGAAGACTAAATTAATGTGACCTCACGAAGAGGGCTCCTCTTTTAAGTCTTCCAAGCTGAGAGTAAGTCACTGCAAGGATCTCAGAGGGAAGGTCAATGTGCCTGCAGGGCCACCTCAGGCCCAAAGGAGGCACCCTGGGGTGGCATCTGTCCTCAGGGACTTGGCCAGAGTGTGCTGTGCTCTAGGAAGCTGTTACCAATTAGCATATGTGTGACATTATTGACATGAACTGTGACCGTATTGATCATTGTTGCAACCAATGTCCTATAGTGGCACCAAATATTGTACAAAGGTTGTCATGTAAGGTGTCTGTGAAAAGGTTGTGATTTGCTGGTTATGATTATGCTATCTGTTTGCATGTATCATTTTGTATTTAAAGTTATAAGTAATTGTTCTATACTGTCTATATTTCAAGTTTGTGCTATACTTCTGGGTGAGACCCCAGACAATTTGGCATCAGCACTGCCTAGCCTGTTTGATGGTCCATTAAGGACCATCAGCTATACAGCTGACCCATTGAGAGAAGGGAGATACACCCTGTGACTCAGCAAGGCATGCAGGGACATGCCTAAGGAGAGAACTCTAAGGCTTCCAAGCCACGTGTTGGGCAGCTTGTGTCTGGAACAAAGGAAGCACAGGCCCCTTGGCAAGAGACTATAAAAGGCAGCTGCATCTTCTCCATTTTGTCTTCACTCCTGCTTTTTATGTCTGGAGGAACTTTGCTACACACTCAAGCTCTGAACAAAGTAGTGAATGACCCATCCCAGCGGGGGATGTATTCCAGAGACTTGATTTAAACCTGCAGTTTATTCCATCACTGCTACAAGCCTGAACCAAAAACTTTACCATTACTGTATGTAATTTTAGCTCTCATCTATATTTCTTTCTTTTATGAATAAACTTTTAGATTTTAGGTTCTAAAGGACTGGCAACAGTGTGATTTGTGGGTAAGATCTGACTTGTGTATTGACTTGGGTCTGGGGCTTGGTCCTTTGGGATCGGGAGAACTGTTTTCTTTTACTGGGGCACTGGGTTTCATAACCATTCGTCCCCATAAGGAGTGGTGCTGGTGGTGATACTGGGAAATTGGAGTGTCTGAGGGAAATGCTTGTATGACTTCTGGTCAGCCAGTGGGGTAAAACCGAAGTCCTCTCTGTTTGGCTGGTTTGGTGCGTTAGTAATAAAGAACACCCTGCCTTGGGCTGTGACTGCCCTGCTCCAAGCAATTTGTCCACAGGTGGATAATACCCTGCCCTGCCTCACAGCCGTGGCGGGAGGATGACTATATTCAAGGTGCTCAGATATTCTGACATTGGTCTGTAAAAGGCTTCTTATCACAGTCTCCTGTGACAGCTGCTTCTGGGAAGCCCAGTGATTCCAGCATCTTAGTGTGTGTGGCAGATGTGGGCGTGCTGGGGGGTTACAGCGAGGGGTAGGTAGTGGATTTCAGAGGGGAGCGATGAAGTGTCAGAAGGACGCCGGGAGTTTCAGCACAGTCACCTGATTGGTATTTGCAACCCGTTGAGGCTTAATGCATCTAACTGCCAAACAATGGAGCAAGTGTCACGGGGGCCTCATCTTAGACATCTGGCTGAGAGGAAGCAGTCTGAGGACAAAGGTCAGTTTCACACCTTGGACCTGTAACATGGACATGGGTGAGCACTGTGGTGACTGGGCCCAGATTCACACAGGTTTCAGCTAAGGCTGCTTCCACAAGAAAGGGCCCAAAATATGGGAAGATGCTCTCAGAGGTACAGTGAAACTAGGCTGTGTCCAAAGAGCTCCTTGGCTTTCCACAAGAATATAAGATGGACCAGTTCTGTTCCTCTATCTCCAGAGCAAAGCCTGTCTAACTCAGCTTGTAGTGATACGTGAGATAGATGAGTGTAGACATTTGACAGCTGCCTGATATTTCAAAATCATTTTCTCTAATGCTTTGTGGTATTTGATAATAAACCTCCTACTTTTAAGGAGGCTGGGTTTGACTGTATAGCTATGGTCACAAATCCCCCTAAAGGGAAGAGACTGGGCTATCCAATCGAACCTGCTTGGTGATACATTTTAGCATAGATGAGGTGTCGTTCCAAGCTGTAAGAATGGGACCATTATGAGACTCCCCCAAAGACAGGAAAGGACCTGGTTAAGAGGGTAAAGAGACCATATATCCCAGTCTTACTGTGACAATCCCAATTCTTCTTGGCCAGTGTATATCCTTGTTGAGTGCCTATCAGGATTCAGAGGAGCAACTTGTTCAAGTTGCATCCAAGAGATAACATTCCACTCAAGACAATTATTAACTGGGTCCAAAAAAATAACTAGGTAAGTTCATGGAATATAGCTCCATCAGTGGCTCTTAGCCAAGATGGTCAGGGACACAACCCCATGCTGTGGCTGTCTCGAAACCTCTGACTGTCAGAAGATGGGAGCAGATGATGAAAAATTGATCCCTTGATAATTGCCTTGTTCTGTTCATTCCCTCTTAAGCACCTGGCATTGGCCACTGTCAGAAGAGAGGACACTGGGCTAGATGGACATTGGTCTGAATCAATATGGCCACTCTTCTGTTCTTAAATTGTTCCTGTGGTAGATGGGCTGGTGCAGACAAACCTTTTCTGGGGGCTCCCTCTCTTATAAAGCTGGTGTAACCACCCTAGCAGATGTCTGTGTTAGGGTGACCATACGTCCTGTTTTGGGTAGGAGAGTCCATTTTTAAGCCCTCTCCCAGCCACCCCAACTTCATCTTTCAAAAGGAGCCATTTCTCTTGGTTGCTCTTGGTGACTTGATCAGTTGGGAGGAGGATATGGGACAAATGCCCAGTTCTGTGAAAAAAGTGGGGAAGTGGGGAACCGAAGAACTTTTGGGGGAGGTGACGGGAGATGCCAGCCCAAAAAGGGTGAGGCAGTGGTAGGGGGAGAGTGTTCAGCATTCCTGCCAAAGGTGACAGCCTCTTGAGACCTAAGTGGGCCTCTGTAGTGTTCCAGGGACAGTCAACAGTCTTGTATGGGGGGAGAAACTGGGGGTCTCCAGTTTTCTCATTGGGAAATAGGGTCACCCTAAGGGCTGCTCTGCATGGGAGGCCAATGGAGGATGAGTGCTGCCACCTAGCGGTGTGGTCCTGTAGCAGGAGGGAGAGGGGCTCATAGGTTGAGCGAGAGCTGGCCTGGAAAACAGAGTGTTTTTTCCCCCATGAAGCATTTTGACTCAAACTAAAATGTTTCCTTTTTCTCCATTTTTTGGGGTGAATTTTCATAAAAAATGGATCATTTTTCTCTGAAAGCTCAGCTGCCATGATACTGCCCAGCTGCAGCTGCCTGGATCCCCAAGAGAAATTGGAGGCTTTTCATCTGCCTCTCCCTTGTCATGGAGATGAAGGTGGCACTGACGGAGTCTGTGGCTGCACTCTGGGTATGGAAAGGTTGAAACCTCATGACCAGTCTATGGCTGGGGTATTGTGCCCATCAGCTACTCTAACCAGCCTTCCCATCTCTGTGCAGCCCCCTCCACCCTGTACAAAGCCCCTTCAGCCGATCCTGTGGGCAGTGGCTACAGTGATAGGCCTTGGTAGCACATCTCTGATGAGTCTGTGCTAGCAGGGAGTTGGAGAGGGTCCTAGAGCAGAAATTGGGGGTAGGTGGGATGAGCTATCAGAGGATCACTGAGATCTGTGCCTAACTTTGGGGATCCCAGGATCCTGGGTCCCCCTTTTTCATTCCTCATGGAGAAGGGAAGGGACCCCCCTCCACCGTAACGATCTCAGGAATTTTTGTGGAATTCCCCTTCCCTGGCCTGCACCCTGGGTTTGCAATGCAGGAAAGGGGGCTGCCAGGGAGACTAATATAATTATTATTGCAACAGAGGGTCCTGTGGCACCTTTGAGACTAACAGAAGTATTGGGAGCATAAGCTTTTGTGGGTAAGAACTTCACTTCTTCAGATGCAAGCAGAGCACCTCACCCGCCCTGATTGAACTAACCTCGTTATCTCCACACTGATATATACCTGCCTCTGGAGATTTCCATTACTTGCATCTGAAGAAGTGAGGTTCTTACCCACGAAAGCTTATGCTCCCAATACTTCTGTTAGTCTCAAAGGTGCCACAGGATCCTCTGTTGCTTTTTTACAGATTCAGACTAACACGGCTACCCCTCTGATACATAATTATTATTATTATTCTATTTTATTTTATTTTATTTTATTTCAACAAGATCACAACTGTGACAGCATCGTTGTTACCACTCAGCCACCTTCGAGGTAGTCATGTGACTAATCAGAACCATACGAACAGTGATGACAAGCCCAGATTCCAGGAGTAGAGCCTGCAGCAGGGCTTGCGCTGTGGTCTAGTTAGGCAGGATCACCACCCATCCACTGTGATTTGGTCTCCTGAAGTTTGCCATTGGCTGTCTGGGGTTAAAGCTGGTGCACGAAAAGCCAAGCAGCTGAGGTTCCCTGATGGCCAAGTGGCCCCCAAGGGAATGTGCAGGCATGCTTCATAAACACAGTTGCCTCCCTGTCCGAACAGATACTGCCTGCTGCCTGTGCAACCTCTAATATGACTTCTTGTCCTTTTGGGTGAAGACCTCTGGTGTCAGCGGCTCCTCTGCTAGCAGGAATTGGGTATGTTGGCAGGTTTCACTATCTTTAAAATGCGAAGTGAAGGGGAAAGGCTGTGAGCTGTTTCCATTTGCAGAGGTTCTGTGCAGCGGCAGTGGGTTCTCAGCTGGGCTGTCTGGGTGACTCAGTGATGGGGTTGGAGGCCAGGCAGCACTAGGTAGCTTGGGAACCTCTGCATCTGCCCATGCTCCACGGGGCTGATGAAGCTTCACAAAAATCTCACATTGAAAGTGAGCAAGCTCCGAGTGTTAAAACCCGGATGCCTCAAGTCAGGATTTCTCAAAGGGTCCTATTTCTAGAGGTGCTGTGTGCTCTGGGCCTGATCCTGCCAGGGGCTGAGAGAGATGAGACCCCATGGAATGTCAGTGACTAGTTCCCAAATTGCCTTTGGTTTATTTGCTCCTGGAAATTTAATCAGCAAATGCATTTTCAAAGATTTTAATCTCTGGCTCGACTGTGAATGTAGGAATTCAGAGCTGTGTTACTCTGTGGTAGCAGGTCCAGTAGGGCATATTTCTATTTCCTAACTGGCTGAGGGCTCCAGCACTTGTGCCCTGTAGATACTGCTCAAAGTTACAGGGCTACCAGCGTCTCTGCCCTTCTCTGGTCTCTAAGAACCAGATGTCAGACCTCGGACCCTGCCCTCTCATAGGGTGGAATCCCACGATCCTTCCACCCTCAGACTGTGCCCTGGGCTACAGGACACTGTAGGTCGACTCTGCTTGCCCCGCAGGTCCTTGTGGGATCGACACCAATGGTTCTTCCTTCTGGAAGTCTGGAAGTGGTGGTGAGACAAGTGACCAGCCAGCCTCCTTGAACAAAACTACTGTTTAGTCCAACCAGTAGGAATAAAGAGTAACATGGGCGAAAAAGAGGATTTTCAAACAACAGTACCCTTCTAGACTCTCAGCCCTCCCACTCTGACCGGGACTCAGGCAGGCTGAGGGCCTTCAGATTTCCCCAGCCATGTCCATAACTGTCAGTCTGAAGAGCTTCACAGCATTCTGAATTCAGCAACGTGGTTGGAGCCCAGAAATAGGCTCTGCCAGCGTGTAGCTCCAGTTTTGTCTCTCAACCTCCCTGGGGTGGTTACTGAGTGATGGCTTTTCTTCAGCTGTTGCTTCCCTTCCTGCTTGTTTTCCAGCAGGCTGCTGTTAAACTAAGAAGAGCCAAACTGGTTTAACCTAATATAGCCATAACGTGAACATCCCAATAGTTCACCCAATATCACTATGCAGTAGACATCCCAAGAACTGGGTTTAACATACACAGTCATTATAGCAGTGCAGCTCCTTGCCTGTCACAATGCTATTCCAGTGTGCTAGGTATTTTGTGAAGAGAGGACATAGGCAGTCAGAGAGAGAGAGAGAGAGAGAGAGAGAGAGAGAGAGAGCAATAGACGACTTTCCTGTGGGAAATGAAGTTCCATTTCCATGAATACTCATGCATTTGACTTTGAAATCCACTTCCTGCAAACCCTCATCGTGCCTGAATAACAGGTGCTGAGGTCACTATGTACTGGAGAGTCAGAACTCAGAGAATGAATATTCTCTATACGGACCCCAATGCCTGTTACCACTCCGGATAGAGGCTACAGACTGACAGAACAGAACCTGAGGAGAACCAGTCAGCTATTAACCCAGGGACAGAGGAGCTACTAGACTTCTGTTTGCTGACAAGCCACTGAAGAAAGGCTGAGACGCTGTGATCTTTTCAGGTTCTGAAGAAATCCACATAAGAGACACTATATTTAAGTTCCACTCTAACCTGAGAAATCATCTCTGAAAGAAGACCAGAGGGGAAAAAATGGTTTGACATGTGTGTATTAAAGTACAGATGTGTAAATGTTATGCCAAATTTTTTATCGTAATACAAATATTACAAATCAAACATCCATGACACATTTATCGAAAGCCAGCAGCAGAGTTGTTGGAATCGCTACAGGAAGGAGCAGTGGTAACTTTACTGCTTAATCGCTTTGGCTTTAGAAAGTATTTCAGAAGTATAGAATCATAGAATCAGAAGATTAGGGTTGGAAGAGATCTCAGGAGGTTATCTAAGAGGCAGTGGCATAATTTGAACACTCAGCAGTGGAGAAAATTAAAAAAAAACACAGATAATGAGGCTATCAATGCAGGACAAATAAATAAATACATAAATTCAATGATTGTTTTCACCATGCAGTTGCCTTGTATTTACACAGATGTCGTGATACAATGGGCCACACTCAGAAGTGGAGGGCCAGAAAGGGTGTCTGTGGCAAGGTCACAATTATAAAATCACACAGTGCTATAGCAGGCTGCGGAACTCCCAGCCACAAGATATCAATGGGGCCAAGAGGTTAGCAGGATTCAAAGAGGGACTGGATGTTTATATGGGTAACCAAAAAATCAAATTACAGTAGTGAGGATAGTGTTAAAAGAGTCTTGGAAGGATCCTAAACTTTCCTGATTTATACCACAAAATATGTCTAACTAGTGGGTGTCAGGGGGAAACTTTCTCTAGGAGCAGGTTATCTCATAGCTGCCTATTGCAGGGTTTCTTCCACCTTACTATGAAGCATCTGGAACTGGTCACTGGATACTAAGCTAGATGGACTGCTGGTCTGATCCAGGCTAGCAGTGCCTATCTTCCTATCGGTGATGTAAATCCGAGACTATGTTTTTGCTGATCTTCCTTGAGTTCCTGGGAGTCTCTAGACTTGCACTGAGAGCAGAATGATGTTTCGTTAAATATTATCAAGTCTCCTGTTCTTTTTCCTTTCAGGAAGGAAAGTTCAAAACTCCTTGGAACTACCCAGTACATTATGTCAGCTGTCAATGACACCAAATTCAGATCTGTTGTGTTCCTTCTCACCGGCATACCTGGGCAGGAATACCTCCATCTCTGGATCTCTATTCCTTTCTGCTTTATATATGTTATCTCAATATTAGGAAATTCAGTCATTCTGTTCATTATAAAAACAGATCCAAGCCTTCATGAACCCATGTACATTTTCCTTTCCATGTTGGCTATCACTGACTTTGGGTTATTGATATCCACCATACCAACGATACTGGGCATATTCTTGTTTAACTCTAGGGAGATCAGCCTCGATGCCTGTTTTACCCAGCTGTTCTTCATCCACTCGCTTGCAAAAATTGAATCCTCCATGCTGTTACTGATGGCCTTTGACCGCTTCATCGCAATCTGTAACCCACTGAGATATGCTGCCATCTTAACTACACCGAGAATAGCCAAGATGGGGTTGGTGTTTGTGATAAGAGGGGTGGCCGTAGCATTACCATTCCCCATTCTTCTGAAACGGTTCCGATACTGTCGAGCCAACGTACTCTCCCATTCCTACTGTCTGCACCAGGACATCATGAAATTGGCTTGTTCAGATATCAGAGTCAACTACATCTATGGCTTGTTTACTACACTCTTCACGTTTGGGTTGGACTCACTGCTCATCTTCCTCTCTTACATGATGATCCTCAAAACAGTGCTGAGCATCGCATCCCACGCGGAGTGCCTCAGGGCCCTGAACACCTGCGTCTCCCACCTCTGTGCCGTCCTGCTCTTCTACACACCAAACATTGGCTTGGCTGTGACACACAGA
The DNA here is from genome assembly GCF_013100865.1 of Trachemys scripta elegans. Lineage (NCBI taxonomy): Eukaryota > Metazoa > Chordata > Testudines > Emydidae > Trachemys > Trachemys scripta. The sequence continues at coordinate 338,757,861 of NC_048298.1, forward strand.
TTCGGGAATAGCTCTTCTCACTTGCTTCAGATTCTCCTGGGCTACATCTACCTGCTGGTCCCACCCCTGATGAACCCAATCGTTTACAGCGTGAAAAGCAAACAACTTCGTGCGAGGATAATCAGGGCATTTGTCAAGTGAAGGGTCATTTCATCCCCCATCTCCAGGACTGGACACACAGTAGACAAGAAACACAAGCGACAGCCACGGCCACCTATTCTATCGTGGTTCCTTTTAACCTGGGGCCCATCCCTCTGCCCTATCTCTTCCCCCCAAACCCCACCCCTACTATTCCCCTTTACCCAAGACTCTGCACCGTCCCCAGGCTAGAGTCTAGAGCCGGGATGTGGTAAAAGCTGCCCAGAGAGCCACAACCGTTTGAGGAGCCAGAGACTCTCCACATTATACCCGCCCAGGATGTGCAACCCAGGGAAGGTGGATAGTCCTGGGCTCCAAACAACATCCTGGGCTCTGGCAGCAACTCTTATCATGGCCAGACTCTGGTTTGGCTGAGAGGCAGAGAGTTGAGGAAAGTGGAGGAGCAGGGGGCAGGACTTAGTGGGAAGAGATGGGGCAGGGAGCGAGGCTTTAGAGATAAAAGGGGAAGAGGGGGCAAGTCTGAACAAATGCTGACGCCAGCAAGTAGGATGTGGGGGGGGGGGGTGGGGATTTCTGAGTAAAGGAGGAAGATGGGGCTGGAGGGTTGGAGACCCTGTGTTTTGGAGAAGACTAAAGTAAAAAAAACTTCAGGACCAGACTCCAAAGAGAAACTGCTGAGCTCCAGTTCATTTGCAAATTTGACACCATCAGATCAGGATTAAACAAAGATTGTGAATGGCTATCCAACTACAGAAGCAGTTTCTCCTCCCTTTGTGTTCACACCTCAACTGCTAGCAGAAGACCTCACCCTTCCCAATTGAACTAACCTCGTTATCTCCATACTGATTTATACCTGCCTCTGGAAATTTCGATTACTTGTGTCTGATGAAGTGGACATTTACCCACGAAAGCTTATGCTCTAATACTTCTGTTAGTCTTAAAGGTGCCACAGGACCCTCTGTTGCTTTTTACTAAATTAATGTGACTCCACAAAGGGGGCTCCACTTTTAAGTGCCCAGGTTGAGAGTAAGTCATTGCTTGGACTTAGAAGGAAGGTCTGTGTGTCTGCAGGGCCACCTCAGGCCCGAAGGAGGCACCATAGGGTGGCCCCTGTCACAGGAACTTGGCCAGAGTGCGCTGTGCTCTAGGAAGCTGTTACCAATGGGCCGCTGTTAGCCCATCTTTTAGGCTGCTCTAAACTCCGCTGAGGCAGGGGGAGAACAGGCCAGTGAATCAAACCCCTGTAATTGGCTCCTGGCCCTCCCGGCTCTCTGCAGCGCAGGAGTGAGCTCTGCTGGAGCAGCAGAGAAGTCTGCCGGGCCTGTCACCATTCAGGTGGCTGGATGTCTGGTCCTGTGGTCTGGGCACGGCTCTGCCACACAAGAGAACTTGGTTTGATTCCCTTGCCGTGTCTTACTGTGGGCAAGCCATTGGCTGTCTCTGAGCCTCTGCTCAGGTGGACAATACCCCTGCCCTGCCTCACAGCAGTAGCGGAATGACAAATACATTCAAGGAGATCAGATACTCTGAGACCCAGAGATCAGGGCTGTGTGAGGGTTCCAGAGAGCAACACCTGACTCTGGTCTATAAAAGGTCTCTCATCACAGCCTCCTGTGACAGCTGCTTCTGGGAAGACCCGTGACTCCAGGCTCACACAGGTTTCAGCAAAGGCTGTTTCCACAAGAAAGGGGCAAAAACATGGGAAGATGCTGTCAGAGACACAGGGAAACTAGTCTGGGTCCCAAGAGCTCATTGGTTTCCCTAACAAATATAAGTTGGGCCAGTTCTGTTCCTGTATTTCCAGAGCAAAGCCTGTCTAACTCAGCTTGTAGTGATACATGAGATAGAGGAGTGTAGACATGTGACAGCTGCCTGCTATTTTATAATCATTTTCTCCAATGCTTTGCGCTGTTTGCTAATAAACCTACTAGTTTTAAGGAGGCTGGGGGTGACTCTATAGCTCTGGTCACAAGCACCCAAAGGGAAGAAACTGAGGTGTCCAGTCAGATCTGCTTGGTGATAAGCATTTAACATAGATGGGGTATTGTTCCCTGCTCAAAGAGTAGGACAATTGTTTGACTTCCCCCAGGACAGGAAAGGACCTGGTTTAGAGGGTAAAGAGATGATATATCCCGATTTTATTGTGGCAGTCCCGATTCTTCTTGGCCAGTGTCCATCCTTGTTGAGTGCCTGTCAGCATTCACAGGAGCAACTCGTTCAAGTTGCAGCCAAGATAACGATCCACTCAAGACAATGATTCATAGAGTCATAGAATTTAAGGCCAGAAGGAGCCATTAGATCATCTAGTCCAGATGTTCCGAAACTGGGAGGTGGGCCTCCCTGGGCGGGTGTGGAATGTATTGGAGGGGGGATGTGAGGAGTTTTAAGGAGAAAAACTTCCTGTTCACATTTTACCTCAGCAGTGAATAACTAGCCTAATTGTTTCCTCCAGACAGAGCTGGTCTTCAGACAGTGCTGCACATTGGACTCTAGGTGCGGCTGTCCATTTTGACAGCTTTCTGATAAGTTTGTATAGTATTATACAGAGTCATTGCCAGTTGTATGTGGATCCATTTGCTACGGCGCGGTGTGCACATTGCATTGTAAGCAGGGACCACACTGGCAGTTTTGCTTTGGTTCTTATTCCAATTGATCGCTGGCTCATTCAAGTGAAGTCCCATCCCCACATATATCAGTATATGTATTTGTGTGGAGGGCGGGGGGGGGGGGGGGGCGTAAACTCTTACAGACACAAAGAAGGGGAGGTGATGAAAAAAAGTTTGAGAACCACTGATCTAGTCTGACCTCTGTATATCACAGGGTGCAGAATTTCACCAATTTCACCCTGTATTGAGCCCAATGACTTGTGTTTGACTAACGCATAACTTGTATTCATCTAAAGCGGATCTTCCAGGAAGGCATCCAGTCTTGGATTGGAGGTATCAGGAGAATCCACCACCTTCCTCGCGAGTTTGTTCCACTGTTTAAGCACCCTCACTGTTAAAAATGTAGGCCTCATTTCCAAATTTAATTTGTCTGGCTTTAGTTTTCATCTATTCGTTCTTTTCTATAGCTTTCCCTGATAGATTAAAGAGCCCGTTAGTAGCTGGTATTTTGTCCTTGTGAACGTGGTACACTGTCATCAAGTCCATTCTCAATCTTCCTGAATTCTCCGTACTATACCCCTGTTTACATAGAAAAGGATAAGTTGGAAACGACAGAGCAGGAGAAAGACCTAGGTGTATTAGTCAGTTCCAGGATGACTGTGAGCCACCAATGTGATGTGGCTCTGAAGAAGGCAAATGAGATCCTAGAATGTGTCAGGAGAGATAGGAAAGTATTGATTTCCTCATACCAGACACTGGTGAGACCTCCTCTGGCAAACTGTGTAAAATTCTGGTACTTCCTATTTGAAAAAAGATTAATTCAGACTGGAAATGGTGCAGAGAAGGGCTCCTATGATGTTCAGGGAGATGGATAACCTGACTTATGTGGAGACTGAAAGAGCTTGGCTGATTTAGCTGAACACAACACAGGCTGGCTGGGGATCGGACATAAATACATCCCTGGGTAAACACCAGAGAGGAGAGGAGCTACTAAAGCTAAAGGACAGTGCTGGCGCAAGAACAAATGGGGACAAACTGGCCAGGAGCTAACTGAGATTGGAAAGGAGAAGAGGGTTTCTGACTCTCCGAGCAGGGAGGTTCTGGAACAGCCGCCCAACAGAAGCACGGGGGGAAACAACCCAGCTGGTTTTAGGATGGAGGTTGACAGGTTTATGCACCGGCTGATGTGCTGGGGGCGCCTGCTATAGCATGGGACTGGGCTCTTTGACCGAGGAGGTCTCTTCCAGGCCTATGTCCCTATGGATCACATTCGCCCATTTTGCATCACACTGGAAGCTCATGTTGAGTTTCTAGTCCACTATGACCCTGTTCTGGGCCTTGGTTGATGGATTTGTCCCTCAATAGATCCAGGAGAAAGCACAACTCAGCGTTATCATCTGGAAAAGGAATTGTTCTTGGATTCCTGTGTAGTGATGTCACAGGAGTTTAATTCCCTGAGTTTCTGATAATCATAAGAACATAAAAATGGCCATATTGGGTCAGACCAAAGGTCCATCTAGCCCAGTATCCTGTCTTCCAACAGTGGCCAGTGCCATGTGCCTCAGAAGGAATTAATAGAACATGGAATAATCAAGTGATCCATCCCCTGTTGCTCATTCCCAGCTTCTGGCAAAAAGAGGCTAGGGACACCATCCTTGCCCATCCTGGCTAATAACCATTGATGGACTTATCCTCCATGAATTTAGCTAGTTCTTTTTTGAACCCTGTTATGGTCTTAGCCTTCACAACATCCTCTGGCAAGGAGTTCCACAGGTTGACTGTGTGTTGTGTGAAGAAATACTTCCTTTTGTTTGTTTTAAACCTGCTGCCTATTAATTTCATTTGGTGACCCCTAGTTCTTGTGTTATGAGAAGTAGTAAACAACACTTCCTTATCTATTTTCTATACACAATTCATCATTTTATAGACCTCAATCATATCTCCCCTTAGCCGTCTCTTTTCCAGGCTGAAAAGGCCCAGTCTTATTAATCTCTCCTCATACGGAAGCCGTTCTATACCCCTAATCACTTTTGTTGCCCTTTTCTGAACTTTTTCCAATTCTAATATATCTTTTTTGAGATGGGGTGACCACATCTGCACATAGTATTCAAGATGTGGGCATACCGTGGATTTATATAGAGGAAATATGATATTTTCTGTCCTATTTTCTATCCCTTTCTTAATTATTCCCAGCATTCTGTTCACTTTTTGACTACCGCTGCACACTGAGTGGATGTTTTCAGAGAACTATCCACAATGACTCCAAGATCTCTTTCTTGATTGGTAACAACTAATTTAGACCCCATCATTTTATTTGTGTACTTGGGATTATGCTTTCCAATGTGCGTTGCTTTGCTTTTATCAACATTAAATTTCATCTGCCATTTGGTTGCCCAGTCACCCAGTTTTGAGAGAACCTTTTGTAATGGTTTGCACTCTGCCTGGGTCTTAACTATCTTTAGTAATTTCGTATCATTTTCAAATTTTGCCACCTCACTGTTTACCCCTTTTTCGAAATCATTTATGAATATGTTGAATAGGACTGGTCCCAGAACAGACCCCTGAGGGACACCACTATTTACCTTTCTCCATTCTAAAAACTGACCATTTATATCTACTGTTTGTTTCCTATCTTTTAACCGGCTGCCCCCAATCCATGAGAGCACTTTCCCTCTTATTCCTTGGCAGCTTACTTTGCTTAAGAGCTTTTGGTGAGGGACCTTGTCAAAGGCTTTCTGAAAATCTAAGTACACTATATCCAGTGGATCTGCTTTGTCCACATGCAAAGAATTCTAATGGATTGCTGAGGTGTGATTTCCCTTTACTAAATCCATGTTGACTCTTCCTCAACAAATTATGTTCATCTATATGTCTGACAATGTTGTTCTTTATTATAGTTTCAACAGGCTTACAGGCCTGTATTGCCGGGATCATCTCTGGAGCCCTTTTTTAAAATTGGCATTACATTAGCTATCCTCCAGTCATCTGGTACAGAAGCTGCTTTAAATGATAGGCTACATAACACAGTTAGTAGTTCTGCAATTTCACATTTGAGTTCCTTCAGAACTCTTGGGTCAATACCATCTGGTCTCAGTGACTTATTGCTGTTTAATTTATCAATTTGTTCCAAAACCTCCTCTAATGATACCTCAATCTGGGACAGTTCCTCAGATCTGTCACCTAAAAAGAATGGCTCAGGTTTGGGTGTGACGGTACCTCCCATAAGTCTTTATGGAAATATCCTTAGAATGTGTTTTATGCTACATATGCCATGTAACATATCTCCATAAAGGTTATGATCTATTGAATGTATTAATCGTATTTGTATGCATGTATCATTTTTGTATTCTAAGTTATAAACGTTGGCTGTGTACTGGCTTGATTTCTAAATAACCTTAGTAGAGCATTTGGTCAGTTCCTGGAGAAAGGAATGTTGAAATTAAGTACCTAATCAAGAGACACTTGAAGGACAATGAATCTTGGAAGGCTCCAATCCACATAAGAAGTCTACTTGAGGACATTCAAGGTAGCATGTGACCCATGGCTGCTACCTAGTAAGAAACTGTGAGTCATGCATGGACATGTGACTTGCCCAGGTGACTCCTAAACTCCATTTTGGAGTGGGACTTGGCATAGGAGTGAGGAGGGGGTCTCCACCCACAAGAGGAAGTCTATTTAAACCCCTGGGAGACCCCTCCATTTTGTCTTCAGGTGGCTAAAGAAAGAGCCTCTCCACCCCCACCTCCCCCAGGATACCTGAAAGAAATTGGAACAAAGGACAGTGACTGCAAGGGGTGTGAGCAATTGCTGGACCCAGGCTAAAAGGAGATTAGCCTGTAAGAGGGAGCATTCTGGAACTGATGAGGATCTTATCTGTATTCAGTTTGATTAGACATACATTTGCGCATTTCCCTCAGATGGCTGTTCCAAATCATTCTCCACCATAGTACCTGTACAGAGAGCCAGAAAATGGTTTCTTACCTCTATCTACACTGGGGAGGATGGATTCTCCTCTTTCTTCTTCTGGTGGTAGCATACTGCCTGTTTTCTTAACTGTTCTGCACTACCCTCTCTGATTCTTGAGTATGCTGTGCCTGCAATACCAAACGCTGACTTCTATCCAGAAAGTCTTCATTTTCTCTGATATGATGCAGGGTTCATACCTGGGTCTCTTGTCCTTTAACCTTCTCTTCCAATATGGAGACCAGCTTGCATTTCACACAGACGAAGTCACTACTGTGCTCTGGGAGAAAGCACAGACATGGCACCTCCTATCCAGGTCACAACAGCTGATCACTCACTATCCATAATGTGTTCCTTCTAAGAGCCTCTTCAGATGATAATTTTGTACTTACTGATCACAGAAGCCTGAAAAGCAACTCCCCCCCAACATTCTGTGGGATCTCCCCCCAGGCAAACTCCCTATATTTAGCTATTCTAACTAGCCTACCGATCTCTGTGCAGTCCCATCCACCGTGTATAATGTCCCTTCAGTAGATCCTGTGGGCAGTGGCTACTGTGAGAGGCCCTGGAAGCACATCTCTGATGAACCTGTGCTAACAGGGAGCTGGAGACGGTCCTAGAGAAGATGTGGAGGCCCAGAGATTGTGCATGGATGCAGGGGCGGCTCTATGTTTTTTCCCGCCCCAAGCATGGCAGTCAGGTGGCCTTTGGCGGTATGACTGCGGGCGGTCCATGGTCACGTGGATTCGGCGGCTTTCTGCAGGTGATCTGACGGCCCCGCGGCTTCGGCGTACCCGCCACCAAATTCCCGTCGAAACTGTGGGACCGGCGGACCTCCTCCAGGCATGCCACTGAAAGCTGCCAAACTGCTGCTGCCCTCATGGCGATCGGCAGGCCGGCCCCTGCGGCGTGCCGCCCTAAGCACGCGCTTGCTGCGCTGCTGCCTGTAGCCACCCCTGGGTGGGTGCGCGGGGCTACCACTGAGATCTGTGTCTCACTTTGGGGATCCCTGGAACCTGGGTCCCCCTTTTCAATCCTCATGGAGAAGGAAAGGGACCTCCCCTCCTGGAATGATCTGAAGGAAATTTCCATGTAGGGAACCTTATGGAATCTCCCTTCACTTCCCTGGCCTGCACCCTGAGTTTGTAATGTAGGACAGGGGCTGCCGGTGAGAAATCAGGTCCTATATTATTATTATTGTTTTATGTTATGTTATTTCAGCAAGATCTCAGCTGTGACAGCATCATCATTACCACTTGGCTGCACCCAAGGTAGCCATGTGACTAATCGGAATCATATGAACAGTGATGACAAGCCTGGATTCAATTAATAGGACCTGCAGCAGGGCTGGCGCTGCAGTCCGACTGACTAGCATCACCCCACTTCCCCTGTGATTTGGCCTCCTGCAGTTTGCCATTGGCCGTGATGGGGTTAAAGCTAGTGCACACTAAGCCAAGCAGCTGAGGTTCCCTGATGGCCCAGTGGCCCCCAAGGGAATGTGCAGACATGCTTCATAAAGACAGTTGCCCCCCTGTCTGAACAGATACTGCCTGCTGCCCATGCAACCTTGCTGATGACTCCTTGTCCTTTAGGGTGAAGACCTCTTGTGTCAGCAGCTCCCCTTCTAGCAGGAATTGGGTACGTTGGCAGGTTTCACTATCTTTAAAATGCAAAGTGAAGGGGAAAGGCTGCAAAATGTTTCCATTTGCAGATGTTCTGTGCAGTGGCAGAGGACTCAGCTGGGCTGTCAGGGTGACTCAGTGACGGGCTGGAGGACAGGCAGTGCTAGGTAGCTTGAGAACACCTCCCTTACGTCTGCCCATGCTGCTTGGTGGGTTGTTCAAGCTACACAGAAATCTGACATTCAAAGTAAGCTCGGAGTGTTAAAATCTTGATGCCCTGAGTCAGGATTTTTCAATGGGTCATCTTTCTAGAGGTGCTGTGTGCTCTGGGCTATACCAGGGTTCTCAAAAGAAATACATACATTCATGGAGGATAGGTCCATCAATGGCTATTAGCCAGGATGGGAAGGGATGGTGTCCCTAGCCTTTGTTTGCTAGAAGCTGAGAATGGACGACAGGGGATGGATCACTTGATGATTACCTGTTCTGTTCATTCCCTCTGGGGCAGGTGGCATTGGCCACTGTCAGAAGACAGGATACTGGGCTAGATGGACCTTTGGTCTGACCCAGTATGGCGGTTCTTGTTTTTATGTTGGGCCCAATCCTGCCAAGGGCTGAGCGAGATGAGACCCCAAGGAATATCAGTGACTAGTTCAGAAATTGCCTCGGGTTTATTTGCTGCTGGAATTTTAATCAGCAAATACATTTTCAAAGGTTTTATTCTCTGGCTCAGTTGTGAACACAGAATTCAGAGCTGCATTGCTCTGTGATAACTGGTCCTATTGGGCGTATTTCTTTTTCCTGACTGGTTGAGGGCTCCAACATTTCTGTCCTGTAGATACCCCTCAGAGTTACAGGGCTACTGGCATCTCTGCCCCCTCTCTGGTCTCTGAGTGTCACATGTCAGGTCTCGTAGCCTACCCGCTCATGGGGCGGAATCCGGCGATCCTCCCACCCTCAGGCTGGGCCCTGGGCTACAGCACACTGCGGGTAAACTGTGCTTGCCCAGAAGGTCCGAGTGCGTTCGGCACCTGTGGTTCTTCCCTTTGGGAGTCTGTGACTAGTGGTGAGACGAGTGAACAGCCAGCCTCCTTGGACCAAAGTACTGTTTAATCTGAACAGCAGGAAGAAAGTGTAACATGGGAGAATAAGAGGCTTTACAAACAACAGTCTGTACACGTCTCTTACCCCAAACCCTCCCATTCTGATGGGGACCCAGGCAGGCCGAGGGCCTTCAGACTTCCCTAGCGGTGTCTGTGCCTGTCAGTCTGAAGAGCTTCTGAGCAACAGCTGCCCGACCTCTGGACAGACTCCTAGCACTGGCAAAACAAGCTGTGTAATGTGGCTGGAGACCGGGAATAGGATCTTTCCAGCTTGTTGCTCCAGTGTTGTCTCTCAACCTCCCTGGGGTGCTGACTGAGCGATGGCTTTTCTTGAGCTGTTGCTTCCCTTCCTGCTTCTTTTTTAGTAGCCTGGTGTTAAACTAAGATGAGCCGTACTGGTTTCTCCCAATATAGGTATAGCATAAACATCCCAATACTTAACCCAATAAAGCTCTACAGCAACCATCCCAAGCACTGTGTTTAACTCACACATTCATTATTGCAGCTCAGCTCCATGTCTGTCCCAATGCCATTCCTGTGATCCACATTTTATGAATACAGAACATAGGCAGCCAGAGAGAGAGAGAGAGAGAGCAATAGACGACTTTCTTGTGTGAAATGAGGTTCCATTTCCATGAATACTCATGCATTTGACTTTGAAATCCACTTCCTGCAAACCCTCATCGTGCCTGAATAACAGGTGCTGGGGTTACTATGTACTGGAGAGTGAGAGCTCAGGGAATGAATATTTCATATATCGATCCCAATGGCGGTCACTACTCTGGGTACAGGCTACAGACTGACAGAACAGAACTGAGGAGACCAAGTCAGCTATTAGCCCAGGACAGAGGAACTACTAGACTTTTGTTTACTGACTAGCCACTGAATTAGGGCTGATGAAACACACCACTTTTTAAGTCCCACTGTAACCTTAGAAATCATCTCGGAAAGCAGATCAGAGGGGAAAGAATGTTTTCTGACAAGCGACTGAATGAGGGCTGAGATGCTGCGATCTTTTCAGATTCTGAAGAATCCCGATGACATAAGCTAGGTTTTAAGTCCCACTGTAACTTGAGAAATCAACTCAGAAAGAAGATCAGAGGGGAAAGAATGGGTTGACGTGTGTGTACTAAAGTACAGATATGCAAATTGAATGCCAAAACTTTTCATCATAATACAAATATTACAAACCAAAGGTTCATGACATGCATGTCTAGACAAAGCTAGCAGTAGAGTTGTTGGAATCACTATAGGAAGGAGCATTTCTAACAGTTCATGGCCTTTGTTTTAGAAACTATTTTAGAAGTACTCCAAATACTGGTTGCGATGGGTTTTTATTATTAATTGTTTTGTTCAGTGAACCATTGCAAGATACTGGCTCCTGGTAACTGACAAGAAGCTGTTTCTAACACTTACATTCAGGGTCCTGCTTTCATTCACTCTGCAAGACTTGTGCAAGGCTTTCCAAAGAGTCCTGAGAGAACAGAAC
>NC_048298.1:338793650-339074421 GCF_013100865.1 Trachemys scripta elegans
TGCCTCCAGACCCTGCGCCCCCAGCCGGGCACTTCCCCTCCCGGGCTCCGGCGGCGCAGGGTCTGGAGGCACGGGGCTGCCCGAAGCCGGTAGCGTTCAGGCAGCCCGGCTCTTAAACAGAGCCGCCATTTTCCCGGACATGTTCGGCTTTTTGGCAATTCCCCCCGGACGGGGGTTTGACTGCCGAAAAGCCGGACATGTCCGGGAAAAAGAGGACGTATGGTAACCCTAGAATATTGGGAACCAGAGGTGGTGGATATAGGCCTGGATATAGGCCTACATATATCCAGGCAGTAAGAGGGTATAGTCCAGTAAAGGGTTAGACTTCCCTGGCGCATATGTGGCCACCGGCCATTGATTGCAGTGTTTGCACAGAGAAGTTGTTGCTTATTATTATGCACCATGCAGGTTCCAGGGTGGCTGAGGAGGCAATATGTGTTACTCAGATTCCTGGGTTCATCAGTGATCTCCTTGGACTCCAGGGAGATTACTGATGAAACCAGAAAGCTGAGTAACACAGACCGCTGTGACAGGCTGTCACCTCCGGGGTGCAGTCTGGGAGCCATCCGAATCACTGTGCCCCTTAACCCTCCAACTGGGCTGGCCAATCTTACACTGCTTTGTTGGTGACACAGCCAATCTCTGCAAGCCCTGTTATCAACAACGACAGCAGCTGTTGCCATAAACCCAACTGAGCTACCTAAGTGCTTTACCTAAGCCACTCAAACACAGGCAGGAGACAAGATCCAACATCCCAGCTCCCGTGGCTTGCACCCTTGCTGGCATATAAACCCAGACTTATACTGCCTTGCACTGCACAGGGGTCTTTACAGCGTTCACTCATTAATACAGGTCGCTTTGCCCTTGATGTGGGAAGGATATGCAACAGCCTTTGTACACAGAGCTGAGATTTTCCTCAGACACTTTACCCAAAACACACTGGTAAAGATAAAGCATAAAACCAGTTTATTAACTACTGCCACAGGCCCTGGTGGCACATCTCTGATGAACCTGTGCTAGCAGTTTGCTGGAGAGGGTCCTAGAGTAGCTGCGGAGGCACAAAGATTGTGGGTGGGGGGCTAGCTACCAGTGGATCACTGAGATCTGTACATAACTTTAAGGATCTATGTAATCTCCCTTCTCTGTCCTGCATGCTGAGTTTGTAATGCAGGAAAAAGGGCTGACAGGAAGAAATCTGGTCCTATATTATTATTATTATTATTATATTTCAGTAAGATCACAGCTGTGACAGCATCATCGTTACCCCTCGGTCGTCCCCGAAGTCGCCATGTGACTAATCAGAACCATGTGAACAGTGATGACAAACCCACATTCCACAAATAGATCCTGCAGCAGGGCATCACCACATATCCCCTGTGATTTGGCCTCTGGCAGTTTGCCATTGGCTGAGGCAGGGGTTAAAGCCAAGCAGCTGAGGTTCCCTGATGGCCAAGTGGCCCCAAGAGAATGTGCAGCATGCTTCATAAATACAGTTGCCTCCCGATCTGAACACATACTGCCTGCTGCCTGTGCAACTTCTCCAATGACTCCTTGTCCTTTAGGGTGAAGACCTCTGGTGTCAGCGGCTCCCCGTCTAGCAGGAATTGGGTACGTTGGCAGGTTTCACTATCTTTACAATGCAAAGTGAAGGGTAAAGGCTGCAGGCTGTTTCCATTTGCAGATGTTCTGTCCAGCGGCAGCAAACTCAGTTGGGCTGTCGGGGTGACTCAGTGACAGGGGCTGGAGGGCAGGCAGTGCTAGGTAGCTTGGGAACCTCTCCCCTACATCTGCCTATGCTCCATGGGGGGCTGTTCAAGCTACACAGAAAGCCAGACATTCAAACCGAGCTCGGAGTGTAAAAACCCCAAAGCCCCGAGTCAGGATTTTTGAAGAGCTCCCATTTCTAGAGGTGCTGTGTGCTCTTGGCCCGATCCTGCCACCGGCTGAGGGAGAGGAGACCCCACAGAATATCAGTGACTAGTTCCCAAATCACCTCAGGTTTATTTACTCCTGAAAATTTAATTAGCAAATGCATTTTCAAAGGGTTTATTCTCTGGCTCAATTGTGAAGGCAGGAATTCAGAGCTGCGTTGCTCTGTGGTAACAGGTCCAATAGGGCATATTTCTGCTTCCTTAGCGGCTGAGGGCTCCAGCACTTCCACCCTGTAGATAGCCGTCAAAGTTAGAGGCTTCCCATGTCTCTGACTCCTCTTGGTCTCTGAGGGCCACATTTCAGGCCTTGTAGGCTTCCCTTACATGGGATGGAATCCCACGATCCTCCCACCCTCAGCCTGCACCCTGGGGTACAGTACACTGCGGCTGACTGTGGATGCCGAGCAGGTCTGTGTGGGTTCGGCACCTGTGATTCTTCCCTCTGGGACTGTGGGAGTATTGATGAGACTAGGGCGACCAGACAGCAAGTGTGAAAAATCGGGAGGGGGGGGGGGTAATAGGAGCCTATATAAGAAAAAGACCCCAAAATCGGGACTGTCCCTATAAAATCAGGACATCTGGTCCTGACCAACCAGCCTTCTTGAAACAAAATACTGTTTAATATGAACAGAAGGAATAAAGTGTAACATGGGAGAATAGAAGGGTTTTCAAACAACATTCTTCATAGAATCATAGAATCATAGAATATCAGAGTTGGAAGAGACCTCAAGAGGTCATCTAGTCCAACCCCCTGCTCAAAGCAGGACCAATTCCCAGCTAAATCATCCCAGCCAGGGCTTTGTCAAGCCGGGCCTTAAAAACCTCCAAGGAAGGAGACTCCACCACCTCCCTAGGTAACGCATTCCAGTGTTTCACCACCCTCCTAGTGAAATAGTTTTTCCTGATATCCAACCTGGACCTCCCCCACTGCAACTTGAGACCATTGCTCCTTGTTCTGTCATCTGCCACCACTGAGAACAGCCGAGCTCCATCCTCTTTGGAACCCCCCTTCAGGTAGTTGAAGGCTGCTATCAAATCCCCCCTCATTCTTCTCTTCTGGAGACTAAACAATCCCAGTTCTCTCAGCCTCTCCTCATAAGTCATGTGCTCCAGACCCCTAATCATTTTTGTTGCCCTCCGCTGGACTCTTTCCAATTTTTCCACATCCTTCTTGTAGTGTGGGGCCCAAAAACCGTTTCTGTCCCCAACCCTTCCCCTCTGACGGGGACCCAGGCGGGCCGTGCACTTTCAGACTTCCCCAGTGATGTCTGTCCTTGTCAGTCTGAAGAGCTTCTCAGCAACAGCTGCCCCACCTCTGGACAGACTCCCAGTGCTGGCAAAAACAAGCTGGGTAACGTGGCTGGAGCCCGGGAATAGGCTCCTCCTGGCTTATATCTCCAGTGTAGTCTCTCAATCTCCTGACTGAGCGATGGCTTTTCTTCAACTATTCCTTCCCTTCCTCCTTGTTTTCCAGCAGCCTGCTATTAAACTAAGATGAGCCACACTAGTTTCACCTTATATAGCCATAACAGAAACATCCCAATAGTCAACCCAATATAGCCATACAGCAAACATCCCCAGAACTGGGTTTAACACACACATTCATTATAGCAGCTCAGTTCCATGTCTGTCGCAGTGCCAATCCCGGGTGCTATGCATTTTGTGAATACAGAACATAGACAGTGAGAGAGAGAGCGAGCGAGCAATAGACTACTTTCATGTGTGAAAGGAAGTTTCATTTCCATGAATACTCATTCATTTGACTCTCAGATCCACTTCCTGCAAACCCTGAATTACAGATTCTGGGGTTACTATGTACTAGAGAGTGAGAGCTCAGAGAATGAATATTTCATATACTGATCCCAAGGCCTGTTACCACTCCAGATACAGGCTACAGACTGGCAGAACAGAACCTGAGGAGAACCAGTCAGCTATTAACCCAGGGAAAGAGGAGCTACTAGACTTTTGTTTGCTGATAAGCCACTGAATGAGGGCTGATGAAACACGCCACTTTTTAAGTCCCACTGTAACCTTAGAAATCATATCGGAAAGCAGATCAGAGGGGAAAGAATGGGTTCACGTGTGTGTACGAAAGTACAGATGTGTAAATGTTATGCCAAAACTTTTCATTGTTCTATAAATATTAGAAACCAAACTTTCATGACATTCACGTATATTGAAAGCAAATGGCAGAGTTGTTGGAACCTCTACAGGAAGGAGCAGTGGTAACTTTACTGCTTAATTGATATTGCTTTAGAAAGCATTTTAGAAGTACTCCACATACTGTTTGCAATGGGTTTGTGCTGTTAACTCATTGTTCAGTGAACAGCTGTATGATACTGTCTCCCAGTAACTGACTAGAAGCTTTTTGTGACACTTACATTCAGGGTCATGAATACAATCCCTCTGTTATACCTGTGCAAGGCTTTCCAAAATATCCTAACAGAACAGAACCGCTGGTCTGTGTTTCAACAAAGAATAGAGGAGAGGTGGAGAAAAGGGGAGTGTAATAGTGCTTGTATCCATGTCTGAAGTAACTTGCACACTCAAATGGATATTAGTGCAAACCTAGTGTTTGCACTATTTACTCCTTTCTGACACCAACCCCTCCTCCACCCAACTAAGTAATTGTCTGCGTTAGCTTCTTTTACTTTGCCAAATATCTGCAGACTTTTGAAAGGGAATAGGCTGCAGATCCGGCAAAGATGAAAAGAAGCCTGTAGGATGATTGAACTCTCTGGATTCAATCAACATTGGTCAGGAAAAGCACTTCAGCTTCTCTTGGAGGGATTCTTGGAGGTCAGAGTGTATCACCGGGAGCATTTGGTTAGGGAAAGTTAAGACAGCCCGGTTCTAATCAAATTGATACATGTAAATCTGGAATGATGCAGTTGATGTCAATGTTACTGAATTCAGAATCTGGCCCTAAGAATTTATCCCATATACTGTAAAGAGGCAGTGGCAGAATTTGAACTCGCAGGAGTGGAGAAAATAATATAGAGAGTGAGGCAAAGACAGACGTTTATAAATAGCTTCAGCACAGGACAATAAGGATTTTCACCATGCACCTCCCATGTATTTACACACATCATGATACAATGGGACGCACTCAGAAGTGAAGGGCCAGAAAGGGTGTCAGTGGAAAGGTCACAAATGTAAAGTCATACAGTGCTCAAGCAGAACAGTATCTGCGGAACTCCCAGCCACAAGATATCAGTGGGGCCAAGAGCTTCTCTTGGAGGAGTCAAAGAGAAGGAGTCAAAGAAGGGCGAGATGTTTATATGCGTAACCAGAAAATCCAAATGCCGTAGTGAGAATTGTTTTTAAAAAGTCTGGGAAGGATCCTACACTTTCCTGATTTACACCAAAAAGTATGTCTAACTAGTGGGTGTCAGTGGAAACTTTCTCTGGGAGCAAGTTATCTCATAGCTGCCTATTGCAGGGCTTCTTCCACCTTACTATGAAGAATCTAGACCTGGCCACTAAATACTGAGCTAAATGGACTACAGGTCTGATCCTCTTTGGCAATGCCTATCTTCCAATTGGTGGTGTAAATCCAAGACTATTTTTGCTGATCATCCTTGAGCTTGTGGGAGTCTCTAGACAGGCACTGAGAGCAGAAATATGTCTCATTAAATGTAATCTAGTCTCCTTTTTTTCCTTCCAGGAAGCTCAACACTCCTCAGACCTACCCAGTACATTATGTCAGCTGTCAATGACACCAATTTCAAATTTGCAGTGTTTCTTTTCACTGGAATACCTGGGCAGGAAGACATCTATCTCTGGATATCTGTCCCCTTCTGCTTAATGTATGTTATTTCGATAGTAGGAAATTCAGTCATTCTGTTCATTATAAAAACAGATCCAAGCCTCCATGAGCCCATGTACATTTTCCTTTCCATGTTGGCCATCACAGACCTTGGCTTATCAATAGCCACCATGCCAACGATACTGGGCGTATTCTGGTTTAATTCTAGGGAAATCAGCCTCGATGCCTGTTTTGCCCAGCTGTTCTTCATCCACTCGCTTCAATGCATCGAATCTTCTGTGCTCTTGTTGATGGCTTTTGACCGCTTCATTGCGATCTGTAACCCACTGAGATATACCTCCATCTTAACCCTGCCAAGAATTGCCAAAACGGGACTGGTGTTTGTGCTACGGGGGGTGGCCCTAATATTCCCACTCCCTTTTCTCGTGAAACGGTTCAGATACTGTCGAGCTAATGTCCTCTCCCATTCCTACTGTCTGCACCAGGATGTCATGAAGATGGCTTGTGCGGATATCACAGTCAACAACATCTACGGCTTGTCTGTTGCACTCTTAACAATGGGGTTGGACTCGCTGCTTATCTTCCTTTCTTATGTGATGATCCTCAAAACAGTGCTGAGCATCGCATCCTCCACAGAGTGCCTCACGGCCCTGAACACCTGCGTCTCTCACCTCTGCGCTGTCCTGCTGTTCTACATACCAGAGATTGGGCTGGCTCTGATACACAGATTCGGGAATAGCTCTTCTCACTTTCTTCAGATTCTTCTGGGCTATGTCTACATGATGATCCCACCCCTGATAAATCCAATTGTGTACAGTGTGAAAAGCAAACACCTTCGTGCGAGGATAATCAGGGCATTTGTGAAGTGAAGGGTCAGTTCATCACCTGTCTCCAGCACTGGTGACACAAAAAACATGAGCAATGGCCATGACCATTTATTCCATCCTGGATCCTCTTCCCCCTCTGTGCCTTCCTGCGCCCCATCTCTTCCCACAAGACTTAGCCCCCTGCTCCTCTTCTTTACCCAAGGCTCCGCCTCCTCTTCAGGCTAGAAGCTAGAAGCCAGGTGATGGTAACAGCTGCCCAGGGAGTCAGCCACCTTGACGATCCCCAGATGCTCTACATTTTACCTCCCAGGATGTACAACCCAGGGAAGGTGGAGAGTCTGGGGCTCCCTGCAGCAGTCTGAGCTCCTGGGGCAGCTGCTACCATGGCCAGAATCTGGCCTGGCTGTGGGGTGGAGCCTCGGGGGAAGTGATGGAAGAGGGGGCAGAGCCTAGTGGGAAGAGATAGGGCAGTAAATAGGACCTCATGGGAAAAGGAGCAGTAGGGGATACGGATCCGATGAAGACCTGAGCAAACAGGGAGGTGGGGGGCTCCAGAGTAAAGGAGCAGGATGGGGCCGGAGGGTAGGAGAGCCTGTGTTTTGGAGAAGTTTGAATAAATGTGACCCCACAAAGGGGGCTCTTGTATTAAGTATCCCAGGGTGAGAGTAAGTCATTGCAAGGACCTTAGAGGCAAGGGCAGGGAGCCTGCAGGGCTACCTCAGTCCCCAAGGGGACACTCTGGAATGGCCGCTGTCTGCAGGGACTTCATCAGAGTGGGATGTGCTCTTGGAAGCCGTTACCATCAGGCAGAGATCAGCCCAGCCCCCAGGGTGCTCTAAACTCCGCTCAGGTAGGGGGAGAACAGGCCAGCGAATCAAACTCTGTAACTGGCTCCTTGCCATCCCCGCTCTCTGCAGCGCACGGGGGAGCTCTTCTGGAACAGGAGAGAATCCAGCCAGGCCGGTCACCACTCAGATGGCTGGAAGGCTGGTCCTGTGGTCTGGGCACTGCTCTATGCCTCAAGACAGCTGAGTTTGATTCCCTTGCTGTGTTTGACCATGGGCAAGCCCTTGACTGTCTCTGAGCCTCTGTACAGGTGCTAAGTAATCCTGCCCTACCTCACAGCATTGACGGGAGGATAAATACATTCCAGATGCTCAGATACTCTGAGACCCTAAGATCAGGGCTGTGTCAGGGTCCCACAGAGCAACACCTCTGACATTGGTCTATAAAAGTCTTCTTACCACGGTGTCCTGTGACAGCTGGCTTCTGGGAAGCCCCATGACTCTGTGGTGTCTGTGGCAGATGTTGGGGTGCTTGGGGTGACAGTGAGGGGTAGGTAGTTGGTTTCTGAGGAGGGTGTTGGAATGTCACGGAGTCACTGGGAGTTTCAGCACAGTCACCGGAGCGATGTTTTCCAGCCATTCAGACTGAATGGGTCTAACTGCCAAACAACAGAGCAACAGCCACGGGGGCTTCATCTTAGATGCTCTGGCTGGGAGAAAGCAATCTGAGGGCAAAAGTCAGCTTCACACCTGTCCCTGTAACACAGACATGGCTGAGCACTACGGTGACTCCACCCAGGCTCACACGGGTTTCAGCAAAGACTGCTTCCACAAGAAAGTGGCAAACAGAGGGGAAGATTCTCTGAGAGACACAAGGAAACTAGGCTGGGTCCCAAGAGCTCCTTCACTTCTGGAAAGAATGTAGTTGGGCCAGTTCTGTTCCTCTATCTCCAGAGCAAAGCCTGTCTAACTTAACGTGTAGTGATACACGAAATAGAAGAATGTAGACATGTGATAGCTACCTGTTATTTTAAAACCATTTTCTCTAATGCTTTGTGCTGTTTACTAATAAAACTCGTTGGTTTAAGGAAGCTGGTGGTGACTGTATAGCTCTGGTCACAAGCACTCGAAGGGAAGAGACTGAGGTATCCTGTCAGTCCTGCTTGGTGATAAGCATTTAGCATAGAAGGGGTGTTGTTTCCAGCTTGAAGAGTGGTAAAATTAGGATCATAGGAACCTAAGAATGGCCATACCAGATCAGAGCAATGTTCCATCTAGCCCAGTATCCTGTCTTCCCACAGTGGCCAATGCCAAGTGCCCCACATGAATGAACAGAATAGGCAATCAAAAAGTGATCCAGACCCTGTCGCCCATTCCCAGATTCTGGCAAAAGAAATAAAAAAGTCTAGGAACACCATCCCTGCTCATCCTGACTAATAGCCATTGATGTACCTATTCTCCGTGAATGTATCTAGGGCTTTTTGTACTCTGTTATAGTCTTGGCCTTCACAACATCATCTGGCAAGGAGTTCCTCATGGTTGACTTAGTTGTGGGAGGAAATACTTCTTTTTTTTTGTTTTAAACTTGCTGCCTATTAGTTTCATTTGGTGCCCCCTTGTTCTTGTGTTAAGTGAAGGAGTAAATAACACTTCCTCATTTACTTTCTCCACACCTGTCATGACTAAATTGTAATATTCCCCCAACACAGGAAAGGACATGGCTTGTGGGTAAAGAGACCATTTATCCCAGTTTTACTGTGACAATCCTATTTCTTCATGGCCAGTGTATGTTCTTGAATTCAGAATAGCAACTTGTTAAAGTTGCATCCAAGATGACGGTCTACTCCAGACAATGATTCATAGATTTATAGAATTTAAGGCCAGATGGAACTATTAGGTCATCTAATCTGAACTCCTGCAGAACGTCACCCAGTTACCACTGTATTGAGCCCAATGAGTTGTGTCTGACTAATGCATAACTTGTGTTCATCTAAAGTGTATCTTCTGGGAAGGCATCCAGTCTTGGTTCAGAGGTATCAGGAAAATCCATTACCTCTCTTGGGAGTTTGTCCCACTGTTTAAGCACCCTTGTTGTTAAAAATGTGTGCCTCATTTCCAAATTTAATTTGGCTAGCTTCAGTTTCCAGCCATTGGTTCTTGTTATATCTTTCCCTGCTAGTTTAAAGAGCCCATTAAAATTTTTATTAAGATGATGTTAAAAAGAAAAAAAGTGAACAGAGTTTGAGCATAGAAGTTTCTGGTTATCAGGGAATAATGTACAGATTATCAAGGGTGCAAAGTTTGGTTTGGTTTAAAATCAGGTGGCATAAGGAATACATAATCTGCAATATCCCCAATTGGGGGTAAAAGGTTGATGGGTCAAAATATATGAGATATGAGGGTATGAAGTTCATAGAGTGGCTATGTTCATGTGTGGAGTATAATGAGTGGATATGATGATGAGGATGGATTGACCCTCATTTGGTGAGATTTAATGTTCAGGGAGTTTATGGTCCCAGTTCATATGATCCAACAGAGAAGGTCACTTGGTCCTTTCTCGTAGTGGGAGAACGATGTCACTCTGGCTCACGCCTCCTTGTACTGTCGGTGGCCGGTGATGTGCTCGATGTAGATGTCCCTGGACTATCGGATGGTGTCTGAGACCATGAGGTGCCCCATGAGCCAGCTACCCGGCATTTCATCCCTGAAAAAGTGCTTGTACACTGCCATCAAGTCATCTCTCAATCTTCCTTACTTCTACTCACTACGTCCCAATTTATAAAGCCAAGGGTAAGTTGGAAAAAACAGAGGCAGAGAAAGTCCTAGCTGTATTAGTCAGTCCTAGGATGACTGTGAGCCACTGATGTGCTGCGCCTGTGAACAAGACAAATGAGATACTAGAATGTGTCAGCGAGATTGGGAACTGTTAATATCCATATACCAGACATTGTTGAGAACTCTTCTGAAAAACTGTAAAATAGGGGTCACTCCTATTCCAGAAAGGAGAATTCAGCCTGTGACTGGTGCAGAGAAAGGCTCCAAGGATGGTCAGGGCAATGAAGGGCCAGGCTTACAAGGAGACTTGAAGAGCTTGGCTAGTTTAGCGTAGCACAACGCAAGACTCTGCGGGGATCAGATTGCTCTATAAATACATTGAGAGAAGGGGGGTGGTGAACACCAGGACTGGAGATGAGCTGCTGAAGCTAAAGGACTGTGTTGGCACAAGAACAAATGGGGACAAACTGGCCAGGAGTTAACTGAGGATGGGAAGGAGAAGAGGGTTTCTGGCCATCCAATAAGGGAGAATTCTGGAACAGCCTCCCAACAGTAGCGTTGGGGGGTGCGCCAAACAAATCAGCTCATTTTAAGATGGAAGTAGACGGTTTTATGCCCCGGACGATGTGCCGGTGCTGCTTGCCATAGCAGGGGTCTGGACACATTGACCCAGGGGGTCCTTTCAAGGTCTATGCCCCTATGGGTCACATTCACCTATTTTGCATCACACTGGGCGCTCATGTGGAGTCACTATGACCCTGCTCTGGTCCCTGGCCAATGGGTTTGTCCCTCAATAGATTCAGGAGAAATCATGATTCAGCATTTTCATCTGGAAAAAGAATTGTTCTTGGGTTCCTGTGTAGTGATGTCTCAGGAGTTTCATTCCCTGAGTGTTTGGCAATCTCAGCATGCTGAGCTTCCAGCTGCCCCCTCCCCAGCCCCTAGCCCCAGAGAGGAAGGATGGTTCGGGGTTAAAGTGCTGGCCTGGGACTCAGAACTGGCTTCAGTTCCAGGATCTTCCACCGACTTTTTCTGTCCCTCAGCAGTATGCATTTTAATACAGCTCAATATAAAGGTATATATCTAGGAGGAAGGGATGCAGCCCGTCCTTACCAGATGGGGGACACAATCCTGGGAAGCAGTGACTCTAAAAAGGACCTGGGATTCATAGTGGGTAATCAGCTGAACTTGTGCTCCCAGTGCGCCCCTGTGGCTGAAAAAGCTACTTCAATCCAGGATGTACAACCAGGGGAATCTTGAATTGGAGAAGAGAATTTATTTTATCTGGGTATTTGGCAGTGATGCGAGCACTGCTGGAATCCTGTGTCCAGTTCTGGTATCTACAGTTCAAGAAGGAAGTTGATAAAGTGGAGTGGGTTCAGTGAAGAGCCACGAGAATGATGAAAGGATTAGAAATCCTGCCTTATAGTGATAGACTGAAGGAGCTCGATCTATTTAGCTTAACAAAGAGAAGGTTATGGTGTGACTTGATCAAAATCTGTAAGTACCTATATGAGGAGCAAACGTTGAACAATGGGCCCTTCAATCAAGCAGAGAAAGTTATAACATGATCCAATGGTGGAAGTTGAAGCTAGACACATTCAGACTGGAACTAAGGTGTAATTTTTTTTAACAATGTGGGTAATTAACCATTGGAGGAATTTACCAAGGGCCGTGGTAGATTCTCCATCATGGACAATGATTAATCAAAGCAGGATGTTGTTCTAATAGTTCTGCTCTGGCGGTTATTTTGGGGCAGGTCTCTGGTCTGTGCTATACAGGTGATCAGACTAGGTGGTCACAGTGGTGCCTTCTGGCTTTGGGATCTGCCCAGTGCTGTTAAATGCACTGCCCAAGCACATGGAGTGTTGTACTGATAACATGTTACAGATTGTGAGGCGCTCGGACGCTGCAATAACTGGGGCCAGAGCTAAGTGCCATAGAGAGATTTCAGCTCTATGTGCCCCAAAAGGGTGATTTGGGACACTGGGTGGAGAACCTGAACTCTTCCCAACACCCCTTGGGGATGAGGCCTGTCATTAGCACAGCCCCTTTGATGAGGGAGTTCTGGGCCCCTCCTGCAGCTCGGCAGTAAGGGGGGAATCAGGAGGTGCTTTCAGAGCGTGAAGGATCTGGAGAGCATTGCCTGGCCGAACAGAGCCCTGCTGGTCTGCCCCTCGGTCTGATCCTCACCCCACCCACACCATGAGGAGGTTGTTTGGGTCCAATAGGGAGCTAGCAGCAGGCAATGGAGCTGGGCTCGGTCATGCCCCTTTCTATTAAGAATGTGCATGGCCTTGCTTACATGGCATGTGCATGTCTCATGCCTGAACATGAGGATAGAGCCTCTGCGCTGTGCCACAGGTACCTAGTGACTCTGCGAGCCCGTCACTGTTATGTCCGGCTGTCTGTGGCGTAACCCTGTTCCTTACAACTTGGGGCTCTGTAGACCAGTGCAGAGGGAAACAACGTTTCTGCCACTGATGGACTGTGTGACCAGAAATGTCCACTAATCAACCCTCAGTGCCTTCGCTTGTGGGTTCTCCCCTTGAGATATGGCCAACAGCGCCCCCTCTTGGCATTTAATTGGGAGTGTCACACTATTTCCTGTCTTTCTGAGAACCCCAGCTTCAGGGATCAAGACACTGCATGGGAATCTCAGCTTTCAGTTTTCCTTAGAAGGATTATGTAAAAAAATGATTTATAAAAAAGCTAGAAAACGTATAGCAGGTGACCCAAAAGGCTCAGACACCAAAGGAAAATTAAAATGAACCCCACGTGAGTCTAATAAATTTGTTAGTCTCTAAGGTGCCACAAGTACTCCTGTTCTTCTTTTTACATCTCATTATTTTAAATTAATCTTATGATTTTTGGTTGTGTTACTCATAATTTTTCAATGGGGCTTGGTGATATTCGGTACCTAGTTTAAAAGATCTGAAAAGTAACTAGCAGATACCTGTTCAAAATACAAATTAAACCTAACATAGTAGATGTATTGGATATAAATTAGGAATTTTTCACCCTAACTAATGATTCAAGCAGTCCACCAAGTTTCCATATGCAGACTAGAAATCCCTTTAATCTTCGAGCAGCTCTTCCCCCAGTTCAGTCTTTGTTCCTCAGGAATTTTCAGGAGTTCTCTTGTGTGGGGAGTGAGGCCAGGAGATGATGTCACTACCCACCTTATATAGTGGTAAAATACAGGTAGCAAAATGGAGTTTAGTGTCATATGGTCTGGTCCCATGCCCTTGCATTCCTTGATGAGTCACAGCAGCCATTATCCATAGGCTGTATGGAATGTTCTCAAGAAGGCTCAGCACATGGGGGAAAAGCTTCTCCTAAGGCCTAGTGTTTCCCCTAATGGCCCATTATCCTGAGTAGGCCCTTCACAACTGGCTGTCTACACTGGAAGCATTTTGCCTAGTGGGTTATGGTGCCAACCTGGATGTGGAGACTGTTGGATGTAGTGGTGTTGATCCAAAAGGCAAAGGGATTGTTGGATACCAAGTAAATTTCGTAATCAGAAACATGTGGACGGAGACTCCAAACAACTCTACCAGGCTGGCTGTGGTGAGCCAAATCCATCCTGCCAGAACTGCTCTCAAATGGGCATATGAAGCAGAAGAAAAACAACAAGCAGGACACATCCTTAGAGAGTCACCCATGTCCGTATTGCGAGCCTGGGCATGGAGTATCAGAGACACCACCCAGACACAGCATATTCCCACAAAACACCTTACCAAAATCACACAAAGAATCAAAAAGGAACTGATTTTAACCAAAGTCACACAGGGACAGTATGCTTGTTGTTGGAAGGTGGATGAGGAGGTTAACTGTGAACACTTTATTACCTTTGCTGTATCCCCTGACACTGGTCCTGGTAATACTCTTGGAAGTGAGACATCCATTGACAACAAATGCACACAGATTAATCAACAAAAAGTATAAACTCCAAAAATGGAGTGAGATTTTGTGACAGCACATCAAATAGTAAAATGCCACCTCACAGCAGTAGTAGGGGAGGATCTTTGCCATGTAATATTCAATCATACCCACGAGAAAATGCTAGTGGTTTAAAACTGTGAACCCAGTAACCAGTCACGTGGATGGGATCTTAAAAACATATGGGGAATAGACAGACAGGGTAACGTTTATCAATTCACAGGATAAATTGAGCGCATCCATTCACATACATAGCCTTCAGCTAAAATGAAGGAACATTCACGGGAACTTGGGTCATGACCCCAGGTATTAGCAAATGTATTTACCATGTACAAGTATGTGATGGTGCCTACCCAACACAAACACACACCTCACCCCATCCACTCTATTCACCACTGACATTACCCCACCAATGGAATGTCCAATTCTACAACCTTGGCCCACATCAGGAATTTTCCTGGACCCTACCAAAGAGTATATGGTACAGAATGTGGGACGGATATATGTGCTACTAAAACTAAATTTTGCTAGTATGACCATGCCAATACAGTGCCCCCAACAATATAAAGATTGGTTCGATTCAGAAATTAAAATGCAATTTCAATTTTGGAAGGGGTTTCAAAATCCCTTACCAAAACAGCAAAGGGGGAAAAAAAAGAGGTCTTATGAGGACCGTCCTGGGAGGCTCAGGACTTGGCATGTCCATATGGAATTCCAGAGGTATCGAAAATCTCAATCTGAAAATAAACAGCATCATTGATGGAATAGGTAAGATGGTCAAAACAGAAGGAGGCATTAGTAGCCTATTTCTGGGTCAACATGCAATTACAATTGACAACATACATTCAATTGCTCAAGGGTTCAGCCATCTAAATTCTACTATTTTGTCAATTATTAACAGCATGGAAAAGAATGACGTTTCACTGGCAGTTGCCTGTGTGGGATGGTGATCGGGTAATTGAAATGATCAAACAACATTTATTATTACACTTACAGTTACAAAATTGGCCACGAGTACTAGACCACACAGCTATTTTAAAACAAACACAAGAGCAAGGAGTAAAACAATATTGCTCCTATGTTCCTACAGTTTGCTAAATTTGATAAGGTTTCAAGCTTAGATCATGACAACAGTGAAAGCCTTCAAATCATAGATTCATAGATTCATAGATTCTAGGACTGGAAGGGACCTAGAGAGGTCATCGAGTCCAGTCCCCTCCCGCATGGCAGGACCAAATACAGTCTAGACCATCCCTGATAGACATTTATCTAACCTACTCTTAAATATCTCCAGAGATGGAGATTCCACAACCTCCCTAGGCAATTTATTCCAGTGTTTAACCACCCTGACAGTTAGGAACTTTTTCCTAATGTCCAACCTAGACCTCCCTTGCTGCAGTTTAAACCCATTGCTTCTTGTTCTATCCTTAGAGGCTAAGGTGAACAAGTTTTCTCCCTCCTCCTTATGACACCCTTTTATATACCTGAAAACTGCTATCATGTCCCCTTTCAGTCTTCTCTTTTCCAAACTAAACAAACCCAATTCTTTCAGCCTTCCTTCATAGGTCATGTTCTCAAGACCTTTAATCATTCTTGTTGCTCTTCTCTGGACCCTTTCCAATTTCTCCACATCTTTTTTAAAATGCGGTGCCCAGAACCGGACACAATACTCCAGCTGAGGCCTAACCAGAGCAGAAGAATGACTTCTCGTGTCGTGCTCACAACACACCTGTTGATACATCCCAGAATCATGATAGCCATCGCAAGGTGAATGCACGACGCAGTCAAGTGTGGGAATTTTGGTAAATAATACGCACAGCATTACCCCATTGTGTGCTTAGTAACTGAAACTGGCTTGGAAATTAACCAGGTTTATTGCACAAAACATAATGGATGATGTCTGTGTCAATGTTATGCTACAATTGATACCAACAACACAAAAAGAGGCTGGGCCCGATCGGTACAAAAAGAATTAGTCAATGAGGTGGTATGAATACAAGATGTGGTATGTGCACTGAGATATTCTAATTTTTCTACACATGGAACCATCTGTCCTGGAATTGATACAGGATTTTGTGTGCAAGTCAACAGCATAGTTCAAATCGGAACCCAGGCCTTTTGGCCAACAAGTAGTGTTAGCACTGCCACTGAAGTTATTGCTCCTCCTGGAAACCTGCAAGATTTATTAATTGAATTGTTTCCCCATTCTAAACAATTGGACATACACGATTTGATGGCAAGAACCAAGGAAGCCTTAATATCCATAGCTTACCTTATCCAACAACAAATAGAAGAAGTAGAAAGTGTGCAAGGAGAGGTGGGAAATCCGAAAAGATATTATTCTCCACCCAATAGTCAGAATACTTAGTGTAATACTGACGGGAATACACACCATATCAGTAATTGCACTGATGGGAATGTGTTGCTACATGCAACGTCAAACCAAGAAGGCCAAATTACAACACCAGGTTGAGAAACAAATGGAACTAGCTATCAACACTGCCATAGTAATGAACAATCATTATAAGGAATAATCAAATGCTTATTAATATTTAAATGTCAATGTTTTTACTTGAATAGTTTATAAAGGTGTGTTGGACCAAATGTGTCTGTAGTGAGGCCGAGTGGCCTCCCTCCTCAAGGGAGAGCGAGGGTCCACTACACTCCCCTTGATGGGCGAAACCTAGCCTGCCATGCCTCCCTCGCCGGAAGTACAGGAGTGGGGCCAGAAGTATAAGAGGAAGGCCCTGTGGGGGTGGAACCCTCAAAGGAGAAGGACGCCCTGCCAGTCCTGCAGCACCCCGGAGGGGAATCTGCGCCC
Organism: Trachemys scripta elegans; assembly: GCF_013100865.1. Lineage (NCBI taxonomy): Eukaryota > Metazoa > Chordata > Testudines > Emydidae > Trachemys > Trachemys scripta. Next base: position 338,810,501 of record NC_048298.1, read on the forward strand.
GGGTGTCCCCGATCCCCAGAAGCGGATGACGCCGAAGAGGACTGGCCGGGACCACCTGCCGCTGTGTACCCAGAGGAGCCGGAGGAGGCCTGGAGGACAGGGGTACCAAGGCCAGGGGAGGCAGGAATTAACTCAGAGGCAGCCACAGAGCAGCCGGCTGCAGAGCTAGGTGTGGCTCAGTTGCCGTGTTGCGGCTGGATCCCTGCCGACACAGGAGTGGCCAATCCTGCCATTGCCAGGGCCCTGGGCTGGAACGCAGTGGAGTAGGGTGGGCCGCATCCCCCTGCCACCCCCCCCGGGGTGGCCAACGTCTTACACTTCACCGGGAAGCTCCTGCTCTGGAGAAGGAACCTCCCTTACCAGCCCACTCATAGACTGCTGCTTTGGTGGGTGCCTGAGCCCCGCCCAGACTAAAGCCAGCCCTGAGACTGTTTGTTGCTGGCAGCCTGAGCCTTCTCAAGCCCAGGCCGGAGCCTGTATGAGACTGTTTGTCACCCAGCCCTATTGTGGGGCCGGGGACTAGAAGACACACAGGGTCTTGACTGGCCTCAGGGTGGAGACAAAGACCCTAGGCCAGGGGTGGCCAACCTGAGCTTGAGAAGGAGCCAGAAATTACCAATGTACGTTGCCAAAGAGACACAAAAATATGTCAGCAGCCCCCCAGTCCCGCTCCCAGCGCCTCCAACCCACTGGCAGCTTCGTCGATCAGCGCCTCCCCCTCCCTCCCCACACCTCCCGATCAGCTGTTTCATGATATGCAGGAGGCTCTGGGGGGGAGGAGCGAAGGCACGGCAGGCTCAGGGGAGGGGGCGGGGCCTGTGGCAGAGCCAGGGGTTGAGCAGTGAGCCCTCCCCGGCACATTGGAAAGTTGGCGCCTGTAGCTCCAGCCCCGGAGTCGGTGCCTAGACAAGGAGCCGCATATTAACTTCTGAAGAGCCGCATGTGGCTCCGGAGCCACAGGTTGGCCACCCCTGCCCATGGCGGTTCCTGGGATGCTTGCCGTGGCCAGACAAGCCCCAATAAAGAGACAGCCTACACCTTGGGACCTGCCGTCGTGACTGCGGGATGACGGAGGCAAGCAGACTGAGTGGCCTCACTCCTCATGGGAGAGCGAGGGTCCACTACAGTGTCCTATCCGGAATACTCGAGCTACAAACATGTATATACTTTATCCACAGTATTCATATATCATTTATCATAAGGAGTATATCTGGTGCTCAACCGTTCAAGGAAATGATCATGCAATCCCTCATACATATCACTATATATATCTACATTAACGAGAGAGACAATATCATATTGCCTCTGTAGAAATCCATGGAATACTCACACCTTGAATACTTCATGAAGTTCTGGTTGCCCCATCTCAAAAATTATATAGTTGAATAGGAAAAAGTACAGATAAGGGTGTCAAAATATTCAGGGGTACGGAACCACTTCCAGATGAAGAGAGACTCAAAAGACTGTGACTTTTCAGCTGGAAAAGGGACGACTAAGGGGGGATATGACAGAGGTCTATAAAATCCTGAGTGGAGTGGAGAAAGTGAATAAGGAAGATTTATTTACCCCTTCACAAGAACCAGGGGTCACCCAAGGAAGTTAGTCGGCAGCAGGTTTAAAACAAACAAAAGAAAGTCCTTTTTCACACAATGCACAGTCAGCCTGAGAAAGTCATTGCCAGGGGATGTTGCAAAGGCCAAAAGTAAAACAAGTCCAAAAGAGAATTAGATAAGTTCATGGAGGGTAGGTCCATCAGTGGCTATTAGCCAACATGGTCAAGAACGCAGCCCCATACTCTGGGTGTCAATAAACCTCTGAGTGCTAGAAGCTGGGAGCAGGTGACACAGGATGGATCACTCAATAATTGCCTTGTTTTGTTCATTTGCTCTGACGTAGCTGCACTGGCCACCGACAGTAGACAGGACACTGGGCTAAATGGACCATGGGTCTGACCCAAATTGTTCTCAAATTGTTCCACTGATGGATGTGTTGCTGCAGAGAAGCATTTCCAGGGGCTTCTTCTGTTATACAGCTGGCATAGTAGACGTCCAGAAGCAGCCCAGTAGACGTCCAGAAGCAGCCCAGTATAGGAGGCTGGGGGGGGTGGGGGAAGACGAGTGCTGCCACCTACGGGTGTGGTCCTGTAGCACCAGGCACAGAGGCTCATGGTTTCAGCTGGAGCTGGGCTGGAAAACAGTTTTTTCCCCTTCCATGAGAAAATTTTGAGCCAAACGAAAATGTTAACTTTCCAACCATTTTGGGGGGTGACTTTTCATAGAAAATGGATCATTTTTCTCAGAAAGCTCAGCTGCCATGATGCTGTTGAGCTAAAGCTATCTGGATCCTTAAAAGAAATTGGCGACTTCATCTGCCTCGTCCTCGTAACATAAATGAAGGTGGCACTGACGGAGTCTATGGCTGCACTCTGGGGATGGAAAGGTCAAAACTTCCTGACCAGTCTATGTCTGGGGTATTGTCCATCAGCTACGCTAACCAGCCTTCCCATCTCTGTGCAGCCCCCTCCTCCCTGTACAACTCACTCTTCAGCAGGTCCTGCGGGCAGTGGCTACTGTGACAGGCCCTGGTAGCACATCTCTGAGGAGCCTGTGGTAGCAGGGAGCTGGAGAGGGTCCTAGAGCAGTTGTGGAGGCCCAGAGATTATGGGTGGGGGGACCTAGGAACCAGTCGATCACGGAGATCTGTATATAACGTTGGGGATCCCTGGATCCTGGGTCCCCGTTTCAGTCTTCAGGGAGAAGGGAAGGGACCTCCCCTCCTGGAACAATCCGAGGGAAATTTGCATGTAGGGAGCCTTGTGGACTCTCCCTTCCCTGGCTTGCACCCTGGGTTTGTAATGAAGAAAAGGGGCCTGCTGGGGAGAAATCTGGTCCTATTTATAATTATTATTCAATTTTATTTTATTTCAGCAAGATCATAGATGTGACAGCATCATCATTACCACTCGGCCGCCTCCGAGGTAGTCATGTGACTAATCAGAATCATATGAACAGTGATGACAAACCCAGATTCCAGGAATAGAGCCTGCAGCAAGGCTGGCGCTGCAATGCACTTGGGTAGAATCACCTCTTATCCCCTGTGATTTGGCTTCCTGCAGTTTGCCATTGGCCGTGATGCGGGTAAAGCTGGTGCACACTAAGACAGGCAGCTGAGGTTCCCTGGTGGCTAAGTGGCCCCCAAGGGAATGTGCAGGCATGCTTCATAAATACAGTTGCCTCCCTGTCTGAACAGATACTGCCTGCTGCCTGTGCAACCTCTCTGATAACTCCTTGTCCTTTAGGGTGAAAACCTCTGGTGTCAGCGGCTCCCCTTCTAGCAGGAATTGGGTACGTTGGCAGGTTTCACTATCTTTAAAATGTGAAGTGAAGGGTAAAGGCTGCAAGCTGTTTCCATTTGCAGATGTTCTGTGCAGCGGCAGAGAACTCAGCTGGGCTGTCGGGGTGACTCAGTGACGGGGCTGGAGGACAGGCAGTGCTAGGTAGCTTGGGAACCCCTCCCATACAGCTGCCCATGCTCCACGGTGGATTGTTCAAGCTACACAGAAATCTGAGATCCAAAGTGAGCTTGGAGTTAAAACCCCGATGCCCCAAGTCAGGATTTCTCAAGGGTCCTGTTTCTAGAGGAGCTGTGTGCTCTGGGCCCGATTCTGCCAGGAGCTGAGTGAGACGAAACCCCACGGAATATCAGTGACTAGTTCCCAAATCACCCGAGGTTTATTTGCTCCTCAATTGCTCCTCAATTCAGAGCGGTGTTGCTGTTGGTAACAGGTCTGATAGGGCCTATTAATGTTTCTGACTGGCTGAGGGCTCCAGGTTTCTACCCTGTAGATTCCACTCAGAGTTACAGGACTACCTGCACGTCTGCCCCCTCTATGGTCTCCGAGTTCCAGACGTGAGGTGTTGTACCCTGCCTTCTCCTGGGGTGGAATCCCGTGATTCTCCCACCTCATACTGGGCTCTGGCTACAGAACAGTGTTGGTCAAGCAGGTCCAAGTGTGTTTGGCATTCCCTCGGGAAGGCTGTGAGTAGTGGTGAGACGAGTGACCTGCCAGCCTTCTAGAAACAAAATACTGTTTAATCAAACAGTAGGAATAAAGTGTAACATGGGAGAAGAAGAGGGTTTTCAAATAACAGTCTGTACAAATCTCTGACCGCAAGTCCTCGCACTCTGACGGGGACCCAGGCAGGCCGAGGGTCTTCAGACTTCCCCAGTGGTGTCTGTGCCTGTCAGTCTGAAGAGCTTCTGAGCAACAGCTTACCCATCTCTGGACAGACTCCCAGCACTGGCAAAACAAGCTGTGTAATGTGGCTGGAGCCCAGATATAGGCTCTTCCCAGCTTGTAGCTCCGGTAAAGTCTCTCGTAAGTACTGACTGAGCGATGGCTTATTTTGAGCTGTTGCTTCCCTTCCTGCTTGTTTTCCAGTAGGCTGCTATTAAACTAAGAAGAGCCATACTGGTTTCTCCGAATATAGCCATGACATAAACATCCCACTAGTTAACCCAATATAGCTCTACAGCAAACATCCCCAGAAATTGGTTTAACACACACATTCCTTATTGCAGATCAGGTCCATGTCTGACACTCTTCCATTCCCGGGTGCTATGCATTTTATTAATATAGGACATAAGCAGCAAGAGAGAGAGTGGGAGAGCAATAGACTGCTCTCATGTGGGAAATGAAGTTCCATTTTCACGAATACTCATGCTTTTGACTTTGAAATCCAAGTCTTGTAAACCCTCATCCTGGTGGAAATAAGAGGTGCTGGGGTTACTATGTACAAAAGATTGAGAGCTCAGGGAATTAATATTTCATATACTGATCCCAATGGCTGTTACCACCCTGGGTACAGGCTACAGGCTACAGACTGACAGAACAGAACCTGAGGAGAACCAGTCAGCTATTTACCCAGGGACAGAGGAGCTACTAGACTTTTGTTTGCTGACAAGCAACTGAATGAGGGCTGAGATGCTGCGATCTTTTCAGATTCTGAAGAAATCCAGATGACAGACGCTACATTTTAATTCCCAGAGAAAAGATCTCAGAAAGAAGATCAGAGGGGAAAGAATGGGTTGACATGTGTGCTAGAGTACAGATGATGTGTAAATGTTATGCCAAAACTTTACTTTATCATAAAAATATTCCAAACAAACTTTCATGACATGCAGATATATTGAAAGCCAGGGGCAGAGTTGTTGGAATCTCTACAGGAAGGAGTAGTGGTAACTTTACTGCTTAATTGGTATTGCTTTAGAAAGCATTTTAGAAGTACTCCACATACTGTTTGCAATGGGTTTGTGCTGTTAACTCTTTGTTCAGTGAACAGTTGTATGAGTCTGTCTCCTAGTAACTGACCAGAAGCTGTTTGTGACACTTACATTGAGGGGCATGAACACAATCCCTCTGCAGTACCTGTGTAAGACTTTCCAAAACATTGTGGGAGAACAGAACCACTGGTGACTGTTTCAGCAAAGTGTAGAGCTGAGGTCCGGGAAAGGGGAGTGTAATAGTGGTTGTATATAATTTACGTCAATCACCTCTTACACAAGCACGGCTGAGTAATTTGCACACTCAAGTGGATATTAGAGCAAACCTAGGGTTTTTTCACTATTCACCCATTTGCGACATCATCCCCTCCCCTGCCCAGCTGAAGTAACTGTCAGTGTTCGCTTCTAGCTTGCCAGATACCTAGAGACCCTTCCATGGGGAGATGATGCAGGTCCTGTGAGGATGGTGAGAAGCCTGTAGGATGATAGAACTCTCTGGATTCACTCAATATTGGCCAGGCACTTCGGCTTCTCTTGGAGGGACTCTGGGGGGGTCAAAGTGCATCATCGGGAACTTTTGGTAAGGGAAAGTAATAGAGCCCAGTTCTGATTGAATTTACACATGTAAATTGGAAGTGACAGTGACATAGCTGAAGTCACTGTTATTGAATTAAGAATCTGGCCCTTAGAACTTATCTCATCTACTGCAAAGTGGGAGTGGTATAATTTGGACTCTCAGTAGTGGAGAAACTAAACCAACATATGTAATGAGACAATGACGCGTCTATAAATAGCTTCAACGGACATTTTCACTACGGACTTCCCATGTGTTTTAACAAATCATGATACAATGGGCCACACTGAGAAGTGGAGGGCCAGAAAGGGTGTCTGTGGGAAGGTCACAACTATAAAATCACACAGCGCTCAAGCAGGCTGTGGAACTCCCAGCCACAAGATATAAATGGGCCAAAAGCTTAGCAGGATTCAAAGAGGGACTGGATGTTTTTATGGGTAACCAGAAAATCCAATTACACTAGTGAGGATTTTTTTTAAGTCTTGGAAAGTCTCTAAACCTTCCTGATTTATACCACAAAATATGTCTAACTAGTAGTCTCAGGAGGAAACTTTCCCTGGGAGCAGGTTATAGCTGCCTATTTCAGAGCTCCTTCCTCTGCAGCGTCTGGAACTGGCCACTGGATACTGGGTTAGATGGACTGCAGGTCTGATCCAGTCTGGCAATGCCTGTCTTCCTATCAGTGGTGTTAATCCAAGACTATATTTTTGCTGATCTTCTTTGAGCTTCTGGGAGGGTTTAGACTTGCACTGAGAGCAGAATGATGTCCCATTAAATATCATCTAATCTCCTGTTCTTTTTCCTTACAGGAAGGAAAGGTCAAAATTCATTGGCCCTTCCCAGTACATTATGTCAGCTGTCAATATCACCCAATTCACACATGCAGTGTTACTTCTCACAGGGATACCTGGGCAGGAAAACGTTTATCTTTGGATATCTGTCCCCTTCTGCTTAATGTATGTTATTTCGATAGTAGGAAATTCAGTCATTCTGTTCATTATAAAAATAGATTCAAGCCTCCATGAGCCCATGTACATTTTCCTTTCCATGTTGGGCGTCACAGACCTTGGCATATCAATAGCCACCATACCGACAATACTGGGCATGTACTTATTTAACTCTAAGGAGATCAGCCTCAATGCCTGTTTTGCCCAGCTGTTCTTCATCCACTCGCTTCAATGCATTGAATCCTCCGTGCTCTTGTTGATGGCCTTTGACCGCTTCATCGCGATCTGTAACCCACTGAGATATGCTTCCATCTTAACCCTGCCAAGAGCAGCCAAGATGGGACTGGTGTGTGTGCTAAGAGGTATGGCTGCAATGTTTCCACTCCCCTTTCTCCTGAAACGGTTCCAATACTGTCGAGCCAATGTCCTCTCCCATTCCTACTGCCTGCACCAGGAGGTCATGAAGATGGCTTGTTCTGATATAACAGTCAACAGCATTTATGGCTTGTTTATTACACTCGTAACAGTGGGTTTGGACTCACTGCTCATCCTCCTATCTTATGTGATGATCCTCAAAACAGCGCTAAGTGTTGCATCCCACGCAGAGTGCCTCAGGGCCCTGAACACCTGCGTCTCTCACCTCTGTGCCGTCCTGATCTTCTACACACCAGAGATCGGCTTGTCTGTGATACACAGATTCGGGAAAAGCTCTTCTCACTTGCCTCCGATTCTCCTGGGCTATGTCTCTCTGCTTGTTCCGCCCCTGATGAACCCAATTGTATATAGCGTGAAAAGCAAACACCTTCGTGTTAGGATAATCCGGGTGTTTGCCAGGTGAAGAATCAGTTCATCACCCATCTCCAGGTACTGCCACCTTTTCCATCCTGGACCCTTCCAATTGAGATGAGATGACATACTGATTACCACTCTATAGGGAGAGGTTCAGATGGGATCTAAGGCTTGGAGCAATGGGAGGGTGGCTGTCCCCACTAGCTGGTGTGGGAGGGCAGGGCACTGGGGGAAGGAGACCAAGGCAGGCAGCAGCATTTACAAAGTGTCTGTTTTCATGGAGAGCCAGGGGTCCGGTGGGATGTTGGCCCATGAAGAGCCTTGTCAGTGGCTGCTCCGACCTCAGAATTTCTGTTGATACGATCAATAAAGAGAAGGGATGTGGATGTTGTTTCCCATTACACCTGGCCTGTCACTGTTCTGTCTCTGGTTAAACATCCATGGGCCAGGAAAAAAACCTGCAGATCTGTTCTGGAGTCACAGTCCAGGCCCTTCCTTAGTGCTTTGGGTGCTGCATGATCCATGGGGGCTGCACCAGTGGTGGATAGGGGCTATTCAAGGAGCACAGTCACCCACCATTTCCCTATACTCTTAGCCAGTTGCTTGTGACTGAGTTGTTTCAGAGATATGATTAACACAGGGGATCCAGGAAAAGCCATTCAGGCAACACCCCCTCCCCCCCATTGACAGCTCTGCCCACAGCACACCTGCTGAGCTCACTCCCAACCAAGGCAGGGCAGTGTGTAACTGAGGGTCTGAAGCACAGGAATCCTAGGAAGAGACTCAGGTCCATATTTCCTTCTCCTCCCCTCGGTTTGTGCTGCCCCAACTGCTTCTAAAGGGGTGGAAACGGTCCTCAGCCCCTTCACAGAGGCACAGCTAGCTCCTATCCCAGCCCAGCCTGTTCAATGTAGGGTGACCACCTAGTCAAGAGACAAAAGCTGGATACTGCAGAAGCCACTTCCCCTCTGTGATCCTGCCCCATCCCTTTTTCTTCCTTCTTGAGACCCTACACTCTGCTCCTCCTCTTCCCCTGAGGCCCCTCCCTCTGCCCCATCTCTTCCCTCAACACTAGTGTGACAGGTTCGGTCACAGAGATCCCCTTGGGACTGTCACCTGATGTGCTGAAATTACCTCTGAGCCAGTTTTCCCTGCCAGCTTGGGATCTCCAGAACCCTGTCTTGTTCAGCCAGACACACTAGCCTGCTGCAACGCAGACCCGGGGTCTGGGCCACGCTCCCAAAGCTGCAGGTTTTACCCGAAAACTGCTCAGCAGGTTACCTGTCTCCACCACCCAGACACCCAGTTCCCAATGGGATCCAAACCCCAAATAAATCTGTTTTACTCTGTATAATGCTTATACAGGGTAAATTCATCAATTGTCCGTCCCCTATAACACTGATAGAGAGATATGCACAGCTGTTTGCTCCCCCGGGTATTAATCACTTACACTGGGTTTATTAATAAACAAAAGTGATTTTATTAAGCATAAAAAGTGGTTTTGAGTAATAATAGACAGAACAAAATAAGTCACAAAAGCAAAATAAAACAAATTCGCAAGTCTAAGCCTAATACTTTAAGAAACTGATTACAGGTAATATCTCACCCTCAGAGATGTTCCAATAAGCTTACTTTACAGACTGGACTATTTTCTACTCTGGGCCCAATCCTTTCTTTCTTAGTTCTTAGTTCCAGCACACATCTTAGGTGATAAACGGGTTTTCTCATGACTGGAAGCCTCCTTTGTCCTGCTCCACCCCCTTTTATATCTTTGGCACAAGGCAGGAACCTTTTGTCTGTGCTTGTCCCCACCCCTGCCTCTTCCATGGAAAAGTACGAGGATTAAGATGGATTCCAGTATCATGTGACATGGTCACATGTCTCTGAGACCTCTAGTCTCGATTCCTCCTGGGCTGGCCCTCATGTACACAGGAAGGCTTGCAAGTATACAGAGCCATTCACAGTTCATTGATTTCTGAAGCACCCTTAATGGCTTCCACTTAATATGTTTACATCAGTGATACAGGTTTATATCTTATTCTCCTAACTCCAGACATAGAACTAATACATGCAAACCAATGGGATGAACACACTTAGTAGATTGCAAGCTTTCTAATGACACCATAAAAGAGACCTTTTGCACAAAGCATATTCCAGTTACATCATATTCATATTCATAAGCATATTTTCATAAAACATATGGAGTGCAACATCACATCCTGCAATGTCACAACTACACCCTGTGCTCCTCTTCCTTATCCAAGGCTGCAGCCCCACTCCAGGCTAGAAGGTAGAGCTGGACCATGGCAACAGCTGCCTAGGGAGCCAGAGCCACTGTGAGGAGCCCCAGACTCTCCACCTGCCCTGGGCAGGGGGCTGGAAGGCCCAAGAGAAGCCCTCAGCCTGTTTCCCCACCCCACGGGATGCATCCCAGAGAAGATGGAGAATTGCAACTCCCCAAAGCGGCTTGGGCTGCAGGGCAGCTCTTACCATAGCCTGCCTCGGTGGAAGTAGAGGAGCAGGGGGAAGGGCCTAGTGGGAAGAGATGGGGAGGTGGCAGGGCCTCATGAGAAAAGGAGGAGAGGGGGTGCGGCAAGTCTGAACCATGCTGACCCTAGGAAGCAGGGTGGTGGTGGGTTCTTGAGTAAAGGAGGAGGATGGGCCCAGTGGGTAGCAGAGTCTGTGTTTTGGAGAAGACTGAATAAATGCAACCCCACAAAGGGGGTTCTTGTTTTAAGTATCCCAAGGGGAGAGTAAGTTATTTCAAGGACCTTAGATGGAAGGGCAGGGCACCTATAGGGCTACCTCAGGTCCCAACGGGGCTTTTGGGGTAAGCTGTTGTCTGCAGAGACTTGGCCAAAGTGTGCTCTATTCTTGGAAGCCATTACCACCAGGTGGAGATCAGCCCAGCATGCAGGCTGCTCTAAACCCCGCTGAGGCAGGGGGAGAACAGGCCAGAGAATCAAACCTCTGTAACTGGCTCCTTGCATCCCCACTCTCTGCAGCTCAGGGACGAGCTTTGCTGACACAGCAGAGAATCCAGATAGGCCTGTCACCACTCAGATAGCTGGAAGCCTGGCCCTGTAGTCTGGGCATAGCTCTGTGACTCAAGAGAACTGGGTTTGATTTCCTTCCCCTGTGTGACCATGGGAAAGCCATTGGTTGTCTCTGAGCTTCTGCACAGGTGAATAATAGCCCTTCCCTGCCTCACAGCAGTGGCGGGAGGATAAATAAATTCAAAGTGCTCTGAGATCCTAAGATTAAGGTTATGTCAGTGTTCCACAGAGCAATGTCCCTGACATTTGTGTATGAAAGGCCTCTTACCACAGCCTCTCATGACAGCTGCCTTCTGGGAAGCCCTGTGACTCCAGCACCTTGGTGTCTGTGGGAGATGTCGGGGAGTAACAATAAGGGGTAGGTAGTGGTTTTATGAGGGAAGCGTTGGAGCATCATTGGGAAGCTGGGAGTTTTAGCACAGTCACCGGACCGGTGTTTCCAAGCCATTGAGGTGGAATAGGTCTAATTGACAAGCAAAGAAGTAAAGGATTTCTGAGGGGATGTTGGGTCTAACTGCCAAACAATGGAACAACAGCCATGGGGGTATCATCTGAGACATCCTGCTGGCAGAAAGCATTCTGAGGGAAAAGGTCATCTCCACACCTTGGCTCAGTAACATGGAGATGGCTGAGCACTATGGTGACTGGGCCCAGGCTCACACACATTTCAGCAAAGGCTGTTTCCACAAGAAAGGAGAAAACAGATTGGAAGATCCTGTAACAATCCTGATTCTTCTTGGCCAGTGTCTACCCTGGTTGAGTGCCTGTCAGCATTCAGAGGAGCAACTTGTTCAAGTTGTATCCACGATAACGATCCACTCAAGCCAATGATTCATAGAGTCATAGAGTTTAAGGCCAGAAGGAGCCATTAGATCATCTGGTTCAGATGTTGTCAAATGGGGCTGTGGGCCAGGCTGGGATGTGTGTGGAAGTATTGAGGGGAGGGGAGTTAGAAACTTTAGAGAAAAATCTTTCTGTGCACGTTTTACCCACAGCAATGAATAACTAGCCAAGCTGATTCCTCCTGACTGATCCGGTCCTCAGACGGTGCTGTGGATTTGACTCTAAATGGCGCTGTGCATTTTGATGGATTTCGGTTAAGCTTGCACAACATGATAAAAAGTAGTTGCTGTCTGTACGTGGATCCATTTGCTAGGGTGCTGTGTGCACATTTCCTTGTAAACACCGCGGAGGAAGGAGAGCTCGGCAGGCAGTGGCATTTACAAAGTGATTGTGTTTGTGAAGAGCCAGTGGGATGCTGGCCCATAAAGACCCATATTGCTGGCTGCTCAGACTTCAGAATTCCCGTTGACACAATTAATAAAGAGAAGGGACGTGGATGTTGTTTCCCTTGCACGTGGCCTGTCCCTGCCCCATCTCTGGTTAACAGATCTACGGGCTGTGAAAAAAGTTGCACAGCTTTTCTGCAATTGCAGTCCTGGCTCTTCCTGAGCGCTCTGGGTGCTGTGTGATCCAGGGGGGCTGCAGCAGCCATGGACGGACACCCCCCTGCCCCTACACCCTCAGCAGTGTGCCTGTGACTGAGTCGTGTCAGAGACGTGACTAATGCAGGAGGCCCATGAGCGGCCGTTCAGGCAGCCCTCTGCCCCTGCATTGATGGCTGAGCACACCGCACACCTGGTAAGCCCAGAGCTGTGTGTGTGAGTGCACAAGGAGTCCTGGAAAGAGACTCAGGCCCAGATTCTCTCCCCCTCGCCTCCCTTTGTACTGCCCCAGTAACCCAAAGGTTTGGAAATGACCTCAACTCCTCCCTCGAGGCCCGGCTCGTTCCTATGCCAGCTCAGCCCATTCGGAGTAGGATGACCACCTTTTCAAAAGACACATGGAGGAGCCTTGTCCCCCTGCAGTGGCACCACCCTGCCTCTCTTCTTCCACCTGAGGCCCCACCCCCTGCTCCTTCTCTTCCTCCATGGCCCCAACCCTACCCAGGCTAGAAGCTGGAGCCTTGCCATGGCAAGAGATATCCAGAGAGTCCTGATGTTTCACTTCCCTGGGCAGGAGGGCGAGGGGACACGAGAGCATCCCCTAGTCCGTGTTCCCACCCACCAGGACATGCCATACATTGAAGGTGGCGATTCCGGGGCTCCCCACAGTGACCTGAGGCCTGAGGTAAAGAGGAGGAAAAGGGGGAAGGGCCTCAGGAGAAGGGGAGGAACAGGGGGTGGCTGGATCTAAGGGGATGTGGCAAGCCTGAACCAATGCAGACCCCAACAAGGAGGTCGTGGGGAACTCCTGAGTAAAGGAGGACGATGGAGCTGGAGGGTAGGAGAGGCACCTGAGTCACAGAGCAGTGCCCGGACCACAGGTCCAGCCTTCCAGCTATCTGAGTGGTGACAGTCCCGGCTGCATTCTCTTCTGTGCCAGAAGAGCTCCCCACTGTGCTACACAGAGCGGGGATGGCAAGGAGACAGTTACAGTGATTGATTCACTGGCCTGTTCTCCCCCCTGCATCAGGGGAGTATAGAGCAGCCTGGGGGCTGGGCTGACTTCTGCCCAGTGGTAACGGCTTCCAAGAGCACAGCCCACTCTGGCCACATCCCAGCAGATGGGTGTCACCCCAGAGTGCCCCCTTGGGGTCTGAGGTAGCCCTGCAGGTGCCCTGCCCTTCCGTCTAAGCTCCTTGCAATGACTTACTCTCAGCCTGGAATACTTGAAAGCCCCCTTTGTGGGGTCACATTAATTCAGTCTCCTCCAAAACACAGGCTCTCCTACCCTACAGCCCCATCCTCCTCCTTTACTGAGGAGCCCTCCCACACCCACCCTGCTTGCTGGGGTCAGCGTTGGTTCAGCCTTGCCACACCCACTACCCCATCTCTTTTCCTGAGGCCCTACCCCATCTCTTATCAGAAGGCCCTTCCCCTTGTTCCTCCTCTTCCCCTGAGGCTCCAGCCCCAAGCCACATCAGAGCTAGACTGTGGTAGGAGCTGCTCCGGGAGCCCAGGCCCCTGTGGGGAGCCCCGGGCTCTCCACCTTTCCTGGATTTTAAGTTCTGGAGTGTGGGGACACAGGCTGGGGTCTTTCCTTCAGTCCCCCAGTGAACTGCCCAGGGCAGGTGGAGGGTTTTGGTTTCTCAGAGTGGCTCTAGATCCTGGCAACTCTCACCATGTCCCAGCTCTGGCTTCTGGTCTGGAGAGGGTGCAGAGCCTTCACCAGTGAGGAGGACCAGGGGGTGGGATCTTGGTGGAAGAGATGGGGCGGGGGAAGGGATCCTCGTGGGAAGAGGAAGAGTAGAGAGGCAGTGGGGATGGTGCTCCTGCATGTGTCTCGCTTTTGCCTTTTGAAAAGATGGTCACTCTACGCAGAATGGGCTGGGCTGGGATTGGAGCTAGAGGTGCCTCTGCGGGGGAGTTGAGGACCATTTCCAACCATTTTCAGTGCAGCACAAATGGATGGCGGGAAAAGGGAATCTGGGCCTGAGTCTCTTTCCAGGACTCGTGTGTGTCAGACCCTCACTCACACACGCAGCTCTGCTCTGCCTCGGTGAGGAGGGGGCTCAGCACGTGTGTGGTGTGCAGAGCCATCAATGGGGCCGGGGGGCCTGAATAGCTTCTCCTGCGTCTCCTCCATGAATCATGCATCTGACACGACTCAATCACTAGCACCTGGCTGAGGAGGTAGGGGAAGGATGGGTGACCGTTCCCTTTCAATAGCCCCTGTCCACAGCTGGTGCAGTGCTCATGGATCACGCCGCACCCAGAGGGTTTGGGAATCACCAGGACGGTGACTACAGAACAGCTCTGCAGCTTTTTTCATGGCCCATTGGATATTTAACTAAAGACAACAGGACAGTGACAGGCCAGGTGTAATGGGAAACAACACCCACCTCCCTTCGCTTTACTGAATGTTTCAGCAGGAATTCTGAGGTCAGAGCAGCCACAGATTCAGATGTTTATGGGCCAACATGCAACCAGTCCCCTGGCTCTCCACAAACACAGTCACTTTGTAAATTCTGCTGCTTCCTTGGTCTCTTTCACCTAGTGCACTGTCCTCCCTCACCAGGCCCTGTCCAATTGCTCCAGGCCTTAGACCCTGTCTGAACTTCTCTTCTTTCACCAGCGCTGGAGCCAGTTGATGAACTGACTCTTTGCTTTTTGAATGCCTTGATTATCCTCGTACGAAGGAGTTTGCTTTTCAAGCTGTACACAATCGGGTTCATCATGAGCGGGACCAGCAAATAGATGTAGCCCATGAGAATCTGAAGCAAGGGAGAAGAGCTATTCCCGAATCTCTGTACTACAGACAAGCCAATCCCTGGTATGTAGAAGAGGAGGACAGCACAGAGGTGGGAGACACAGGTGCTCAGTGCCCTAACGCACTCCACATGAGATGCAATGCTCAGCACTGTTTTCAGAATCATCACGTACGATAGGAGGATGAGCAGCGAGTCCAACAACACTGTGGAGATTGTGACAAACAAGCCATAGATGCTGTTGACTGTGATATCCGAACAAGCCATCTTCATGACCTCTTGGTGCAGGCAGTAGGAATGGGAGAGGACATTGGCTTGACAATATTGGAACCGTTTCAGGAGAAAGGGCAGTGGGAATACTACGACCACCCCTCTTAGCACACACACCAGTCCCATCTTGACTATTCTCGGTGGGGTTAAGATGGAAGCATATCTCAGTGGGTTAGAGATTGCGATAAAGCGGTCAAAGGCCATCAACAAGAGCACCGAGGATTCAATGAATGTGAGTGAGTGGATGAAGAAGAGCTGAGCAAAACAAGCATGAAGACTGATCTCCCTAGAGTTAAACAAGAATATCCCCAGTGTTGTTGGCATGGTGGCTATCGATAAGCCAAGGTCTGTGATGGCCAACATGGAAAGGAAAATGTACATGGGCTCATGGAGGCTTGGATCTGTTTTTATAATGAACAGAATGACTGAATTTCCTACTATAGAAATAACATACATTAAAAAGAAGGGGATAGAGATCCAGAGATAGACGTCTTCCTGCCCATGTATCCCAGTGAGAAGGAACACTGCAGAGCTGAATTTAGTGTCATTAATAGCTGACATACCGTACTGGGAAGTCCGAGTAGTTTTGAACCTTTACTCCTGAAAGGAAAAACAAGACGAGACTAGATGATATTTAACAAGACATTTTTCTGCTCTCAGTGCAACTCTAGAGAGTCCCAGGAGCTCAAGGAAGATCAGCAAACACTTAATCTTGGATTTACACCACATATAAGAAGATAGCTATTCCCAGACTGGATCAGACCTGCAGTCCATCTAGCCCAGTATCCATTGGCCAGTTCCAGATGCTTCAGAGGAATCCAGATGAAGCCCTGCAATAGAAAGCTATGAGATAACCTGCTCCCGGGGAATGTTTTCCCCTGACACAAACTAATTACACATATTTTGTTGTGTTAATCAGGAAGGTTTATAGTCTTTCCAAAACTTTTTAAAACAGTCCTCACTAATGTAATGGGATTTTCTGGTTACCCACATAAACATACGAATCCTACTAAACTCTTGGCCGCATTGATAACTTGTGGCTGGGAGTTCCACAGTCTCCTTTACCCCCATATGATTTTACAGTTGTGACCTTCCCACAGACACCTTTTCTGACCCTCCACTTCTGAGTAGCCCATTGTATCATGCAATGAAAAGTGCATGGTGAAATCTGTCATTGTACTTATCTGCCCTGCATTGAAGCTATTTATAAAAATGGTTAATTGCCTCATTATATATTTTTTTATTTTCTCCACTCCTGAGAGTCCAAATTATGCCACTGTCTCTCTGCAGCACATTGGATAAATTCTCAGGGTCGGGTTCTGATTTTAATAACAGTGACTTCAACTGCGTCACTCCAGATTTACATGTGTAAATTCGATCAGAACCAGGCTCTATTAACTTTGCTTTACCAAATGCTCCCGGTGATACACTCTGACCCCCAAGAATCCCTCCAAGAGGAGCTGAAGTGCTTTGCCCGGCCTGCGTTGACTGAATCCAGAGAGTCCAATCATCCCACAGGCTCCACTTCATCCTCACAGGACCTGCATCCTCTCTCCATGCAAGGGTC
Organism: Trachemys scripta elegans; assembly: GCF_013100865.1. Classification (NCBI taxonomy): domain Eukaryota; kingdom Metazoa; phylum Chordata; order Testudines; family Emydidae; genus Trachemys; species Trachemys scripta. The sequence goes on from NC_048298.1 coordinate 338,827,197, forward strand.
TGTAGATATCTGGCAAGTTACAAGCTAACACAGACAGTTACTTCAGCTGGACGGGGGAGGCCTCACAAATGGGTTTGCACTAATATCCATCTGAGTGTCCTAGTTACTTCAACCACACCCGTGTAAGTGATACTGTGCGTAAGTTACATACAACCCCTATTACACTCCCCTTTCCTGCATCTCAGCTCTACACTTTGCTGAAACAAGACCAGCGGTTCTATTGTCTCATGACATTTTGGAAAGTCTTGCAGAGGTATTGCAGAGGGATTGAGTGCGAGATTAGAGATTGCTACCATGGAGGTCCTGGATTTCATTCTCAGAAATGGTTCCCATTCCTCCTGCAGGACCAGGTGGACAGGCAGAACTGCAGGGTCGCAGTGCGAGGATGAGACAATGGTGTAGAGAGGAGGGATTTATATTTATTAAGAACTGGGGAAACTTTTGGCAAAGCGGCAACCTATACAGGAAGGATGGGCTCCGCCTAAACCAAAAATGGAACCAAATTCCTGACACTTAAAATAAAAAATTAAAAAGGTTGTGGTGTACGGGGAGATTCTGGCAAACCGGTAAAATGCCTGAAAGCACGATGGCTTATTGTTAAAAGCAGCCTATTCAGCACTCTCAGCTTGACCAAGGCAGGAGGGGAGGGAGGGGTGTTTTTGGGTGCCACAGAAACTACGGCTCATCTTAGGTTAACAGCAGGCTGCTGGAAAACAAGCAGGAAGAGAAGCAACAGATCAAGAAAAGCCATCGCTCAGTCAGCACTTCAGGGAGGTTGATGGACAACACCAGACCCAGTGGCTGGGCTCCAGCCACGTTACACGGCTTGTTTTGCCAGCACTGGGAGTCTGTCCAGAGGTGGGGCAGCTGTTGCTAAGGAGCTCTTCAGACAACACTGGGGCAGTCTGAAGGCCCTTGGCCTGCTTGGGTCCCCGTCAGAGAGAGAGGTTTTGGGGTCAGAGATGTGTACACACAGTTGTTTGAAAACTAGGGCTGTTTATTCATTGCAGTTAATTCATGCGATTAAGCCAAAAAAATTAATCTCCGTAAATCACAGTTTTAGTCATACTCTTAAACAATAATAGAATATCAAGTGAAATTTATTAAATATTTAGGATGTTTTTCTACATTTTCAATTACAACCCAGAATACAAAGTGTACAGTGCTCACTTTACATTATTATATTTATTACAAATATTCACACTGTAAAAAAGACAAAAAAATAAATAATATTTTTCAATTCACCTCCTACAAGTACGGTAGAGCAATCTCTTTATCATGGATGTGCACCTTACAACTGTAGATTATATTCGTTACATAACTGCACCCAAAAACAAAACAATGTAAAACTTTAGAACCTACAAGTCCGCTCAGTCCTACTTCTTGTTCAGACAATCGGTAAGAGAAAGAAGTTTGTTTACATTTATAAGAAATAATGCTCACGCTTCTTATTTACAATGTCACCTGAAAGTGAGAACAAGTGTTTGCATGGCATTGCTGTAGCCGGCATTGCAAGATATTTACTTGCCAGGTATGCTAAATATTTGTATGCTTTGGAACCATTCCAGAGGACATGCTTCCATCCTGATGAGGCTTGTTAAAAAAACAATGTGTTAATTACATTTGTGACTAAACTCCTTGGGGAAAAATTGTATGTCTCCTGATCTGTTTAACATGTATTCTGCCATATATTTTGTGTTACGGCAGTCTGAGATGATGACCCAGCACCTGTTGTTCATTTTAAGAACACTTTCACTGAAGATTTGACAAAACACAAAGAAGGTACCAATGTGAGATTTCTAAAGATAGCAACAGCACTCGACCCAAGATCTAAGAATCTGAAGTGCCTTCCAAACTGTAAGAGAGATGAAGTGACTGTCAGAAGTCTTAAAAGAGCAACACTCCAATGCGTAAACTACAGAACCTGAACCACCAAAAAAGAAAATCAACCTTCTGCTGGTGGCCTCTGACTCAGATGATGAAAATGAACGTGCATCAGTCCACACTGCTCTGGATCATTAGTAAGCAGAACCCGTCATCAGCATGGATACATGTCCCCTGAAATGGTGGCTGAAGCATCAAGGGACATAAGAATCTTTAGCGCATATGGCATGAAAATATCTTTCGATGCCAGCTACAAAAGTGCCATGTGAACACCTGATCTCACTTTCAGGAGACATTGTAAACACGAAGCAGGCAGCATTATCTCCTGCAAATGTAAACAAACTTGTTCGAACTATTGGCTGAACAACAAGTAGGGCTGAGTGGACTTGTAAAACTCTAAAGTTTTACACTGTTTTATTTTTGAGTGCAGTTATTTTTTCTACTTAATTCTATATTAGGTGAATTGTAAAATTAAGTGAATTGAAAACTACTGTTTCTTTTGTTTCTTTTTTACAGTGCACATATCCACAAGCAAAATTGAATATAAAGTGAGCACTGTACACTGTGCATTCTGTGTTGTTATTGAAATCACTATCTTTAAAAAAGTAGAAAATATCCAAATATATTTAAAAGAATGGTATTATATAATTGTTTAACACCGTGATTAATTGCAATTAATTTTTTTAATCATGCAATTAATCGGGATATTTTTTGAAATACTTGACAGCCCTATTTAAACCCTGCTTATTCTCCTATGTTACGCTTTGTTCCTACTCTTCAGATTAAACAGTATTTTGGGTCTAGAAGGCTGGCTGGTCACTCGTCTCACAACTACTCACAGGCTCCCAAAGGGAAGAACCGCAGGACCCGAACCGACTCAGACTTGCTCGGGAAGCACAGTCGTCAAGCAGTGTGCAGTAGCCCAGGGTCCCATCTGAGGGTGGGAAGATCGCTGGTTTGCATCCTATGAGAGGGAAGGCTACAAGGTGGTCATCTGGCACTCAGAGACCAGAGCGGGGGCAGGGATGCTGGTTGCCCTGTTATTCTGAGGGGTCTCTCCAGGGCAGAGAGTCTAGAGCCCTCAGCCAGTCAGGAAACAGAAATATGCCTTATTGGACCTGTTACCACAGAGCAACAAAACTCTGAATTCCTGCCTTCACTATCGACCCAAAGAATAAAAACTTTTCAAATGAAAATACATTTACTGATTAAATTTCTAGGAAGAAATAAACCTGAGGCAATTTGGGAACGAGTCACTTATATTCCATGAGGGTTTCCTCTAGCTCAGTCCCTGCAGGATCGGGCCCAGAGCACACGGCACCTCTAGAAATGGGACCCCTTGAGAAATCCTGACACGGAGCATCAGGGTTTTAACACTCAGAGCTCAGTTTGAATGTCAGATTTCTGTGTACATTGAGTAGCCCACCGTAGAGCACGGGCAGATGTAGGGGAGGGGTTCCCAAGCTACCTAGTGCTGCCTCACCCCCCAGCCCCCTCACCGAGTCACCCCAACAGCCCAGCTGAGGCCTCTGCCGCTGCACAGAACATCTGCCAATGGAAACAGCTTGCAGCCTTTACACATCACTTTGCATTTTAACGATAGTGAAACCTGCCAACGTACCCAATTCCTGCTAGAAGGGGAGCCGCTGACACCAGAGGTCTTCACCCTAAAGGACGAAGAGTCATTGCAGAGGTTGCACAGGGAAAATCTGTTCAGATCGGGAGGCAGCTGTCTTTATAAAGCATGCCTTCACATTCCCTTGGGGGCCACTTGGCCATCAGGGAACCTCAGCTGCTTGGCTCAGTGTGCACCAACTTTAACCACTGTCGCTACTAATGGCAAACAGCAGGAAGCCAAATCACAGGGGATGCCTGGTGATCCTACCTAACTGACGGCAGTGCCAGACCTGCTGCAGGCTCTATTCCTGGAATCCAGGCTTGTCATCACTGTTCCTATAGTTCTAATTAGCTACCTCGGGGGGGAGGGGGGAACCAAATGGTAATGATGATTTTGTCACACTTTGATCTTGCTGATATAAAATAAAATAGAATCATAATAATAATATAGGACCACATTTCTCCCCGGCAACCCCCTTTCCTGCATTACAAACCCATGAGTTTGGCCAGCGAAGGGAGAGTCCACAAAGCTCCCTACATGGAAATTTCCCACCGATTGTTCCAGGACGGGAGGTCCATTCCCTTCTCCCTGAGGAATGAAAATGGGGACACAGGATCCAGGGATCCCCAAAGTTATATACAGATCTCAGTGATCCATTGGGAGGTAGGCCCACCCACGCACAATCTCTGGGCCTCCCCAACTGCTGAGGGGCACAATACCCCAGCCCTAGACTGGTTGGGAGGTTTCAACCTTTCTATGCCCAGAGTGCAGCCATAGACTCCGTCAGTGCAACCTTGTATTATTTTACGAGGGAGATGCAGATGAAAAGCCTCCAATTTCTTTTGGGGATCCAGGCAGCTGCAGCTGGAGAGTATCATATGGCAGAAGCTGGATATGAGTTGACAGTGTGCCCTTGTTGCCAAGAAGGCTAACGACATTTTGGGCTTTATAAGTAGGAGCATTGCCAGCAGATCAAGGGATGTAATCATTCCTCTCTATTGACATTGGTGAGGCCTCATCTGGAGTACTTTGTCCAGTTTTGGGCCCCACACTACAAGAAGGATGTGGAAAAATTGGAAAGAGTCCAGTGGAGGGCAACAAAAATGATTAGGGGGCTGGAGCACATGACTTATGAGTAGTGCTGAGGGAACTGGGATTGTTTAGTCTGCAGAAGAGAAGAATGAGGGGGGATTTGATAGCTACTTTCAACCAGGGCCGCCTCGGGGGGGCAAATGGGGCAATTTGCCCAAGGCCCCGGGCCCTGCAGGGGCCACCGGCCCCGCCTCCGCCTTCCCCCATCCCCGGCGCCTCAGCGCGTCACGTCAGGAGCGTCCCTTGAGAGCGCTGCGGGCCTGAGCTCCTCCCACTGAGTCAGAGCCGTGTGGTAAGGGGGCGGGGCTGCAAGCTCCGGTCCTGCCGAACCACACCGCTGCAGTGCTGTCCAGGGGCCAGGGCAGCTCCTGGATGCGGCGCTCTGAGGCTCCGAGAGAGGGGAGAGGTGACGGTAACCCAGGAGTGGCCCTGGCCAGCGCTGCTGGGGGGGCGGTCAGTTGGATTGTGGGCATTCCGGGGGTCTGTCAGGACTCAGCGGGGGGCGGGAGTGGATATGGATCAGGGCAGTCCGAGGACAGGGAGCAGGGTGGGTTGGAGGGGGTCCCGGGGGAGGTGGTTGGGGGGGCGGTGAGGGGACAAGGAGCAGAATGGGTCGGGGATTCTGAGGCGGGCAGTCGGGGGGCAGGAAGTGGGTGGGGGTCGGATAGGGGGCAGGGCCAGGCTGTTTGGGGAGGCACAGCCTTCCCTACCCTAAAGCTCATTCAGCAGTTTGAGGCTTGCAGACAGGAGCGCTGCTAAGTTTTTTGCCGCCCTAAGCAGCAAATGGTCCCGCCCCCTAAATGCTGCCCCCAACAGAGGCGGCGGAAGATCCCGCCCCTGAAATATTGCTGATGACCGGGGCGGCCGAAGATCTGGCCGCTGCGGTCGCCGCCCCCCAAATATTAGTGCCGTAGGCGACCGCCTACGTCGCCTAATGGGTTGCGCCGGCCCTGCTTGCACACAGCTATTTAACCCAATGAGCCAAGCTGTTATCTTTTCCCTTAGGGCTACCATCCCTTTCACTTATCAAATGCCAAATTATAGTCTACATTGAATTTCAGTGCCAAGGGAGATTCATGTCAGGGGAGGGTAGCTTCATTTAAAAGTAGCCACTTTACATTAACAGTGATAGCGCCAAGAGAGCCATGGGGGAGGGATCACATGAGAAGAGCAATATCATACACCACCTACCTCCTTCCCAACCCTACCAAGGTAGACCCCCCTTCCCCTGCATTCCCTGAGACTCCAGAGGGGTTAATTCAGTGGTTCTCAAACTTTTGTACTGGTGACCCCTTTCACATAGCAAACCTCCGAGTGTGACACCCCCCCTTCTAAATTAAAAACTGTTTTTTATATTTTTAACACTATTATAAATGTTGGAGGCAAAGTGGGGTTTGAGGTGGAGGCTGGCAGCTCGTGACCCCCAGTAATAACCTCGTGACCCCCTCAGGGGTCCCGACCCCCAGTTTGAGACCCCCTGGGTTAATTTAATTTTAGCACCCTGTATCCATTCACATGCATGTGCTATTTTGAGATTTCAGTTTTCACAACATAGGCTCATCCCAGATTCTGGAACAAGCTCAAATACTCAGTTCATGGAGTATGTACATAGTCTATACTAAAGACAAACCCACAGTAACCGTCTCCAGTTTGTGAGGGACCCCATGGAGCCAGTCTCTAGGAAACAGATAAATTCATGGAGGTTATGTCCATTAATGGCTATTAGCCAGGATGGGTAAGGAATGGTGTCCCTAGCCTCTGTCTGTCAGAGTGTGGAGATGGATGGCAGGAGAGAGATCACTTGATCAAGTGAGGTTTTTACTCACGAAAGCTTATGCCCAAATAAATTTGTTAGTCTTTAAGGTGCCACCAGACTCCTTGTTGTTTTTGTAGATACAGACTAACACGGCTACCCTTGATACTTGATACCTGTTAGGTTCACTCCCTCTGGGGCACCTGACATTCGCTACTGTCGGAAGACAGGATCCTGGGCTGGATGGATCTTTGGTCTGACCCAGTACGGCCATTCTTATGTTCTTATGTTCTAACCTAAATGAACCCAAAGTTATGGAGACAGATATGAGTCAAGGAAGCCAGCAGAGTCTCAGAAACCTGGAAAAACCTCTGACTGGATGGGCTCAGGCGTTTGGTCACAAGCTGAGGTGGTTCAAAAGTTTTGGATTTTTTTTAAGTAGAATTTTTTTATTGTTTCTTTAAACAATCAAACACAGCAAACAGCAAACATTTGGCCACACACTTATGAAACCCCAAACCATGTTCAGGTTTTGGCAGACTAATTTCAGCTTTTCAATTAAAAAAAACACAACAAATTTTGAAAGAAAGCAGACATTGTCCGTGATTTTTTCTGCTTTTTGAAAACCCCTACTTTTTGATCAAAAAAAAGTTTTGACGGAAAATATTTGTCCAACCCTTTTAATGAGCTCTGGTGCCTTTTAGCATTAGCTGATGCTGAGAACTAGTGATACCTTGTTGAGGTGACTTGAAAAGAAGTTTTCTCAAAACTGGGTTTGTGCCGAGATGCGGAAGGTTTTTAAATGTTTATTTTCCCCAGGGCCGCCCGGGGGAGGGGGGACAAGTGGGGCAATTTGCCCCAGGACCCGCAGGGGCCCCCACAAGAATATAGTATTGCAACTTTTTTTATGTAAGGGGCCCCCAAAATTGCTTTGCCCCAGGCCCCTTGAATCCTCTGGACAGCGCTGCTTTCAACTACCTGAAAGGGGGTTCCAAAGAGGATGGATCTAGACCTGTTCTCAGTGGTGGCAGATGACAGAACAAGGAGTAATGGTCTCAAGTTGCAGTGGGGAGGTTTAGGTTGGATATTAGAAAAAACTTTTCCACTAGGAGGGTGGTGAAGCACTGGAATGGGTTACTTAGGGAGGTGGTGGAATCTCCTTCCTTAGAGGTTTTTAAGGTTGGGATGATTTAGTTGGGGATTGGTCCTGCTTTGAGCAGGGGGTTGGACTAGATGACCTCCTGAGGTCCCTTCCAACCCTGCTAGTCTATGATTCTATGATAATGGCAGCTGAGCTTTCAGAAAAAAAATGATCCATTTTCTATGAAAATTCACCCCAAAAAATGGATGAAAAGGAAACATTTCAGTTTGTGGGGGGAAAAAACCTGTTTTCAAGCCAAGCTCTAGCTCAAACCATGAGCCTCTGTCCCTTCTGCTACAGGACCACACCCCTAGGTGGCAGTGCTACCCCCCAATCAGCCTCCCACACTGAGCAGCCCCTTAAGATGGCAATATTTCCCGAAGAGAAAATGGGAAACTCTCAATGACCACAGACTCAGATAAGGTACGAAGGCACCCGGCCAGGTTTATTGCCAAATGAAACACGGTCTCTAGCTCCCCGGACCAGATGTCTACTGTTCTGCTAGTACATATGTGCCCCCTGACAATGGACTCAGCTCAGTCAGTGGCGGGACTTTCCACTGCCCCCTAGGCTGGACAAAGACAGCCCCTCTGAGATACATCTTTATACACAGATACAAACGAGTTACACATCACTCCTGACATATCGAGGTGCGACCGTTCTGCATATCAAGGTGCCACCCATTACATTGTGCATGTTGGTTCTATCAAAACATTCCTATCCATCATGTCATCCTGACCCTGTCTTTAGGATGGGTCAGCATATTCCTGTTCTCTATGGGGAGAGTGCTGGTATCAGGGTGTTCTTGTACCACCATGGAGTGTATTTACAGACTTGTGCCTAATACCTCTTAGGTATGTGGGTTTCTGCAACATCAGCCCTGTTCTTCCCAGATTCTGTGAGCCGGGCCTGCCTCTTGCTCACAGCTTAATATTGCTTTATGTTAGCAAAGTTGTGGCTACTTTGGTTCAGGCCTCAGGCCTCACACCAAGCCTCTGATGCATGGGCTTAAGTTTCAGGGCTTCATCTTACTACAGATGGGCCGAGCTACCAGTGGGTCAATGAGATCTGTGCATAACCTTGGGGATCCCTGGATCTTGGCTGCCCCTTTTCATTCCTCAGGAAGAAGGGAAGGGACCTCTCCTCCTGGAATGATCCGAGGGAAATTTCCATGTACGGAGCCTTGTGGAATCTCCCTTCCCTGGCCTGCACCCTGAGTTTGTAATACAGGACAGGGGGCTAGTGAGGAGAAATCTGGTCCTATATTAATAATATTTTTATGATTAATTTACTTATTTATTAATTTTATTTCAGCAAGATCACAGCTGTGACATTGTTACCACTTGGCCGCCCCGAGGTAGCCCTGTGACTAATCAGAACAATACAAACAGTGACAACAAGCCCAGATTCCAGGAATAGAGCCTGCAGCAGGGCTGGTGCTGCAGTCCATTGGGGTAGCATCACCCCACGTCCCCTGTGATTTGGCCTATTGTAGTTTGCCATTGGCCATGACAAGGTTAAAGCTGGTGCACACGAAGCCAAGCAGCTGAGGTTCCCTGATGGCCAAGTGGCCCCCAAGGGAATGCGCAGACATGCTTCATAAAGACAGTTGGCTCCCTGTCTGAACAGATACTGCCTGTGCAACCTCTCTGACGACTCCTTGTCCTTTACGGTGAAGACCTCTGGTGTCAGCGGCTCCCCGTCTAGCAGGAATTGGGTACGTTGGCAGGTTTTGCTATCTTTCACATTTGCAGATATTGTCTGAAGCAACAGAGGACTCAGTGACGGGCTGGAGGACAGGCAGCGCTAGGTCGTTTGGGAACTCCTCCCCTACTTCTGCCCATGCTGCACAGTGAATAATTTCAGCTACACAGAAATCTGACATTCAAAGCGATCTCGGAGTGTTAAAACCCCACTGCCCTATGTCAGGATTTCTCAAGGTCTCCCATTTCTATAGATGCAGTGTGCTCTGGGCCCTATAATGCTCCAGGCTGAGCAAGAGGACACCCCAGGGAATAGCGGTTACTAGTTCCCCAATCGCGACAGGTTTATTTTCTCCTGGAAATTTAATCAGCAAATGCATTTTCATCAATTTTATTCTCTGGCTTGATTGCGAAGGCAGGAATTCAGGGTCGTGCACTCAACAACTTTGTAATACCTGTGCAAGACTTTCCAAAAAGTCCTGGAGAACAGAACCGCTGGTCTGTGTTTCAGCAAAGAGTAGGTAGCCGAGGTGCAGGAAAGGGGAGCATAATAGTGGTTTCAGTGTAATTTACACGCATTACCTGTTACATGAGCATGGCTGAAGTTGCACATTCAACTGGATATTAGTGCAAATGTAGTGTTTGTGACGCCAACTGCTCCCTGCCCAGCTGAAATAACCCTCTGAGTTACCTATCACACTTCTAATTTGCCTAATACAGGATGCAGATTCTGTGAGGATGAAGAGAAGTCTGTAGGATGATCAAACTCTCTGGATTCAGTCAACATTGGCTAGGAAAAGCACTTCAGCTTCTCTTGGAGGGATTCTTGGGGATCAGAGTGTATCATTGGGAGCATTTGGCAAGGGAAAGGTAATAGAGTCCTGTTCTAATGGAATTTACACATGTAAATCTGGAGTGATGCCATTACAGTCAATTCAGAACATGGCACTAAAAAATTATCTCATGTGCTCCAAAGAGGTAGTGGCATAATTTGGACTCTCCAGATTGGATAAAGTAAATAAAATATATATAATGAGGCAATGAAACACGTAAATAGCTTCAATGCAGGATAGATAAATACTATGACCGTTTTCACCATGCACTTGCCATGTGTTTACACACATGTTATGATACAATGGGCCACACTCAGAAATGGAGGGTCAAAAAGGGTGTCTGAGGGAAAGTCACAATTGCAAAAGCACACAGTGCTCCAATAGGCTGAGGAACTCTGAGCCACAAGATATCAATGGGGCCAGTTGCTTAGAAGAATTCAAAGAGGCACAGGGTGTTTATATGGCTTTCCAGAAAATCCAATTGAAGTAATGAGGATTTATTGAAAAACTCTTGGAAGGACTCTAAACCTTCCTGATTTACATCACAAAATATGTCTAACTGGTGGGTGTCAGGGGAAAAATTTCCTGGGAACAGGTTATCTCATAGCTGCCTATTGCAAGACTAGATGGTGCTGGTCCTGCCATGAGTGCAGGGGACCAGACTTGATGACCTCTCGAGGTTCCTTCCAGTTCTATGATTCCTCCACCTTCCTCTGAAGCTTGTGGAACTGGCTACAGGCTACTGGGCTAGAAGGACTACAGGTCTTATCCTGTCTGGCAGTGCCTATCTTCCTATTAAAAAAGAACAGGAGTACTTGTGGCACCTTAAAGACTAACAAATTTATTAGAGCATAAGCTTTCGTGAGCTACTGCCCACTTCTTCGGATGCATATAGAGTGGAACATATATTGAGGAGATATATATACACACATACAGGGAGCATGAACAGGTGGGAGTTGTCTTACCAACTCTGAGAGGCCAATTAAGTAAGAGGGGGAAAAAAAGAGAAAAAAACTTTTGAAGTGATAATCAAGCTAGCCCAGAACAGACAGTTTGATAAGAAGTGTGAGAATACTTACAAGGGGAGATAGATTCAATGTTTGTAATGGCTCAGCCATTCCCAGTCCTTATTCAATCCTGAGTTGATTGTATCTAGTTGGCATATCAATTCCAGCTCAGCAGTCTCTCGTTGGAGTCTATTTTTGAAGTTTTTCTGTTGTAAGATAGCCACCCGCAGGTCTGACATTGAATGGCCAGACAGATTAAAGTGTTCTCCCACTGGATTTGAGTATTATGATTCCTTGATTATCACTTCAAAAGTTTTTTTCTCTTACTTAATTCAATAAATTTGTTAGTCTCTAAGGTGCTACAAGTACTCCTGTTCTTTTTGTGGATACAGACTAACACGGCTGCTACTCTGAAACCTATCTTCCTATTGGTCCTATAAATCCAAAACTATGTTTTTGCTGATCTTCCTTGAACTCCGGGGAGTCTCTAGAATTGCACTCAGAGCAGAATGATGTCTCAATAAATATCAACTAGTCTCCTGTTCTTTTTCCTTTCAGGAAGGAAAGTTCAAAACTCATCGGACCTTCTCAGTCCATTATGTCAGCTGTCAATGAAACCAAATTCAACCCTGACGTTTTCCTTCTCACCGGGATACCTGGGAAGGAAGACGTCCATCTCTGGATCTCTATCCCCTTCTGCTTAGTGTATGTTATTTCAATAGTAGGAAATTCAGTCATTCTATTCATTATAAAAACAGATCCAAGCCTCCATGAGCCCATGTACATTTTCCTTTCCATGTTGGCCATCACAGACCTTGGCATATCAATATCCACCATACCGACAATACTGGGCATATACTTGTTTAATTCTAGGGAGATCAGCCTCAATGCTTGTTTTACCCAACTGTTCTTTATCCACTTTCTCGCAAAAATTGAATCCTCCATGCTCTTGATGATGGCCTTTGACCGCTTCATTGCGATCTGTAACCCACTGAGATATGCTTCCATCTTAACCCTGCCGAGAATAGCCAAGATGGGGTTGGTGTTTGTGCTAAGAGGGGTGGCTGTAGCATTACCATTCCCCTTCCTCCTGAAACGCTTCCAATACTGTCGAGCCAATGTCCTCTCCCATTCCTACTGCCTGCACCAGGACATCATGAAGTTGGCATGTGCGGACATCACAGTCAATAACATCTATGGCTTGTTTATTACACTCATAACAGTGTGGTTGGACTCACTGCTCATCTTCCTCTCTTATGTGATGATCCTCAAAGCAGTGCTGAGCATCACATCCCACACAGAGTGCCTCAGGGCTCTGAACACCTGCGTCTCCCACCTCTGCGCCGTCCTGGTCTTCTACATGCCAGAGTTCAGCCTGACTGTCATACACAGATTCTGGAAGGGCTCTTCTCCCTTGCTTCAAATTCTCCTGGGCTACATCTACTTGCTGGGCCCTCCCTTGATGAACCCAATTGTGTACAGCGTGAAAAGCAAACATCTTCGTGCGAGGATAATCAAGGTGTTTGTTAAATGAATAGTCAGTTCATCATCCAGCTACAAGGTTGGTGATACAGGAGTTAAGAAAAACAGGCCGTGGCCACCTATTCCATCCTGGACCCTTATGTCTACGACGACAAGAGCTACTGATTTCCACTCTTTAGAGAGAAGTTCAGATGGGGTATAAGACCTGGAGCAATGGAAGTGGGGCTGTTCCCACGCACTGTTAAGGGAGGACAGGGCACTGGGGGAAGGAGACCAGGGGAGGCAGCAGCATATACAAAGTGACTGTGTTCGTGGAGAGCCCAGGGACCGGTGGAATGTTGGCCCATAAAGAGTAGTATCAGTGGCTGCTCCGACCTCAGAATTCCTGTTGATACAGTCAATAAAGAGAAGGGATGTGAATGTTGTTTCTCATTACACCTGGCCTGTCACACAGTCCCATCTCTATTTAAACATCCACAGGTCATGAAAAAAGCTGCAGAGCTGTTCTGTGGTCACAGTTCTGGCCCTTAATGATCACTCTGGGAGCTGCATAATCCATTGGGCTGCCTGAGCTGTGGACAGGGGCTATTCAAGGGACACAGTCACCCACCCTTCCCCTACGCCCTCAGTCAGGTGCTTGTGACTGAGTCGTGTCAGAGACCTGATTAACACAGGATCCACAGGAGAAGCCATTCAGGTAATATCCCCCACCCCTTATTGATGGCTCAGCACACAGAAGCATATTCCCTCCTACTCCTACCCTCTGTTTGTGCTCTCCCAGTAATACAAAGGGGTAGAAACAGGCCTCACCTCCCCAACAGAGTCATGGTCATCTCCTGTCCCAGCCCAGCCCAGCCCATTCAGAGTAGGGTGACCACCTTTTCAAAAGCCAAAAGCAGGACACATGCAGGAGCCCTGCCCCCTACATGGCCTCACCCCGGCCCTCTTCTTCCTCCCGAACTCCCACCCCCTGCTCCTCCTCTTTCTCCAAGCCTCACCCACTGACTAGGCTGGATGTCACAGACAGGCCACGGTAAGAGGCGCCCAGGGAGCAAGTGCTGCTCTGGGGAACCCCAGATCCTCCACCTGCCCCAGTCAGGGGGTGTGGCCTCATAGCAAGGGCGGGCTAAGGATCTCCTCAGCCCCCTAACTGTGAAAAAGATGGCGCTGCCCATGAGCCCTGGGCAGGCGTGGATCGGCACGGCAGGTAATTTAGGACAAATGCTGTTCTGAAGTCATTCAGCCCAGAGCAGGACTCGAACTCTGCATTTCGGGACTCTCCTGCCCGATTGGGGCTGGGTGGTCCACCCTAATTCAGTGGCCACTAGAGGTGGTGTGTTAGGAACTGTCCCCTTTAGGGTTAGGAGAGATAAGGGGGGGTCAGTCAACCCCTGATCCAGAGTGGGGCCCTTTACAGTTCCTCTGACTTTTGAAGTTGACAGAGGCCTAGAAGAGGCAGCTAGTGGGAGAGAAGAAGATGGTCGCAGGGAATAGTTACTGCTTTGGGAAATCCCTCACTCCATGCCAAACAGGAGGCGTCTTAAGTGGGACACAGGCTGAATCCTCTCTCGCAACATGGGCAACACCAGCAGGGGACGGGCAGCTACCCTCGCTCAGCCCACGAGAAAGGGACTGAGATATCCTGGGTACCAGCTGGGGAGAAGCCAGTAAGGCTGCAGCAATGCAGACTCCAGCAAGCAGGGTGGGGGGACTTCTGAGTAAAGGAGGAGGATGGGGCTGGAGGGTAGGAGAGCCTGTGTTTTGGAAAAGACTGAATTAATGCTACCCCTCAAAGGAAGCTCCTTTTTAAAGTATCCCAGACTGAGAGTAAGTCATCGCAAGGACCTTAGAAGGAAGGGCAGGACACCTGCAGGGCTACCTCAGACCCAAAGGGGGCAGTCTGGAGTGGCTCCCGTTCACAAGGCCTTGGCCAGGGTGTGCTGTGCTCTTTCAAGGCATTATCACCAGACGTAGATCATCCCAGTCCCCAGGCTGCTCTAAACTCTGCTGAGGCAGGGAGAGAACAGGCCAGTGAATAAAACCACTGTAATTGGCTCCTTGTCATCCCCGCTCTCTGTAGCACGGGGGGAGCTCTGCTGGCAGAGCAGAGAATCCAGCCGGGCCTGTCAGCGTTCAGATGGCTGGAAGTCTGGTCCGGTGATCTAGGCAGGACTGCTGGGTTTGAGTCCCTTGCTGTGTGTGACCATGGATAAGCCACTGGCTGTCTCTGAGCCTCTGCACAGGTGGATAATAGCCCTGCCCTGCCTCACAGTGGTGGCGGGAGGATAAAGATAGTCAAGGTGCTTGTATACTCTGAGGCTCTAAGATCAGGGCTATGTCAGGGTTCACCAGAGCAACACCTCTGACATTTGTCTATCAAATGCCTCTTGCCACAGCCTCCCATGACAGCTGGCTTGTGGGAAGCCCTGTGACTCCAGCACCGAGGTGTGTGTGGCAGATGTGGGGTGCTCAGGAGTGACAGTGAGGGGTAGGGAGTGGATTTCTGAGGGGAGTGTTGCAGCGTCACAGGGATGCCGAGCATTTCAGCACAGTCACCATAGCCAGAGTGCCGAGCCCCCTGCTCCCAGAGCAACCCAGAGCTTCCACAGACCCACGGCTGAACCAATGATCCCTCCACCCCCAATGTTGGAAGAGCCCCAGGCTGGCTGGAGCGCCCCCAGCCATGCCGAGCCCACTCTCCTGAGACCCCAAGCCACCCCTTGGGAAAAGCCTGTCTCTTCCCAAAGAACCTGAGCTTTTTATATGCCCAATGCATGTTCCAGAGCAGCTGAGGAGGTGGTTGTGAAATTGCCCCCGATATTGATCTTAGTGCTATCCTTGTGATACGATTATGATATAGTTATTTGTGTCTTGTATAAAAAATGTCTTGGGAGTTTAGTATGGAAAAATTATTATTTGCAGAATATGATGATCTTATTTGTGTGCTTGTATCATTTTTGCATCTGAGGTTATGAATATTGACTATGTCTCTGTATTTCAAATGTAGTTACACGTGGGTGACACCCACTAGGCAAAATGCTTCCAGTCAGTACAGCTGGTTGTGAAGGGCCAATTCCGGGTACTGGGACATTAGGGGAAACAACAGGAGTTATACTCCATCTGGTCAGCCTTCCCAGAACGCTCGGGACAGCCTATGGATAATGGTTGCTATGATGCAGAAGGGCATGCAAAGGCCTGGGACCAGACCACAAGACAGTTAATTCCATTTTGGTACCTGTATTTTTCTACTATATAACATGGGGGGTGACACCATCACTTGGCCTCACTCCCCACACAAAAGAATTCCTGGAAACACCTGAGGAACAATTTCTGAACAGGGGGAAGTGTAGATCCCATGGTCAAAGGATTTCTAGCCTGCATTTGAAAATTTGGTGGACTGCTTGTATCATCACCCAGGGTGAAAAATTGTTATTTCATATCCAATCTATCTAGCGTGTTAGGCTTAGTTTGCTTTATTTGCTAGGTAATCTGCTTTGATTGGATCTCTATCAACTTTAATCACTTAAAATCCATCTTTTTGTAGTTAATAAAACTATCTTATGCTTTATTTTTACCAGTGTGCTTTGAGTAAAGTGTCTGGGGGAAATCTCAGCTCTGTGTACAAAGGCTGTTGTATATCCTTCCCACATCAAGGGCAAAGCAGCCTATATTAATGAGCTTGGGTTCCTATTCCAGTAAGGGAGCAAAGGTTGGGGAGCTGGGAATTGTCTATTGTCTGCAGCCTGCCCTTGAGTGGCTTAACTAAAGCACCCAGGTAGCTTAGTTGGGTGTGTGGCGCCACCTACTGTTGTGTTGGGTGAAAACAGGGATTGAAGAGGCTGTCTTTGTCACCAACTAAGCAATGTAAGATTGGCCAGCCCAACTGGAGGGTTAAGGGCACAGCGGTTCCCAGAACTCCCAGACTGCACCCAGGGGTAACAACCTGTCACTTGTGTTACTCAGGTTCCTGGTTCCATCAGTAATCTCCATGGAGTGCAGCGAGATTACTGAAGAAGCTGAATAGCCCATAACACCTCCTCAGCTACCCTGGAACCTGCATGGCACATAATAATAAAATGTTCCCTGTGCGAACCCTGCAACTGGCAGTGGGTGGCCACAGCAGCACCGGGGGGAGGGAGGGGAGGCTTCTCCTGTCCAGGCCTATATCCACCACCTCTGGTTCCCAACACTCTGTTTGCTTTTCTGACTGATGCTGCACACTGAGCTGATCTTTTCAGAGAACTATCCACGAGTCCAAGATCTCTTTCTTGAGTGGTAACAGATAATTTGACACCACCATTTTGTCTCTACAGTTTGGATTATGTTTTTCCAATGTGTGTTACTTTGCATTTGTCAACGCTGAATTTCATCTGCCATTTTGTTGTCCAGTCTCCGAGTGCTGTGAGATCCCTTTGTAACTCTTCACAGTCTGCTTTGGACTTAAATATATTGAATAATTTTATCTCATCTGAAAATGTTGCCACCTCACTGCATGCCCTTTTTTCCAGATCATTTCTGAATATTTGTGTGACGGTGCATCCCACAAGGCTTATGGAAATATGCTTATGAATGGATATCTGACATAACTAGAGCATCTGGGGGTCTCCTGTTTTCTCTTTGGGAATTATAGTCTCCCTAAGGGGCTACTCAGTGTGGGAGGCTGATGGAGGGCTACTTCCGCTTAGTGGCCTGGTCCTGTAGCATGAGGGACAGAGGCTCATGGTTTGAGGTGGAGCTGGGCTGGAAAATACACAACATTTTCACCCAAACTAAAATGTTTTCTTTGCATCCTTTTTTGGGTGAGTTTTCATAGAAAATGGATCATTTTTCTCTGAAAGTTCAGCTGCCATGATGCTGCCCAGCTGCAGCTGCCTGGATCCCCAAGAGAAAGTTGAGGCTTTTCATCTGCCTCTTCCTCATAACATAAATGAAGGTGGCACTGACGGAGTCTATGGCTGAACTCTGGGTATGGAAAGGTCGAAACCACCTGACCAGTCTATGGCTGGGGTATTGTGCCCATCTGCTACTCTAACCAGCCCTCCCATCTCTGTGCAGCCCTCTCCACCCTGAACAACGCCCCTTCAGCAGATCCTACGGGCAGTGGCTGCTGTGACAGGCCCTGGTAGTACATCTCTGACGAACCTGTGCTAGCCGGGAGCTGGAGAGGGTCCTAGAGCAGTTGTGGAGGCTCAGAGATTGGGGATGGGGGGGCCTAGCTACCAGTGGACCACGGAGATCTGTGTCCAACTTTGGGGATCCAGGGATCCTGGTCCCCCTTTTCATTCCTCAGGGAGAAGGGACGATACCTTCCCTACTGCAATGATCTGAGGAAAATTTTTGTGTAGGGAGCCTTGTGGAATCTCCTTCCCCTGGCCTGCACCCTGGGTTTGTAATGCAAGACAGGGGGCTGCCAGGGAGAAATCTGGTCCTATATTATTATCAATTTTTCCATTTTATTTTATTTTATTTTATTTTATTTCAGCAAGATCACAGCTGTGACAGCATCGATGTTACCACTGGGCTGCCCAGGCGGTAACCATGTGACTAATCGGAACCATACAAACAGTGATGACAAGCCCAGATTCCAGGAATGGAACCTGCAGCTGGGCTGGCGCTGCAGTCCGGTTGGGTAGGTTCACCACCCATCCCCTGTGATTTGGCCTTTGGCCATTGGCCATGGTGGGGGTTAAAGCTGGTGCACACTAATCCAAGCAGCTGAGGTTCCCTGATGGCCCAGTGGCCCCCAAGGGAATGTGCAAACACGCTTCATATAGACAGTTACTGCCCTATCTCAACAAATGCTGCCTGCTGCCCGTGCAACCTCTCTGATGAAACCTTGTCTTTTAGGGTGAAGATCTCTGGTGTCAGCAGCTCCCCTTCTAGCAGGAATTGGGTACGTTGGCAGGTCTCACTATCTTTAAAATGCAAAGTGATGTTTAAAGGCTGCAAGCTGTTTCCATTTGCACATGTTCTGTGCAGCAGCAGAGGCCTCAGAGGGGCTGTCGGGGTGACTCACTGACGGGGAAGGAGGTCAGGCAGCAGTAGGCAGCTTAAGAACCTATCCCCGACACCTTCCCATGCTCTACGGTGAGCTGTGCAAGCAACACAGAAATCTGACATTCAAAGCGAGCTCGAAGTGTTAAATCTCAATGCTCTGAGTCAGGATTTTGGGGAGGGGGGGAGCATTTCTAGAGGTGGCGTGTGCTCTGGGCCCGATCCTGTGAGGAGTTGAGTGAGAGAAGTCCCCCTAGAATATCAGTGATAGTTCCCAAATCACCTCCTGTTTATTTGCTCCCGGAAATTGAATCAGCAAATGCATTTTCAAAGCTTTTATTCTCTGGCTTGATTGTGAAGGCAGGAATTCAGAGCTGTGTTGCTCTGTGGTAACAAGTCCGATAGGATATATTTCCTGACTGGCTGAGGGCTCCAGCACTTCTAGCCTGTAGATACCCCTGAGAGTTATGGGGCTCCTGGCATCTCTGCCCCTTCTCTAGTCTCCGAGTGCCAGATGTCAGGCCTTGTAGTCTTCCCATTCATGGGGTGGAATCCCACGGTCCTCCCACCCTCAGGCTGGGCCCTGGGCTACAGCACACTGCGTGTAAACTGGGCTTGCCCAGCAGGTCCGAGTGGGTTCAGCACCTGTGGTTCTTCCCTTTGTGATCATGTGACTAGCAGTGAGACGAGTGACCAGCCAGCCGCCTTGACCCAAAATACTGTTTTGTCTGAACACAAGGAATAAAGTGTAACATGGGAGAATTAAAGGGTTTTCAAACAACAGTCTGTCCATGTCTCTTACCCCAAGCCCTCCCACTCTGACGGGGACACAAGCAGACTTCCCTACTCCTGTCGGTCCCTGTCAGTCTGAAGAGCTTCTCAGCAACAGTTGCCCACCTCTGAAGAGATTCCTAGCGCTGATAATACAAGCTGTGTAATGTGGCTGGAGCTCCAAAATAGGCTATTCCCAGCTAGTAGCTCTGGTGTTGTCTCTCAACTGCCATGAAGTACTTACTGAACGATGGCTTTTCCGGAGCTGTTGCTTCCCTTCCTGCTTGTTTTCTAACAGCCTGCTATTAAACTAAGAGAAGCCAAACTGGTTTAACCTAATACAGCCATAACATAAACACCCCAATAGTTAACCCAATATAGTTCTACAGCAAACATCCCAAGAACTGGGTTTAACATACACATTCCTTATGCCAGCTCAGCTCTGTCTGTCACAATACCAGAACCTGAGGAGAACCAGTCAGCTATTACCCCAGGCAGAGAGGATACTAGACTTTTGTTTGCTGACAAGTGATTGAATGAGGGCTGAAACGCTGGGATCTTTTCAGGTTCTGAAGAAATCCAGATGACAGAGGCTACAATTTAAGTCCAGCTCTAAAATGAGAAATTATCTCTGAAAGTAGACAAGAGGGGAAATAATGGGTTCACATGTGTGTACTAAAGTACAGATATGCCATTATCTAAATCATTGATCAAGATATTGAACAGAACCAGACCCAGAAATGATCCCTGTGGAATGGCTTTTGTTTTAGAAACTATGTCAGAAGTACTCCACGTACTGTTTGCAATGGATTTGTGCTATTAACTCTTTGTTCAGTGAACAGTTGTATGATACTGTCTACTGGGAAATGATCAGAAGTTCTTTCTAACACTTACATTCAGGGACGTGAACAAAATCCCCGTGCAATACCTGTGTGAGACTTTCCAAAAACTCCTGAGAGATCAGAACTGCTGGTCTGTGTTTAAGCAAACAGTAGAGCTGAGATCCAGGAAAGGGGAATGCAATAGTGGTTGTATGTAATTTTTGTCCATCACCTGTTACACGCACATGCCTGAAGTAACTTCACACACAAATGGATACTAGTGAAAACCTAGTGTTTGCAGTATTCACCCATGTGTGAGGATAACCCTTTCCCTGCCCAGCTGAAGTAACTATCTGTGTTAGTTTGTAACTTTGCAGATATCTACAGAGCCTTGCATGGGGAGAGGATGCAGGTCCTGTGACGATGAAGAGAAACTTGTTGGGTGATTGAACTCTCTGGATTCAGTCAAGATTCAGGTTCTCTTGAAGGGATTCTTGGGGTCAGAGTGTATCACTGGGAGCATTTTTTAAGGGAAAGTTAATATAGCCCTGTTCTGTTCGAATTTACACATGTATATCTGGAGTGACGCAGTTGAAGTCAATGTTATTGAATCCAGAACCTACGCCTAAGAATTTATCCCATGTAGTGCGAAAAGGCACTGGCATATCTGGGATCCTCCAGAGTGGAGAAAATAAAAAAAATACCTATAATGAGGCAATGAAACATATTTGTAAATAGCTTCAATGCAGGACATATAAATACAAGTACCATTTTTAACCATGCAATTGCCATGTGTTTATACATGTCGTGATAAAATGAGCCATATTCCAAAATGGCGGGCCAGAAAAGGATGTCTGTGGGAAGGTCAGGACTGTAAAATCACACAATGCACAATAGGCTGTGGAACTCCCAGGCACAAGATTTCAATGGGGCCAAAAACTTAGCAAGATTCAAAGAGGGGCAGGATGTTTATATGGTTAACCTGAAAATCCAATTACAATAATGAGGATTTTTAAAAGAGTTTTGTAAGGGTTCTAAGCCCTCCTGATTTACACCACAAAATATGTCTAACTGCTGGGTGTCAGGAGGAAACTTTCCCTGGGAGCAAGTTATCTCATAGCTGCCTATTGCAGGGCTTCTTGAACCTTCCTCTGAAGCATCTGGAATTGGCCACTGGATACTGAGCTAAATGGACTACAGGTCTGATCCAGTCTGGCAGTGCCCATCTTCTTATCGGTGCTGTAAATCCATGACTATGTTTTTCCTGATCTACCTTGAACTCCTGAGAGTCTCTAGATTTCAGCTCAGAGCAGAATGATGTCTAGCTAAATATCATCTAGTCTCATGTTCTTTTTCCTTTTAGGAAGGAAAGTTCAAAACTTCTCAGACCTGCCTAGTACATTATGTCAACTGTCAATGACACCAACTTCAACTCTGCAGTGTTCCTTCTCACCGGCATACCTGGGCAGGAAGACGTCTATCTCTGGATTTCTATCCTCTTCTGCTTAATTTATGCTATTTTGATAGCAGGAAATTCAGTCATTCTGTTCATTACAAAAATAGATCCAAGCCTGCATGAGCCCATGTACATTTTCCTTTCCATGTTGGCCATCACAGACCTTGGCATATCGATAGCCACCCTACCAACGATATTGAGCATATTCTTGTTCAATTCTAGAGAGATCAGCCTCAATGCCTGTTTTGCCCAGTTGTTCTTCATCCACTTGCTTCAATTAATTGAATCCTCCGTGCTCTTGTTGATGGCCTTTGACCGCTTCGTCGCGATCTGTAACCCACTGAGATATGCTTCCATCTTAACCCTGCCGATAATAGCCAAGATGGGATTGGTGTGTGTGCTAAGGGGGGTGGCCATAATAGTTCCACTCCCCCTTCTCCTGAAACGGTACCAATACTGTCGAGCCAATGTCCTCTCCCATTCCTACTGCCTGCACCAGGAGGTCATGAAGGCGGCTTGTTCGGATATCACAGTCAACAGCATCTATGGCTTATCTGCTTCACTCTTAACGTTGGGGTTGGATTCGCTGCTCATCTTCTTCTCTTATGTGATGATCTTCAAAACAGTGCTGAGTGTCGCATCAAAGGTGGAAAGTCTCAGAGCCCTGGAAACCTGTATTTCCCACCTCTGCATCGTCCTGCTCTTCTACATACCAGAGATCAGCTTGTCTGTGATACACAGATTTGGGAAGGGCTCTTCTCACTTACTTCAGATTGTCCTGGGCTATACCAACCTGCTGGTCCCACCCCTGATGAACCCAATTGTGTACAGCATGAAAAGCAAACACCTTCGTGCAAGGATAATCAGGTTGTTCATCAAGTGAAGGGTCAGTCCATCGAGCAGCTCCAGTGCCTGTGACTCGGGAGATGAAAAAATGCTCCACCTATTCCATCCTGGACCCTTACATCCAAGACCAGATGAGCTATTAATCTCCATTCAATAGAGAAAGCTTCTGACAGGATCTAAGGCTTGGAGCAATGGAATAGGAGCTGTCCTCACCAGCTGGTGAGTGAGGACAGGGCACTTGGGGAAGGAGACCATGGGAGGCAGCAGCATTCACATAGTGACTGTGTTCATGGAGATCCAGGGCACCAGCCAGTTCTTGCCCTTAAATAGGCATATCGGTGGCTGCTTTGACCTCAGAAAATCTGGCAATACAGTCAATAAAGAGACGGGATGTGAATGTTGTTCCCATTACACCTGACCTGCCACTGGGCTGTCTCTGGTTAAACATCCCCGGGCCATGAAAAAAGCTGCAGAGCTGTTGTGCAGTCACAGTCCTGACCCTTCCTGAGCGCTCTGGGAGCTGTGTGATCCATGAACACTGCACCAGCTGTGGACAGGGGCTATTCAAGGGGCACGGACACCCACCCTTCCCCTATGCCCTCAGCCAGGTAATTTTGACTGTCTCCTGTCAGAAACATGATTAACGCAGGGTCCCAGGAGAAGCCATTCAGGCAGCCGCCTCTCCCCCATTGATGGCTCAGCACACAGCACAGCTACTGAGGCAGGGTACAGCTCTGTGTGTGAGTGAGGGTCTGACACACAGGAGTCCTGGAAAGAGACTCAGGCCCAGAATCCCTCCCTGTCTGCTCCATTTCTGCTTCCCCAGCAACTCAAAGTGGTGGAAACTGGCCTCAGCTCCCCATAGAGTCACGGCGATCTCCTGTCCCAGCCCAGCCCATTCAGTGTAGGGAGACCACCTTTTCCAAAGGCAAAAGCAGAAGATATGCAGGAGCTACGTCCCCGCATTGACCCAGCCCCTGCTCCTCTTCTTCCCCCTCTGCCCCATCCCTTCTCCCAAGCCTCACCCCTGCTCCTCCTCTTTACCAGAAGCTCTGCCCCCTCTCCAGGCCCAACGCCAAAGACCGGATGTCATAAGAGCTGCCCAGGGAGCCAAAGCAACTGTATGGAGCCCCAGACACCCCTCCTGCCCTGGGCAAGTGGCTATTGGCCCCAAGAGCAGCTCCCAGCTTGTGTCCCCTCACACCTGGACACCCCAGGACATACCCGCAGGGAAGTTGAAGAGTCCGGGTCTCCCCACAGTGGCCTGGGCTCCCTGGGTAGCTCTTACCAAGGCCCAGCTGTGGCCTGGCCTGGGGGCAGAGCCTCAGGGGAAGTGAAGGAGCAGGGGGAAGGGCCTAGTGGGTAGAGACGGTGTGTGGTGTGTGGCAAGCCTGAACCAATGCTAACCACAACAAGCAGGGCAGTGGGGTTTTTGAGTAAAGGAGGAGGATGGGCCTGGAGGATCGGAGAGTCTGCATTTTGGAGAAGACTGAATTAATGTGACCTCTTTAAGTACCCCAAGTTGAGAGTAAGTCATTGCAAGGTTTTTAGAGAGAAGGACAGGGCCCCTACAGGGCTACCTCAGGCCCCAAGGGGGCACTCTAGGGTGGCCCTGTTCACAGGGACTTGGCCAGAGCGCGCTGTGCTCTTGGAAGCTGTTACCAATGGGCAGAGCTCAGCCCAGCCCCCAGGCTGTGTTGTGTTGGGCTAAACCAACCAACCTCTTTTATTCTCCTTGAAATACAGGCCCTCCATTGCCCTGACCATCCTAGGAGTAATGGCTCTTGCTGTTCCTGCTCACTACAGTGCAGGAGAGACTCCAACTGGATCTGTCAATGCTCAGATGGCTGGACGTCTGGTCCTGTGGTTTGTCACTGCTCCATGACTCAGCAGAGTTTGGTTTGAGTCCCGTGCCGCGTGTGACCATGGGCAAGTCATTGGCTGTCTCTGGGCCTCTGCACAGGCGGATAATAGCCCTACCCTGCCTCACAGAGCTGGCAGAAGGATAAATATGTTTAAGGTGCTCAGATAGTCTGAAACCCTAAAATCAGGGCTGTGTCGGGGTTCTATAGAGCAAAGCCACTGACATTGTGTATAAAAGGTTTTTTGAACACAACTTCCTGTGACAGCTGGCTTCTGGGAAGCCCTGTGACTCCAACACCTTGGTGTCTGTGGCAGATGTGGAGGTGCTCAGGGTGATAGTGAGGGGTAGGAGTCGATTTATGAGGGGAACGTTGGAGCATCACAGGAACGCCAGGAGTTTCAGACAGTCACCAGACTGGTGTTTGCCACCCATTGAGGCTGAATGGGTCTAACTGTCAAACAATGGAGCAACAGCCATGGGCCATCATCTTAGATGGTCTGGCTGGGAGAAAGCAGTCTGAGGGCAAAAGTCAGATTCACACATTATCCCTGTAACACAGACACGGCTGAGCACTATGGTGACTGGACCCAGGCTCACACAGGTTTCAGCAAAGGCTGCTTCCACAAGAAAGGGGCAAACAGAGGGGAAGATGCTCTCAGAGACACAGGGAAACTAGGCTGGGTCCCAAGAGCTCCTTGTTGTCCCAAAAAATATAAGTTGGGCCAGTTCTGTTTCTCTGTCTCCAGAGCAAACCCCGTATAGCTTAGCTTTCAGTGCTTTGTGAGTTAGATGAGTGTAGACATGTGACAGCTGCCTGATATTTTAAAACCATTTTTTCTAATGCTTTGTGCTGTTTTCCAATAAGCCTACTAGTGTTTAAGGAGTCTGGAGATGATTGTGTAGCTCTGGTCACAAGACTGAGGTGTCTCATTGGACCTGCTTGGTGGTAAGCTTTTATCATGGAGGGGGTGTGGTTCCCAGCTCAAAGAGTGGGATAATTGTGAGATTTGCCCCAAGACAGAAAAGGACATGGTTTAGAGGGTAAGGAGACCATATATCCTGGTTTTACTGTGACAATCCTGTTCTTCTTGTCCAGCGTCTATCCTCATTGAGTGCCTATCAGGATTCAGAGGAGCAACTTGTTCAAGTTGCATCCAAGACAACGATCCACTCAAGATAATGATTAGTAGACCTATAGAGTTTAAGGCCAGAAGGAGCCATTAGATCATCTAGTCCAGAGGTTCTCAAGCTGAGGGTGGGTCCCCCGGTGGGATATGTGGAACTTATTCCAGGGGATTGGCATGAGAAGCTTTAGGAAAATAAATCTTACTGTGCACTGTTTTACCCATAGCCGTGAATAACTAGCCAAGCTGATTCCTCCAGAGAGATCTGGTCTTCAGTCAGCACTGTGTGTTTGTCTCTAAGTGGTACTGTGCATTTTGATGGATTTCTATTATGCTTGCACCGCATTATACAAAGTCATTGCCATTTGTAGGTGGATCTGTTTGGTATAGTGCGGTGTGCACATTTCATCATAGAAAAAAATGTAATTCGAACAGAAACAATAAAGCAATAAAGCAACAAAAAATAAATGATACATTTCTCAAATAAATTTCACTACAAATAATGATGCATTTCTCAAATAGATGTATCAAAGAAGCCATTACTGTAAAAGAGGAAAAGGACAATGTTAATCTAATCTCCACTAGGCTTGTTATTCAAACTGTAAAAGTAATAAAACTAAAAAAAGCCACCTCCCATGCCAGAAGGCTGGGAAACCTGGTGGACTGAAAAATAAAATGGATGGGCTACAAACCCTCTAAATACAGGAAAGGTACAAATTTTGTTTACACTAGAAGGAGACGTGCCTCCATACATTAAATAATATTGAATACCCCAACCACCCAAAACAAGTCATAGAGAATGACACAAAAATGAGGAGGTTAGCGAAACAGAAATTAAAAGATACAGTATCAAAAGTAAAATCTCTGCAAGCTGCATGGAAACTATTTAAAGACACAATAATAGAGGTTCAACTTAAATGTATACCTCAAATTAAAAAATATAGCAAGAGAACCAAAAAAGAGACACCGTGGCTAAACAACAAAGTAAATGAAGCAGTGAGAGGCAAAAAAGCATCCTTGAAAAAGAGGAAGTTGAATTTCAGTGAGGAAAATAGAAAGGAGCATAAACTCTGTCAAATGAAGTGAAAAATGTAATTAGAAAGGCCAAAAAAGATAATTAAAGAACAGCTAGCCAAAGACTCAAAAAATAATAGCATCGGAAGTAGAAAACCTACTAAACAACCAGTGAGACCACTGGATGATCGAGATGCTAAAGGAGCACTCAAGGACAATATGGCTATTGTGGAGAAACTAAATGAATTCTTTGCATTGATCTTCATAGCTGAGAATGTGAGGGACCTTCCAAAGCCTGAGCCATTCTTTTCAGGTGACAAATCTGAGGAATTGTCCCAGATTGAGGTGTCATTAAAGGATGTCTTGGAACAAATTTATAAACTAAACAGTAACAAATCACCAGGACTACCTGAAGCAATTTCCTTGAGTGTCCTGAAGGAACTCAAATGTGAAATTGTGGAACTATTAACTGTAGTCTGTAGCCTATCATTTAAATCAACTTCTGTACCAAATGACTGGAGGATAGCTAACGTAACGCCAATTTTTTAAAAGGGCTCCAGAGGTGATCCAGGCAATTACGGGACGGTAAGCCTGAATTCAGTATCAGGCAAACTAGTTGAAAATACAGTAAAGAACAAAATTGTCAGACATATACATGAACATAATTTGTTAGGGAAGAGTCAACATGGTTTTTGTAAAAGGAAATCATGCCTCACCTATCCACTAGAATTCTTTGAGGGGGATCAACAAGCATGTGGACAACAGAGATCCAGTGGATATAGGGTATTTATATTTTCAGAAAGTCTTTGACAAGGTCTGTCACCAAAGCTCTTAACCAAAGTAACCTGCCAAGGAATAAGAGGGAAGGTTTTCTCATGGATTGGTAACTGGTTGAAAGTGTTAATACAGCCTCCCCCCCCCCCAATTCATTTGGCCAGGCCGCCTCGCAATCCCACAGAGGATCCGAACCCAGGAAAGAGGCCTAATAGACTGCATGACCTTATTAGAGCATAGTGCTTATCACAGGAAACTTACGAGGGATGTATCCATAGTGTTACCACACAAAAAAGCCGTTTCTGCAGTTTCCACATTATGTTGCTCTTCCTAATAAGGGGAAGGCAGTTGGGGCACTAAAAAAACCAATCAATGCGTGCCACGTTTACTTCCAAAAACTATATACTTAGTCACCCCTGTATAGCAGTTAGAGGTGTCCCGAAAACGAACTAACGTCACTACCAGTCCAGGTCTGATCAACTTGGGCTTGACCCTCCCGCTCCCGAATCCAGCCCCGAGAGTGTGTCCTGTAGCCGACTCGAATTCATTATGTATATGCTCTCCCATCTGGCTGTTATTTGCATGGCCATAAGTAATTAGTTAACTATCATTGCTTTGTCTGTGGTTACTTTGTTTGTTACCACCCTACTGTGTTTAGATTGGAAAAGGGCTTTGACTGTTAATGTGCTTCCGTTCCCTTATCTTACTTGTTTAAATTTGGTTACATAGTACTTGTAAGTGTTTTAAATTTACTAACTTAGTACTTGTAGTTGCTTAAAATTAGTTATATAGTATTGTAGTAATTTAATAAGAATTCATAAAATTAACATTATATATATATATAAGAGTATATATATATATTAAATCACCATCATATAATAAAATTAAGTTGTATCCATTTCTCCTCATCCTGGGTCATTCAACTCAGTCCTTCACTGAGAACTCTCAAAGAACCACAAGCCCCTTTTTAGGCTGAACAGAAAGATAGGAAACAAAGACTAGGAATAAATGGTCAGTTTTCAGAATGGAGACTGGTAAATAGTGGTGTCGCCCAGGAGTCTGTACTGGGCCAAGTCCTATTCAACATATTCATAAATGATCTGTAAAAAGGGGTAAACGGTGAGGTGGCAAAATGTGCAGATGATACAAAACTACGCAAGGTAGGTAAGTCCCAGGCAGACTGTGAGGCGATGCAAAAGGATCTCTCAAAACTGGGTGACTGAGCAGCAAAATGGCAGATGAATTCAATGCTGATAAATGCAAAGTAATGCACATTGGAAAACACAATCTCAACTATACATATAAAATGATGGGGTCTAAATTAACTTTTACCACTCAAGAAAGAGATCCTGGAGTCATTGTGGATAGTTCTCTGAGAACATCCAGTCACTATACAGTGGCAGTCAGAAAAGTGAACAAAATGTTGGGAATCATTAATTCAGGGATGGATAATAAGACCGAAAATATCATGTTGCCTCTTTATAAATCCATGGTATGCCACATCTTGAGTACTGCATGCAGATGTGGTTGCCCCATCTCGAAAAAGATCTACTAGAATTGGAAAAGGTTCAGAAAACAGCAAGAAAAAGGATTAGGGATGTGGAACAGCTTCCATATGAGGAGACGTTAATAAGACTGGGACTTTTCAGCCTGAAAGAGAGATGACTAAAGGTATGTCTACACTATGAAATTAAGTCAATTTAATAGAAGTCAATTTTTTAGAAATCAATTTGATACAGTCGATTGTGTGTGTCCCCACTAAGCGCATTAAGTCGGTGGTGTGCGTCCACAGTACCGAAGCTAGCGTCGACTTTCGGAGCATTGCACTGTGGTAGCTATCCCACAGTTCCCACAGTCTCTGCCGCCCATTGGAATTCTGGGTTGAGCTCCCAATGCCTGATGGGGCAAAAACATTGTCGCGGGTGGTTCTGGGTAACATGTCATCAGGTCCCCCTCTCTCTCTCCCTCCCTCCCTCCCTCTGTGAAAGCAACAGCAAAAAATAGTTTCTCGCCTTTTTTCCTGGGTTACCCATGCAGACGACATAGCATAGCAGGCATGAAGCCTGCTCAGCTCAATATCACTGTATGTCTCCTGGGTGCTGCTGGTAGATGCGGTACTGCAGTGCTACACAGCAGCATCCCCTTGCCTTGCCTTGCCCTGCCTTGCGGATGGCAGAAGGTGCAATACGCTTGCTAACTGTCATTGTTGTCCCATGGGTGCTCCTGGCCGATCTCACCAGAGGGTGCTGTGGCACTAGAATAGCACAGCAGCTCCAGGCAGAAAATAACTTCAGCAGTTCTGCCTTTCGCCTGCTGTCAAGGTTCCATCCCCACTCTGAACTCTAGGGTACAGATGTGGGGGACCTGCATGAGAACCTCTAAACTGAATTACCAGCTTAGATCTGGTTTTGCTGCCACCACTACCAAGTGCTAACTCTCTTCCCTGGGTAGCCTTGAGAGACTTCTTCACCAATTTCCTGGTGAACACCAATCCAAACCCTTGGATCTTAAAACAAGGAGGAATTAATCATTCCCTCCTTTCCCTTTCCTCCCACCAATTCCTGGTGAGTCCAGATCCAATCCCCTTGGATCTTAAAACAAGGAAAAATCAATCAGGTTCTTAAAAAGAAGGCTTTTAATTAAAGAAAGAAAGGTAAAAATCATCTCTGTAAAATCAGGATGGAAAATAACTTTACATGGTAATCAGATTCAAAGAGCCCAGAGGACCACCTCTAGCCTTAAGTTCAAAGTTACAGCAAACAGAGGTAAACCCTCTAGCAAAAGGTACATTTACAAGTTGAGAAAACAAAGATAAACCAACATGCCTTGCCTGGCTGTTACTTACAAGTTTGAAATAGGAGAGACTTGTTCAGAAGATTTGGAGAGCATGGATTGATGTCTGGTCCCTCTTAGTCCCAAGAGCGAACAACCCCCAAAACAAAGAGCACAAACAAAAACCTTCCCCCCACCAAGATTTGAAAATATCTTGTCCCCTCATTGGTCCTTTGGGTCAGGTGTCAGCCAGGTTACCTGAGCTTCTTAACCTTTACAGATAAAAGGATTTTGGTGTCTCTGGCCAGGAGGGATTTTATAATATTGTACACAGGAGGGCTGTTACCCTTCCCTTTATAGTTATGACACCTGCCATAGGGCACGCTGGCAATAGAATAGAGCAGCAGCTCCCAGCTATCTAGAGAAGAGAAAGAGCCTGCCTTCTTCACAGTGCCTGTCGGGCCCGGTCAGGAAACAGGGACTGTGGGGAGACAGACAGCGTGGGTAGCTGGGGGGGGCAGATAGGGTCTCATAAGGGCTAGTGGGGGAGGAATAGATTGGGTCAGGGGCTGAATTGGAGTGACAGCGCAGGGCAACAGGTGGGAGGGAAGTGCAGGATGACATGGGAGAAGGGAGATGGCTGAGTGGGGGACAGAGACACATAAGGAAGACAGGGTGCAGGGCCACATGGGGATAGAGGGAATGAGTGTCTGAGTGGGGGTGGAGGGAAATATGTGGACAAGGGCAGATGTTGCTGACTGAATGGGCAAGGGTAGGGCTGAGCCAGGGTCTCCCTCCCTAACTGTCCTTCGCCCAAGGAAACCTCTTCCATATTTTTCCAAACCATAACCAACAACCCTCCAAGTTCACACCTAGGCACCTTTTCAGCAATTTCTTCCCTCTCCCTCAGCTCCTCTGTTACCCAGGACTCCCCCAAGCTTTTGCACTACTTCTGAGGGGTGCTGGAAAATACAGTTCTGTATTATAGTTTAAATGAATTATTATTCAGGGTTGTGTATTAATATGCCTATTAAGGAAGCTATTTGTCAAAAAATATATCTTTTTTGTTGTCTGTACTGTTACCGGCATATTTGCTGACAGGTATTTTGAAATAAATGACCAAAAATAATTGAAGCTGGCCTGATTATATAGTGTTATTTAACAAATAAAATATGCAGATTTTTGCACAATTTGAAAATATAGTGTTCAGAATTTGAATTTGTAATTGTTTTGGCACAGAATTCCCCCAGGAGTAAATTTGAGCTAGAGTTTAGCTGGAAAAAAATAATTCCCCCCATGAAAAATGTGGACACATACTAAAATTTTCCTTTGTATCCATTTTTGGGAGGCTCTCCCTCAAAGCATAAACAAAGGTTGCACTGACGGAGTCTGTGGATAAACTCTGGGTATGGAAAGGTTGAAACCTCCCGACTAGTCTATGGCTGGGGTATTGTGTTCATCAGCTTCTCTAACCAGCCTTCCCATCTCTGTGCAGCCCCCTCCACCCTGTACAATGCCCCTTCAGCACATCCTGTGGGCAGTGGTTACTGTGACAGGCCTTGGTAGCACATCTCTGATGAACCTGTGCTGGCAGGAAGCTGGAGAGGGTCCTAGAGCAGTTGTGGGGGCACAGAGATTGTGGGTGAGGGGCCTAGCTATCAGGGATCACTGAGATCTATGCATAACTTTGGGGATCCCTGGATCCTGGGTCCCCCTTTTCATTCCTCAGGAAGAAGGGAAGGGACCTCCATCCTGGAACAATCCAAGGGAAATTTCCATATAGGGAACCTTGTGGAATTTCCCTTCCCTGGCCTGCATGCTGGGTTTGTAATGCAGGAAAGGGGCCGCAAAGGAGAAATCTGGTCCTGTGTTATTATTATTATTATTTTATTATTATTATTATTTTGTTATTTCAGCAAGATCGCAGCCGTGACAGGATCATTGTTGCCACTTGGCCACCCTCGAGGTAGCCATGTGACTAATCGTCACCATACGAACAGTGATGACAAGCCCGGATTCCAGGAATAGAGTCTGCAGCAGGGTTGGTGCTGCAGTCCAGGTGGGTAGGATCACCACACGTCCCCTGTGATTTGGCCTCCTGCAGTTTGCCATTGGCTGTGACAGGGGCTAAAGCTGATGCTCTCAAAGTCAGTTAGCTCATTTTCCCTGATGGCCAAGTGGCCCCCAAGGGAATGTGCAGGCATGCTTCATAAAGACAGCTGCCTCCCTATCTGAACAGATACTGCCTGCTGCCCTGCAACCTCTCTGATGTCTCCTTGTCCTTTTGGATGAAGACCTCTGGTGTCAGCAGCTCCATATCTAGCAGGAATTGGGTACGTTGGCAGGTTTCACTATGTTAAAAATGCAAAGTGAAGGGGAAAGGCTGCGAGCTGTTTCCATTTGCAGATGTTCTGTGCAGCAGCAGAGGACTCAGCTGGGCTGTTGGGGTGACTCAGTGACAGGGGCTGGAGGGCAGGCAGCACTAGGTAGCTTGGGAACCCCTCCCCTACGTCTGCCCATGGTCCACGGCGCTCTGTCCAAGCTACACAGAAATCTGACATTAAACGTAAGCTCGGAGTGTTAAAACCACAATGCAGCATTTCTCAATGGGTCACATTTCTAGAGTGTGCTCTGGGTCTGATCCTGCCAGGGGCTGAATGAGATGAGACTCCACGGATTATCAGTGACTAGTTCCCAAATCTCCTCAGGTATATTTGCTCCTGGAACTTTATTCAGCAAATGCATTTTCCTAGGTTTTATTCTCTGGCTCGATTGTGAAGGCAGGAATTCAGAGCTGTGTTGCTCTGTGGTAAAAGGTCTGATAGGGCATATTTCTGTTTCCTGACTGACTGAGGGCTCTAGCTCCTATACCCTATGACTTCAGACTTCCCCAGTGGTTTCTGTGCTTGTCAGTCTAAAGATCTTCTCAGCAACATTGTCCCACCTCTGCACAGACTCCCAGCCCTGGCAAAGCAAGCTGTGTAACGTGCCCATAAATAGGCTCTTCCCAGCTTGTATCTCTGGTGTGGTCCCTCAATTTCCCTGAAGTGCTGACTGATGGCTTTTCTTGAGCTGTTGCTTCCCTTCCTGCTTGTTTTCCAGCAGCCTGCTGTTAAACTAAGAAGAGCCATTTTGGTTTAATCTAATATAGCCATAATATAAACCTCTCAATCATTAACCCAATATAGCTCTACAGCAAACATCCTGAGAACTGGCTTTAACAGACACATTCATTATGGCAGCTCAGCTCCATGTCTGTTGCAAAGCCATTCCCATGTGCTACGAATTTTATGAATACTGTACAGAGGACGTCTGAGAGACAGCAATAAACTACTTTCTTGTGTGAAATGAAGTTCCCTTTCCATCACTACACATCCACAACTTCCAAACCCTCATTATGTGGAAACCCTCATCGTGCCTGAATAACAGGTGCTCAGATCACTATGTACTAGAGAGTGAGAGCTCAGGGAATGAATATTTTCTATACTGACCCCAGTGCCTGTTACCACTGCAGATACAGGCTGCAGATTGACAGAACAGAACCTGAGGAGAACCAGTCAGCTATTAACCCAGGGACAGAGGAGCTACTAGACTTTTGTTTTCTGACAAGCGACTGAATGTGGGCTGAGACACTGCGATCTTTTCAGGTTCTGAAGAAATCCAGATGACAGACGCTACATTTTAAGTCCCACTGTAACCTGAGAAATCATCTCTGAGAGAAGATCAGAGGGGAAAGAATAGGTTGATGTGTGTGTGCTATGGTACAGATGTGTAAATGTTAGGCCAAAACTTTTCAGGGTAATACAAATATTACAAACCAAACTTTCATGACATGAATTTACATTGAAAGCCAGCAGTAGAGTTGTTGGAATCTCTACAGGAATGAGCAGAGGTAACTTTACTGCTTAATGGCTTTTGATTTCAAAAATATGTCAAAAGTACTCCATGTACTGTTTGCAGAGTTTATGCTATGAAATCATTTTCAGTGAATAGCTGTATGATACTGTCTTTTAGTAACAGACCAGAAACTGTTTCTCACATTTACATTCAGGGTGCTGCATTCAATCACTATGCAATACTCGTGCAAGACTGTCCAAAAATTCCGGAGAGAACAGAACCACTGGTCTGTGTTTCATCAAAGAGTAGAGCTGAGGTGCAGGAAAGGGGAGTGTAATAGTGGTTGTATGCAACCTACCCCATCACCTCTTAAAGGACCATTGCTCAAGTCATTTTCAAACTCAATTGGATATTAGTGCAAACCTATTGTTTGTACTATTCACTCATTTGTGTTGCCGTCCCCTCCCCCGCCCAGGTGTTGTAACTGTCTGTGTTAGTTTGTAACTTCCCAAATATCTGCAGCCCCTGGCATGGGGAGAGGATACGGGTACAGTGAGGATGAAAAGAAGCCTGTAGGATGATCAGACTCTCTGGATTCAGCCTATGCTAGCCAGGCAAAGCACTTCAGCTTCTCTTGGGGGTTTTCTTTGGGGTCACAGTGTGTCACTGGCACGGAGGTACAGGTCCGGAACTGCTCTGTATGGGCTGAGACGCAGCAATCTTTTCAGGTTCTGAAGAAATCCAGCCTGAGAACTCATGTCTGAAAGAAGATGAGAGGGGAAAGAATGGGCTGACTTGTGTGTACTAAAGAACAGATGTGTAACTGTTATGCCAAACTTTTTATTGTAATACAAATATTAGAGAGGTGAAAGTAGGCTGGTGCACCTCGGTATGCCGTACTGGTAAGAAAGTGTCCGGTTGGGGGCAGGACTCTGAATGCCAATTAACGGTTCCCCAAGTAGCGCCGGTGTGGGGGCCACGGAGCTAGAAGCTTCTTCTTCTCTAGGCCAGTGACACCGGGGTGGGGGGTTGGCAACGGCGCTCCCAGGGCAGGGGCTGGGAGCCAGGTTGGCTGTGCCAGTGCTTGACTGGCCCTAGTGCTGGGAGTTGGAGGCATGCGCAGGCCCCGAGCCGGGCACCCACCGGCAGTGTGGGGCTCCCAGCCTGTCCTGCTGTTCCCACGCTGCCCCTGGAAGTAGTGCAGGCACATCCCTGTGGCGTGCAGCTCCTGGGAGGAGGGAGCGGCAGAGGGTCTTTGCGTGCTGCCTCGCCTGCAGGCACCACTCCCAGATCTCCCATTTGGCCAGGAACAGCGCAGGGCAGGGCAGGGTCACCAACCATGACCAGGACTGCCCCCCCTCACTCCCGCTACACCTCCCCAAACCCCTGCCCTGAGCTCCCCCCTTCCCCCAATCCCTGCCCTGAGCCCCCCCATGCCCCACACCCCCTGCCCTGAGCCCCCACACCTCCCACAGTCCCGGTCCCCTGTCCTGACTCCTGCACCCCCACCCTAACCCCCTGTCCTGAGCCCCCACCCCCCAATCCCCTGCCCTGACTCCTGCACCCCCACACCTAACCCCCCTGCTCTGAGCCCCCACACACCTCAATCCCCTGCCCTGGACCCCCCCACACACCCCTTCTACTCAGTGGAATCCTATGCCATATGTGAAATTGTGGCTTGGAAAGGGCCAACAAGCAGCACATTCATCTCAAAGCCCGGCACAATGAGAACAAGGAGAGCAGCGAGGCCAGCTGTATGGGCCAATGTGGGAATTTCTGTGAGTCACTTCAGGCTTTTATTTCAATATTCAAGTTTTATTCCAGAGTATTGGTAGTAACTTTAAGTATTAAAGTCAGGCAAAGGGATCCATGAAGCTAAGTGTCTAGGAGTGGGGGTGGGAAGAGGGGTTGCGACATGACAGTACCTGTAAGAAATTTAAGTTACTTTCACCCCTGATTACAAACCAAACTTTCATGACATGTATATATATCGAAAGCCAGCAGCAAAGTTGTTGGGATCTCTACAGGAAGGAGCAGTGGTAACATTAATGCTTAATGGCTTTTGCTTCAGAAAGTATTTCAGAAATGCTCCACATATTGTTAGCAATAAGTTTGTGCTATTTCCTCTTTGTTCAGTGAACAGTTCTATGACACTGTATCCCGGTAATGGAACAGAAGCTGTTTCTAACACTTATATTCAGACCATGTGTTTACACGCATGTCATGATACAATGGGCCACACTCAGAAGTGGAGGGCCAGAAAGAGTGTCTGTGACAAGGTCACAATTGCAAAATCACATCACACTCAAGTAGGCTGTGGAACTCCCAGCAACAAGATATCAATGGGGACAAGAGCTTAGCAGGATTCATAGAGGGACTCGATGTTTATATGAGTAACCAGAAAATCCAATTATAGTAGTGAGGATTTAAAAAAAAAAAAAAAGTCTTGGAAGGGCTCTACATTTTCCTGATTTACATCACAACAGTTGTTTAACTAGTGGGTGTCATGGAGAAATTTTCCCTAGGAGCAGGTTATGCCATAGCTGCCCATTGCAGGGCTTCTTCCACCTTCCTCTGCAGCATCTGGAACTGGCCACTGGATACTGAGCTAGATGGACTGCAGGTCTGAGCCAGCCTGGCTGTGCCTATATTCCTATCGCTGCTGTAAATCCACGACTATGCTTTTGCTAAAACAACGAGGAGTCCTTGTGGCACCTTAGAGACTAGCAAATTTATTTGGGCATAAGCTTTCGTGGGCTAGAACCCACTTTGTCAGATGCATGGAGTGGAAAATACAGGAGCAGGTATAAATACATGAAAATATGTGAATTGCCTTACCAAGTGTGAGGTCAGTCTAACGAGACAATTCAGTCCATTTCAGACAGTTGACAAGAAGGTGTGAGTAACAGTAGGGGGAAATTAGGTTTAGGTTTTGTAATGACCCAACCACTCCCAACCTTTATTCAGGCCTAATCTGATGATGTCCAGTTTGCAAATTAATTCCAGTTCTGCAGGTTCACATTGGAGTCTGTTTCTGAAGTTTTTTTTGTTGAAGAATTGTCACTTTTAGGTCTGTTAT
Organism: Trachemys scripta elegans; assembly: GCF_013100865.1. Classification (NCBI taxonomy): domain Eukaryota; kingdom Metazoa; phylum Chordata; order Testudines; family Emydidae; genus Trachemys; species Trachemys scripta. The sequence continues at coordinate 338,864,062 of NC_048298.1, forward strand.
TGAGTGACCAGGGAGATTGAAGTGTTCTCCTACTGATTTTTGAATGTTTTGATTCCTGATGTCAGATTTGTGTCCATTTATTCTTTTGCATAGAGACTGTCCAGTTTGGCCAATGTACATGGCAGAGGGGCATTGCTGACACAGGATGGCATATATCATATTGGTAGATGTGCAGGCGAACGAGCCCCTGATGGTATGGCTGATGTGATTAGATCCTATGATGGTGTCCCTTGAATAGATATGTGGACAGAGTTGGCACCGGGGTTTGTTGCAGAGTTTGGTTCCTGGGCTGGTGTTTTTGTTGTGTAGTTGCTGGTGAGTATTTGCTTCAGGTTGTGGGGCTGTCTGTAAGCGAGGACTGGCCTGCTTCCCAAAGTCTGTGAGAGTGAGGGATCGTCCTTCAGGATAGGTTGTAGATCCTTGATGATGCGCTGGAGAGGTTTTAGTTGGGGGCTGTAGGTGATGGCTAGTGGCATCCTGTTACTTTCTTTGTTGGGTCTGTCTTGTAGTAGGTGACTTCTGGGTACCCTTCTGGCTCTGTCAATCTGTTTCTTCACTTCACCAGGTGGGTATTGTAGTTTTAAGAATGCTTGATAGAGATCCTGTTGGTGTTTGTCTCTGTCTGAGGGATCGGAGCAAATGCAGTTGTAACTTAGAGCTTGGCTGTAGACAATAGATCATGTGATGTGGTCTGGATGAAAGCTGGAGGCATGTAGGTAAGTATAGCAGTCAGTAGGTTTCTGGTATAGGGTGGTGTTTCTGTGACCATCACTTATTAGCACTGTAGTGTCTAGGAAGTGGATCTCTTGTGTGGACTGGTCCAAGGCTGACATTGATGTTGGGGTGGAAATTGTTGAAATCTTGGTGGAATTCCTCAAGGCCCTCCTTCCCATGGGTCCAGATGATGAAGATGTCATCAATATAGCACAAGTAGAGTAGGGGCGTAAGGGGACGAGAGCTGAGGAAGCGTTGTTTTAAGTCAGCCATAAAAATGTTGGCATAATGTGGGACCATGCAGTTACCCATAACAGTCCCTCTGACTTGAAGGTATAAATTGTCTCCAAATCTGAAATAGTTGTGGATGAGGACAAAGTCACAGAGTTCAGCCACCAGGTTTGCCGTGATGATATCGGGAATGCTATTCCTGATGGCTTGTAGTCCATCTTTGTGTCAAATGTTTGTATAGAGAGCGTCTACATCCACAGTGGCTAGGATGGTGTTTTCTGGAATATCACCAAAGGATTGCAGTTTCCTCAGGAAGTCAGAGGTGTCTCAAAGATAGCTGGGAGAGCTGGTAGCATAGGGCCTCAGGAGAGAGTCCACATAGCCAGATAATCCTGCTGTCAGAGTGCCAATGCCTGAGATGATGGGGCATCCGGAATTCCCAGGTTTTTGGATTTTGGGTAGCAGATAGAATACCCTTGGTCACGGCTCTAGGGGTGTGTCAGTGTAGGTTTGTTCCTGTGCTTCTTTAGGGAGTTTCTTGAGCAGACAGTGTAGTTTCTTTGGTAATCCTCAGTGGGGTCAGAGGGTAATGGGCTGTAGAATGTGGTGTCAGATAGTTGTCTAGCAGCCTCTTGTTCATATTCCAACCTATTCATGATGACTACAGAACCTCCTTTTGCTGATCTTCATTGAGCTCCTGGGAGTCTCTAGACTTGCACTGAGAGCAGAAAGATGTCTCGTTAAATATAATCTACTCTCCTGTTCTTTTTCCTTTCAGGAAGGAAAGTTCAAAACTCTTCGGATCTGCCCAGTACATTATGCCAGCTGACAATAACACCAAATTCAAATCTGCAATGTTCCTTCTCACCGGGATACCTGGTCAGGAAGATGTCTATCTCTGGATCTCTATCCCCTTCTGCTTAATGTATGTTATTTCGATAGTAGGAAATTCAGTCATTCTCTTCATTATAAAAACAGATCCAAGCCTCCATGAGCCCATGTATATTTTCCTTTCCATGTTGGCCGTCACAGACCTTGGTTTATCGATATCAACCATACCAACGACACTGGGTATATTCTTATTTAACTCTAGGGAGATCAGCCTTAATGCCTGCTTTGCCCAGCTGTTCTTCATCCACTCATTTTCATACATTGAATCTTCTGTGCTTTTGTTGATGGCCTTTGACCGCTTCATTGCGATATGTAACCCACTGAGATATGCTTCCATCTTAACCCCACCTAGAATATACAGGATGGGACTTTTGTTTGTGCTAAGATCGTTGTCCCTAATATTTCCACTCCCCTTTCTCTTGAAACGGTTCCGATACTGTCGAGCCAATGTCCTCTCCCATTCCTACTGCCTGCACCAGGAGGTCATGAAGATGGCTTGTTCAGACATCACAGTCAACAGCATCTATGGTTTCACTATTAAACTCTTATCGGTGGGGTTGGACTCGTTGTTCATCTTTTTCTCCTATGTGATGATCCTCAAAACTGTGCTGAGTGTAACATCCCCCACGGAGTGTCTCAGGGCCCTGAACACCTGCGTCTCCCACCTCTGGGCTGTCCTGCTCTTCTACATACCAGATATCGGCTTGTCTGTGATACACAGATTTGGGAATAGCTCTTCTCACTTGCTTCAGATTATCCTGGGCTATGTCTACCTGCTGGTCCCGCCCCTGATGAACCCAATTGTGTACAGTGTGAAAAGCAAACAACTTCGTGCGAGGATAATCAGGGTGTTCTTCAAGTGAAGGGTGAGTTCATCACCTGGCTCCAGAACTGGTGACACAGCCCATGAAAAACATGGGCCACGACCACCTATTCCATCCCAGGCCCTTACATCGAAGATGAAATGAGCTACTGATCTCCACTCTGTAGAGAGAGGTTCTGAAGGGGTCTAAGGCCTGGAGTAGTGGGAGAGGGTCTGTCCCCACCCACTGGTGAAGGAGGACAGTGCACTGGGGGAAGGAGACCAAGGCAGGCAGCAGCATTTAAAAATTGAATGTGTTTGTGGAGAGCCAGGGCACCGGTAGGAGTCTGGCCCATAAAGAGCCGTATCAGTGGCTGTTCCAACCTCAGAATTCCTGTCGATACAGTCAATAAAGAGAAGGGAGATGGATATTGTTTCCCATTACACCTGGCCTGTCACTCTCCCGTCTCTGGTTAAACATCGAGGGGCCATGAAAAAATCTGCAATGCTGTTGTGCTGTCACAGTCCTGGCCCTTTCTGAGCGCTCTGGGTGCTGTGTGATGCATGGGGCTGCACCAGCTGTGGACAGGGGCTATTCTAGGGGCATGGACACCCACCCTTCCCCCACTCCCTCAGCCAGGTGCTTGTGACTGAGTCATGTCAGAGACATGATTAACACCAGAGCCCCAGGAGAAGCCACGTGGGCAGCGCTGTTGATGTCTCTGCATACAGTACACAGGCCGAGCCTACTCCCCACCGAGGCAGAGCAGATCGGCGTGTGTGAGTGAGGGTCTGACACACAGGAGTCCTGGCAAGAGACTCAATCTCAGATTCCCTCCTACTCCTCCCCTCTGCTTGCCCTGCTGCAGGGGTGGAAATAGTCCTCGACTCCCCCACAGGGGCACAGCTAGCTCCTATCCCAGCCTAGCCCATTCAGTGTAGGGTGACCACCTAGTCAAAAGACAAAAGCAGGACATATATAGAAGCCCTGTTCCCTCTGTGACCCCACCCCTGCCGCTCTTCTGCCCCATCTCTTTCCACAAGACCCCACCCTTCCTTCTACCGAAGATACGAGGCTCTACCCCATCTCCAGGCCAGAAGCCAGTGTCAGGCGATGGTAAAAGCTGCCCAGTGAGCTAGAGCAACTGCGAGGAGCTCCAGACTCTCTGCCTACCCTGGGCAAGGAGCTGGGGGACCCAAGAGAAGCCCCCAGCCTGTGTTCCCGCTTCCCAGGATGTTCAACCCAGGGATGGTGGAGAGTCTAAGGCTCCCCACAGCAGCCTGGGCTTCTGGGGCAGCTCTTAGCATGGGCTGGTTCCGAACTGGCCAGGGTGCAGAGCCTCGGGGGAAGGGGAGGAGAAGGGGGCAGGGCCTAGTGGGAAGAGATGGGGCAGGGTATGGGGCCTCAGGGGAAAAGGAAAAGTGTGGGGTGCAGCAAGCCTGAACCGAAGCTGACCCCAGCAACAGTATGGTAAAAGTATGAGTAAAAGAAGAGGATGGGGTATATCAGGGTCCCACAGAGCAACACCTCCGGCATTGGTCTATAAAAGGCCTCTTTCATCAGCCTCCTGTGACAGCTGCTTCTGGGAAGCCCCGTGACTCCTGCACCTTTGGCCAGTTCCGTTTCTCTAACTCAAGAGCAAAGCCTGTCTCACTTAGGTTGCAGCAATCAGTGTAGATGTGTGACAGCTGCCTGTTATTTTAAAACCATTTTCTCTAATGCTTTGTGCTGTTTCCTCTTTGTTTTAAGGAGGCTGGGGTGACTGTGTAGCTCTGGTCACAAGCACCCAAAGGGAAGAGACTGAGGTGTTATGTCGGACCTGCTTGATGATCAGCATTTAGCATAGATGGGCTGTTGTAGCCAGCTTGAAGAGTGGGAGAATTCTGAGATTTCCTGCAAGACTGGAAAGTACCTGGTTTACAGGGGAAAGAGACCATATACCCTGGTTTTACTGTGACAATCCAAATTCCTCTTAGCCAGCATCTATCCTTGTTGAGTGCCTATCAGCATTCAGAGGAGCAACTTGTTCAAGTTGCATCCAATATAACGATCTGCTCAAAACAAAAGTAATAGATGTGAGAATGATCGAATGTCATTGATATGTATGCATATGTCATCACGTACAAACATACCAACCCTAACCTTTTTGTGGGTGGGGAGAATAAATTTGGATCTAGAAGGATGGCTCAAGCACCCTTGCTCTATAAGAAGGGGTGACACAACTTGCCAAGAGAACTTGTTTTTCTGAGCGTCTGAGTTCCAGAGCTTGTTTACTAAGTTTTCTAAGCTCCATGCTTCTTCATTCTTACTTTATTAGTTTATTAGTCTGTTAATTTTAATTTTTAAGCTTGAAGTCAGTTAGTTACCTGAAAATCTAAGTTAGCTTCAATAGCTCTTAGCTTTACCTTCTCCTGAGCTCTGTATCTTCCACTCAAGAATTGAGGAACCTGAACCTTTGTCTCTTACCATCAAGTTATCAAGGAAGGGTGTGAGTATATTAAGCAAAAGCTTTATAGTGTATAATACCATATGTATCTTTAGAATAATAGTGCTACATTTGTAACTCTGATTATTTTACCATTTAGTTACTATCTGAGTACTATTCCATTTATCTCAATAAAGTTTTTAAGATGATATTTATCTCGGTGTGAGCGTCCTCTCATACCCCCGTGGGCCTTTTGCAAACTCTGTGTAGCCTGATTCTGGGACAAGAACCTTATTATCTTCTGGTGAGATTAATTGTCGAACCTATAACCCATATTATCCAAATTAATAATATTAATCTCTTAAAATCAGGCAACATCCAAGATGACTGTGAGCCTCCAATATGTTGTGGCCATGAACAAGGCAGATGAGATCCTAGAATAAGGATCCTAGAATAAGTTGAGATAAGGAAGTATTAATATCCTTATACAAGGCACCGATGAGACCTCCTCTGGCAAACTGTGTAAAATTCTGGTCACTCCTATTCCAGAAAGATTAATTTAAACTGGACGAGGTGCAGAGAAGGGCTCCTAGGATGATCAGGGCAATGGAGGACCTGTATTACAAGGAGAATAAAAGAGCTTGGTTGGTTTAGCCTAACACAACACAGGCTGAGAAGGGATTCGATTGCTCTATAAGTATATTGGGGAGGGGTGTGTGTTAAACACCAGGGAGGCAGATAAGCTTTTGAAGCTAGAGGACAGTGTTGGCAAAAGAACAAATGGGGAGAAACTGGCCAGGAGTAAACTGAGGCTGGAAAGGAGAAGAAGGTTTCTGACCATCCAAGCAGGGGGTTTCTGGAACAGCCACCCAACAGGAGCAGTGGGAGGCAAACAAGCCAGCTGGTTTAGGATGGAGCTTGACAGGTTCATGCACCGGATGATATGCTGGGGTCACCTGCCATAGCAGGGAAATGGACTCATTGACCCAGGAGGTCCTTTCCAGGCCTATGTCCCTATGGGTCACATTAGCCCATTTTATGTCACAATGGGAGCTCATGTGGAGTTGCTTGTCCACTATGACTCTGCTCTGTGTCCTGGCCAATGGATTTGTCCCTCAATAGATTCAGGAGAAAGCATGACTCAGTGTTATTGTCTGGAAAAGGAATTGTTCTTGGGTTCCTGTTTAGTGATATCACAGGAGTTTAATTCCCTGAGTTTCTGGTAATCTCAGCATGCTGAACTACCAGCTTCCCCCACCTCAGTCACTAGCACCAGAGAGGAAGGATGGTTGAGGGGTTAAAGTGCTAGCCTGGGACTCAGAAGAACTGGCTTCCTTGTTGGGGATGTGTGTGTGTATGTATATAAACACATACACACACACACACATGTAATATGTTACAGGTCATGGGGCCTAGTGTGGCTGGAACATGAGTGCATGACCTGCTTTGACCTGCATTTTGGCAACCAAAGTGAGAACTTAAAGGTCAAGTGGTGAGAACTCTCTTTATACTAAACACCTTTGTTGTGTGTCCTTGGAAAAAGTGGAGAGTCAGCAGATAAGGAAACAACACCAGATGGACTGCTATGGATAAAAACCAAAGGAAATGGCATTCCTTAGATCATGGTGGCCTGCCCAGGATTGATTCTCTGGAATTGCATGGGTAAAAGGCCGAGTAAACAAAGACAAAGTACTGATGACACGATGGAATGGGCTATAAATGATTGCCTATCCAGGAGGTACAGCCATGGGAATCTTGAGTAGGAGTGGAGTATTTGGCACTGTTGCGAGCACTGCTGGAATAGAATAGTGTTTCCAGTTCTGGTGTCTACAGTTCAAGAAGGGTGTTGATAAATTGAAGATGGGTCAGAGAAGAGCCACGAGAATGATTAAGGCATTAGAAAACCTGCCTTAGAGTGATAGACTCCAGGAGCTCAGTCTATTTAGCTTAACAAAGAGAAGTTTAAGGGGTGACTTGATCACAGTCTGTAAATAACTACATGAGGAACCAATGTTTAACAATGGGCTCTTCAATCTAGCAGAGAAAGGTATAGCACAATCCAGTGAGTAGAAGCTGAAGTTAAACAAATTCAGACCGGAACTAAGGCCTGGTCTACACTGACAAGTTTTTTTCGCCAAATGGCAGCTTTTGTGGCTAAAACAGCAGAGGTGTACACACTGCAAAACCACTTTATGTGCTGAAACTCCTCAGTTGTAACTCTGTAATAAAACCCACCGCGAGGAGAGTCATAAGTCTTTTTGCACTGAGGCCGTAGCGCCATATTGCCAGTGTAGACACTGTGTTTGATATTAGCTCTGTTATTGGTCTCCGGAAGGTGTCCCACAATGACCATCCTGACCACTCTGGTCAGCAGTTTTAACTCTGCTGCCCTGCCCCCAGGTAAGCAACTATACGCCCCTCCCCTATAAAGAATTTTGAAATTCCCCTTCCCATTTGCTCAGTGTGGAGAGCTCATATCTCATCTGTCCAGCTGACCACGGCAGCTCCGCTCAACAAACAATCTCCCACTTGGACCACTCCTGAGCGACTGGATCTGTTCAGTGCTTGGGGAAAGGAGGGTTCCAGTCCCAGCTGCACTCCAGCCATAGGATTTTTGATACTTTGAGCTAGACTGCACGCAGCTTGTGCGAAAAGGGATATGACTGGGACATGCTGCAGTGCAGAGCAAAGATGAAGGAGCCGAGGAACGCCTTCCTCAAGGCGAGGGAGGAAAAATGTTGCTCCGGTGCTCAGCCTGCCATTTTTATAGGGCTTTGGGTGCTATTGTAGGTGGCAACTCCAGCTCCACCTCAAAGAGTCCCAGGAGGGATAGCTCAGTGGTTTGAGCTAAACCTAGGGTTGTGAGTTCAGTACTTGAGGGGGCCACTTAGGGATCTGAGGCAAAATCAGTACTTGGTCCTGCTAGTGAAAGCAGGGGGCTGGATTCAATGATCTTTCAGGGTCCCTTCCAGTTCTATGAGATAAGTATACCTTCATATTTAAAAAAAAAACAAATCAGCAAAAAAACCTCTGCCAGTGTCAACATACCCTCACTGTTAAAAAAAAGAAATTATACCTTAGGGTAATTAACCTTTGGAATAATTTATGAATGGCCGTGGTAGATTCTCCATCACTGAGAACTGTTAAATCAAGGCAGGATGTTGTTCTAACAGCTCTGCCTTAGGAGTTATTTTGAGGCAGGTCTCTGGCCTGTGCTATACAGGGAGTCAGAATAGAGGATCACAGTGGTGCCTTCTAGCCTTGGTATCTGCCCAGTGATGTTAGTAGCATGGCCCTGCCGCACAGGGTGTTATACTGGTAAATATGTTACAAATTATGAGGTGCTCGGATGTTACAATAATTGGGGCCACAGCTAAGTGCCTTAGAGAGATTTCAGCTTTGTTCCTCGTAAGGACGATTTGGGGCACTGGGTGGAGAACCTGAACTCTTCCCAACACCCCTTGGGGATGAGGCCTGTCATTAGCACAGCCCCCTTTGACAAGGGAGTTCTGGGCCCCTCCTGCAGCTCGGCAGTAAGAGGGGGAATCAGGACGTGCTTTCAGAGAGTGAAGGATCTGGAGAGTGTTGCCTGGCTGAACAGAGCCCTGCTGGGCTGCCCCTTGGTCTGACACTGACCCCCATACCCACTCCATGAGCAGTGAGAGCCGTTCTAGAACTGGAGCTAGACTTCACACCCTGCCCCCAAATTTCCAACATCAACAAGTTTGGGGGTCGCTGGATCTGGGAGAGGGGGTTATTTGTGTCCAATGTGGAACTAGCAGCAGGCATTTGGAGTTGGGCTGGAGTCATGCCACTTTCTATTAAGAATGTCCATGGCCTTGCAGAGCTGGTGTGTGCATGTCTCATGCTTGAGAAAAAGGAGGAGACCCTATGAGCTATGCCTCAGGTACCCAGTGACTCCGCTAGCCCATCCATGTTATGTCCGGTTGTCTGTGGCGTAACCTTCGTCTTTACAAATGGGGACTCTGTAGCCCAATGCAGAGGAGCACAACATCTCTGCCACTGATGGACTGTGTGACCAGAAATGTCCACTAACTAACCCTCAGTGCTTTCATTTGTGGGTGCTCCGCTTGAGATATGGCCAGTAGCGACCCAACTTGGGGCTTTATAGAAAGTGTTGCGCTATTTCCTGTCTCCGAAAGCCCCAACTTCTGGGATCAAGAGACCGCACAGGAATCTCAGCTTTCATTTTTCTTAAAAGAGTTTATTTTAAAAAGTGAGTTGCAGAAAAGCTAGAAACCCTGAATCAGGTGACCCCAAAGGCTCAGAAATCAAATACAAATGCAAATGAACCCAACATTAGCATATTTTAAAAACTTATTATTTTAATCCAATGTTTGGGGGGGGGTGACTCATACTTGTTGAACTGGGCTGGGTGATAATGCGTACAAAGCTCAAGAGATCTGAAGAGCAACTAGCAAAAGTCACAAAAATTAACAGTAAATATTTTTCAAAGTACATCAGAAGCAGGAAGTCTGCCAAACAATCAGTGGGGTTACTAATTGATCAAGGTGCTAAAGGAGCACAGAAGGAAGGGAAGGCTGTTGCTGAGAGGCTAAATGAATTTGCATCTGTCTTCACTGCAGAAGATTTAACAGAGAGTCTCCTGAGTTATTCTTTTTTGGTGACAAATCTGAGGAACTCTCCCAGGTGTCAGTAAAGAAGGTTTTGGAACAAACGGATCAATTAAACAGTAAAAAGTCACCAGGACCAGGGCCGATGGGGGGTGGGGGGGAAGCCAGTATAAATTACCGGGGCCCGGCAGTCCGGAAGGGGGCCCAGAGCCCAGCTTCCCCGGCTTTCCCCCCACCCCTCTTGTCGGCCCTGTTTAGCCGGTCTGCCCTTGCTGGGGGGCCCAAAAAAATTATTGACCCGGCTTCCCCGGCTCCCCCCTGTTGTCAGCCCTGTTTAGCCGGTCCGCCCTAGCTGGGGGACCCGAAAATTTTTTTCACCGGGGCTCGAACCCGCTCTTGGCGTCCCTGACTAGGACCAGATGGTATCACCCATGAGTTCTGAAAAAAATTCAAATGTGAAATTGCAGAACTACTAACTGTGGTATGTAGCCCATCACTTAAAACAGGCTCTGTACGAGATGACTAGCAGATAGCTAATGTGGTGCTGATCTTTTTAAAAGGCTGATCCTGGCAATACAGGCTAATAAGCCAAACTTCAGTACCAGGCAAATGGTTGAAACTATAGTAAAGAACAGAATTTCTTTTCAGGGGTCAATAAATGTGTGGACAAGGGTGATCTGGGAATATAGTGTATTTGCACTTACAGAAATGCTTTTGGCTAGGTCCCTAAAGGCTCTTAAGAATCTTAAGCAAAATAAGCAGTCATGGGATAAGAAGGAGGTTCTCTCATGGATCAGTAACTGGTTAAAAGATAGAAAACATAGGGTAGGAAGAAATTATCAGTTTTTAGAAGAGAAAGAGTTAAATAGTGTTGTCCCACAGAGATGTGTACTGGAACCAATGCTGTTCAACATATTTATAAATAATCTGGAAAAAGGAGTAAACAGCGAGATGGCAAAATTTGCAGATGATATAAAACTACTCGGTATACTTAAATCGAAGGAGATTACAAAGAGTGACAAAGGGATCTTACAAAACTGGGTGACTGGGAAACAAAATGGCAGATGAAATTCAATGTGGATAAATACAAAGTAATGCACTTTGGAAAACATAATCCCAACTATACCTAGAAAATGATGGGATCTAAATTAGCTGTTACCACTCAATAAAGAGAACTTGGAGTCATTGTGGACATTCTCTGAAAACATTCACTCAATGTGCAGCGGCAGTCAAAAAAGCAAACAGAATGCTGGGAATAATTGAGAAAGGGATAGATAGTAAGACAGAAAATATCATATTGTCTGTATATAAATCCAAGGTATGTCCATATTTTGAATACTGTGTTCTGATGTGGTCCCCCACGACTAAAAAAAAAAAAAAAAAAATTGGAATTGAAAAAGGTTAAGAAAAGGGCAACAAAAATGATTAGGATATGGAACGGCTGCCATATGAGGAGAGATTAATCAAACTGAGGAATTTCAGCTTGAAAAAAATGAATAAGGGGAGATATGATAGAGGTCTATAAAACTATGAGTGGTGTGGAGAAAGTGAATAAGGAAGTGTTATTTACCCCTTCACAAAAAACAGGAGTCACCCAATGAAGTTAATAGGCAGCAGGTTTAAAACAAATGCATTTTTTCACACAACGCACAGTCAGCCTCTGGAACTCATTGCCAGGGGATGTTGTGAAGGCCAAAAACATAACTGGTAAAAAAAAAATAGATAAATTGATGGAGGAGAGGTTCAACAATAGCTAGTAGCCAAGATGGTTTGGAACACAGCCCCATTCTCTGGGTGTCTCTAAATGTCTGATTGTCCAAAGCTGGGAGCAGACAACAGGGGATGGATCATTCGATAATTGTCCTGTTTTGTTCATTCCACTGAAGTGTCTACACTGGCCACTGTCAGAAGACAGGACACTAGGCTAGATGGACCATTGGTCTGACCCAATGTGGCCGTTTTAATGTTCCTCAATTGTTCAACTGATGGATGGGCTGCTGTAGACAAGTCATTTCTAGGACCTCCCTCTGTTCTAGAGCTGGCATAGTCACCCTACCAGATGGCCAGGAGAGGTTCAGTGTGAGAGGTTCTGTGGGAGACTGAGAGCAGGGGGAGGGGGCTAGAGTTGCTACCTAGGGAAAATATTGACCAAACTAAAATGTTTTCTTTTCATCTTTTTTTGTGGTGAATTTTCATAGAAAACAGATAACTGCCATGATTCTGCCCAACAGCAGCTACTTGGATCCCCCCCCAAAATTGGAGGCTTTTCATCTGCCTCTTCCTCGTAACATAAACAAAGGTTGCACGGGGAGAGTCTATGGCTGCACTCTGGGTATGGAAAGGTTGAAACTTCCCGACCAATCTATGGCTGGGGTATTGTGCCCATCAGCTACTCAAACCAGCCTTCCCATCAGTTTGCAGCCGCCTTCACCCTGTACAGCAGATCCTGTGGGTAGTGGCTACTCTGACAGACCCTGGTAGCACATCTCTGATGAGCCTGTGGTAGCAGGGAGCTGGAGAGGGTCCTAGAGATGATGTAGAGGCACAGAGATTGTGTTGGGGGTGGGCCTTGTTCAAAGTGAATCACTCAGATCTGTGCATAACTTTGGGGATCCCTGGATTCTGGGTCCCCATTTTCATTCCTCAGGGAGAAGGGAAGGGACCCCCCCCCCTCCGGAACGATCCGAGAGGAATTTCCATGTAGGGAGTCACTGGCCTGCACCCTGGGTTTGGAATGCAGGAAAGGGGTGTGTCAGAGGGTAATCAGGCCCCATATTATTATTCTATTTTATTTTATTTCAGCAAGATCACAGCTGTGACAACATCATCATTACCACTAGGCTGCCCCCGAGGTAGCCCTGTGACTAATCAGAACCATATGAACAGTGACGACAAGCCTGGATTCCAGGAATAGAGCCTGCAGTAGGGCTGCGACTGCAGTCCAGTTGGGAAACATCACCCCACGTCCCCTGTGAATTAGCCTCCTGCAGTTTGCCATTGGCCATGAGGGGGGTTAAAGCTGGTGCACACTAAGCCAAGCAGCAGACGTTCCCTAATGGCCAAGTGGCCCCAAGGGAAATGTGCAAACATCCTTCATAAACACAGTTCCCTCCGTATCTGAACAGATGCTGCCTGCTGCCCGTGCAACCTCTTTGATGACTCCTTGTCCTTTAGGGTGAAGACCTCTGGTGTCAGCGACTCCCCTTCTAGCAGGAGTTGGGTACGTTGGCAGGTTGGTACATTTCACGGTCTTTAAAATGCAAAGTGAAGGGGAAAGGCTGCAAGCTGTTTCCATTGGCAGATGTTCTGTGCAGTGGCAGAGGACTCAGCTGGGCTGTCGGAGTGTCTCAGTGACGGGGCCGGAGGGCAGGCAGCACTAGATAGCTTGGGAACCCCTCCCCAACATCTGCCCATGCTCCATGGTGGTTTATTTAGGCTACCCAGAAATCTGAGCATTGAAGAGAACTCAGAGTGCTAAAACCCCAATGCCTCGAGTCAGGATTTTTCAAGAGGTCCCTTTTCTACCAGTGCGGTGTGCACTGGGCGCGATACTGCCAGGGCTGAGCGAGAAGAGACCCCACAGAATATCAGGGACTAGTTCCTAAATCACCTCAAGTGTATTTGCTCCTGGAAATTTTATCAGCAAATGCATTTTCACTTATTTTATTCTCTGACTTTATTGTGAAGGCAGGAATTCAGAGCTGTGTTGCTCTGTGGTAACAGGTCCAACAGGACATATTTCTGTTTTCTGATTGGCTGAGGTCTCTAGACTCTCTGCCCAGTTACAGGACTACTGGCATCTCTGCCCCCTCTCTGGTGTCTAAGTGCCAGATGTCAGGCCTCGGACCCTGCCCTCTCATGGGGTGGAATCCTGCAATGCACCCACTGGGCTACCACACACTGCGGGTCAACTGTGCTTGCTGAGCAGATCTGAGTGGGTTCAGCACCTGTGTTTTTTCCCTTTGGGAGTCCGTAACTAGTGGTGAGATAAGTGACCAACCAGCGTTCCCAAACCAAAATGCTGCTTAATCTGAACAGTAGGAAGAAAGTGTTACATGGGAGAATAAGATGATTTTCAAAGAACAGTCTGTACACGTCTCTGACCCCAAGCCCTGAAACTCTAATGGGGATCCAGGCAGGCCGAGGACCTTCAGACTTCTCAGGCAGTGTCTTTGAGAGTCAGTCTGAAGAGCTTCTCAGCAACAGCTGCCCCACCTCTGGACAGACTGAGCGATGGCTTTTCTTGCATTGTTACTTCCCTTCCTCCTTTTTTTCCCCAGCAGACTCTTATTAAACTATGAGACGCCATACTGGTTTCACCTAATATCACCATAACATAAACATCCCAATTGTTAACACAATATAGCTGTGCAACAAACATCCCCAGAACTCTCTTTAACGTACACATTCATTACAGCAGCTCAGCTCCAGGTCTGTCCCAATCCCGTTCCCGGGTGGTATGGATTTTATGAACACAGGACATAGACAGTCAGAGTGAGAAAGTGCAATAGACTACTTTTGTGTGTGAAATGAAGTTCCATTTCAATGAATTCTCATGCAATTGACTTTGAAATCTATTTCTTGTTAACCATGCTGGGGTTACTCTGTACTAGAGAGCGAGAGCTCAGAGAATGAATATTTTCCATACTGATCCCAATGCCTGTTACCACTCCGGATACAGGCTGCAGACTAACAGAACAGAACCTGAGGAGACCCAGTCAGCTACTAACCCAGGGACAGAGGAGCTACTAGACTTCTGTTTGCTGAGAAGGGACTGAATGAGGGCTGAAATGCGTAATCTGTTCAGGTTCTGAAGAAATCCAGATGACAGACGCTACATTTTAAATCCCACTGTAACCTGAGAAATCATCTCTGAAAGCAGATCAGAGGGGAAAGAATGGGTCGACATGTGTGTGCTAAAGTACAGATTTGGAAATGTTATTCCAAAACTTTTCATTGTAAGAAAATTTTATAAATCAAACGTTCATGACATGCAGGTATATTGAAAGCCAGCAGCAGAGTTGTTGGAATCTATTCAGGAAGGAGCAATGGAAACTTTACTGCTTAATGGCTTTTGCTTCAGAAAATATTTCAGAAATACTCCACATACTGTTTGCAATGAGTTTGTGCTATTAACTCTTTGTTCAGTGAACCATTGTATGATACTGTCTCCTGGTAACTGACTAGAGGCTGTTTCTAACACTTACATTCAGGGTCATGAACACAATCCCTCTGCAATACCTGTGCAACACTTTCCAAAAAGTCCTGTGAGAACAGAACTGCTGGTTTGTGTTTCAGCAAAAAGTAGAGCTGAGATCCAGGAAAGGGGAACGTAATAGTGGTTGTATGTATTTTTTGCCCATCACATCTTACACAAGCATGGCTGAAATAACTTCACACTCAACTAGATATTAGTGAAAACCTAGTGTTTGCACTATTCACCCATGAGTGAAGCCAACCCCCCCTCCATCACCCTCCAAAATGGAAGTAACTGTCTGTGTTTGCCAGGTATATATAGACCCTTGCATGGGGGAGAGGATGCAGGTCCTGTGAGGAGGTAGAGAAGCTGCAGGATGATCAAACTCTCTAGCTTTTGTCAACACTGTCCAGGCAAAGCATTTCAGCTTCTCTTGGAGGGATCCTTGGGGGTCACAGTGTATCACTGGGAGCATTTGGTAAGGGAAAGTTAATACGTATCTGTTCTGATTGAACTGACGCATGTAAATCTGGAGTGACGCCATTGAGTGATTTCAGAACCTGGACCTGAGAATTTATCGTATGTGCTGGAAAGAGACAGTGACACATAATTTGGACTCTCAGGAGTGGACGAAATAAAAAAATGCATATAATGAGGCAATGAAACATGTTTATAAATAGCTTCTATGCAGGGCAGACAAATACAATGACCATTTTCACCATGCACTTGTCATGTGTTTACAATGTGATACATATGATACAATGGGCCTGTAGAAGAGCGGACTCACCCCTGCGGCGACTCCTGCTGGTGACTTCCTGGAATTAGCTTGTTTCAGCTCCGGAGTGCCCTCTGCAGGCCAGTGATCTGCCTGTCCTCTGGCCCCTGTGTTCTCCCTAGACCCCGGTGCCCTTGTACCTGGGGTGCTGCCCCATAGCAGTAACCCCTCAGTCTTAGGGTCTCCCCTCCCCAGGGAACCCCCACTCACTGTCCCCACCTCACCTCAGTATCAGGCTACTGCCAGTCCTCATCTAGCCCCACACCTGGGGCAGACTGCAGTATCAGCCTACTCGTCATTGGCAAGGTTGGGTTTGGACCTGCTGCCTTTGCCTACCCCTGGGCTGCCCTCTGCAACCCCCAGTACCTTTTAGCCCAATGCTAGGCCGCATCCTGGGGCTTTCCAGGCTGGAGCCCCCCCACAGCTCCTCTGCCTTCCCCAGCCCTGCTCCACTCACGTACCCTGTCTCTATATCCCTACAGCCAGGCCCTTCTCTCTCTGAATGCAGAGAGAAACTTTTGAGTGCCTGGCTCCCAGCCTTTTTATACAGGCCAGCTGGGGCCTGATTGGGGTGTGGCCCAGCTGCGGCCACTTCCCCAATCAGCCAAGGCTTGCTGCTTTCCTAGCAGCATCCCTCTCGCAGTCTCAGCCATCTTCCAGGGCTGATTTCAAGCCCTTCAGGACAGGAGCAGGTGTCCACCCCGCTACAGGGCCACACTCAGAAGTGGAGGGCCAGAAAGGGTGTCTTTAGGAAGGTCGCAACTGTAAAATCACATAGTGCTCAAGTAGGCTGTGGAACTCAGAGCCACAAGATATCAATGGGTCCAAGAACTTAGAAAGTTTCAAAGAGGGAAGGGATGTTAATATGGCTAAGCAGAAAATTCAATTACAGTAATGAGGGGTTTTAAAAGAGTCTTGTATAAGCCTTCCTGATTATATCACAAAACATGTCTCTAATTAGTGGGTGTCAGGGGAAAACATTCCCTGGGAGCAGGTTATCTCATAGCTGCCTATTACAGAGCTTCTTGGACCGTCCTCTGCAGTATCTGGAAGTGGCCCCTGGATACTCAGCTATATGGATGACAGGTCTGATCCAGTCTGGCAATGCCTATCTTCCTATCGGTGGTGAAAATCCAAGACAATATTTTTGCAGATCTTTCTTCAGTTCCTGGGAGTCTCTAGTCTTCCACTGAGAGCAGGAAGATGTCTCGTTAAATATTATCTAGTCTCCTGTTCTTTTTTTTTTTTCAGGAAGGAAAGCTCAAAACTCCTCAGACCAGCCTGGTATATTATGCCATCTGTCAATGACACCGAATTAAACTTTGCAGTGTTCCTTCTCACTGGGATACCTGGACAGGAAGACGTCTATCTCTGGATCTCTATCTCCTTCTGCTTAATGTATGTTATTTCGATAGTCGGAAATTCAGTAATTCTGTTCATTATAAAAACAGATCCAAGCCTCCATGAGCCTATGTATATTTTACTTTCCATGTTGGCCATCACAGACCTTGGCTTATCCATAGCCACCATGCCAACGATACTGGGCATATACTTGTTTAACTCTAGGGAGATCAGCCTCGATGCCTGTTTTGCCCAGATCTTCTTCATCCACTCACTTTCATTAACCGAATCCTCCATGCTGTTGCTGATGGCCTTTGACCGTTTTGTTGCGATCTGTAATCCACTGAGATATGCTTCCATCTTAACTCCACCGAAAATAGCCAAAATGGGACTGGTGTTTGTGCTGAGATGGATGACTCTAATATTCCCACTCCCCTTTCTCCTGAAACAGTTCCAATACTGTCGAGCCAATGTCCTCTCCCATTCCTACTGTCTGCATCAGGAGGTCATGAAGATGGCTTGTTCGGACATCACAGTCAACAGCATCTATGGCTTGTCTGTTAAACTCCTAACGGTTGGGTTGGATTTTTTGCTCATCTTTCTCTCTTATGTGATGATCATCAAAACAGTGCTGAGCGTCGCATCCCCCATGGAGTGCCTCAGGGCCCTGAACACCTGTGTCTCCCACCTCTGTGCTGTCCTGCTCTTCTTCACACCAGAAATCGGCTTGTCTGTGATACACAGATTCGGATATAGCTCTTCTCATTTGCTTCAGACTCTCCTGGGCTATGTCTACCTGCTGGTCCCGCCCCTGCTGAACCCAATCGTATATAGCGTGAAAAGCAAACACCTTCGTGCGCGAATAATCAGGGTGTTCATCAAATAAAGAGTCAGTTCATCACCTGGATCCAGCACTGCTGACATTGGACATGAAAAACATGGGTCACCTATTCCATCCTGGACACTTACATCTGAGACAACATGAGCTAGTGATCTTCACTCTGTAGAGAGTGGTTCAGGTGGGGTCTAAGACCTGGAGTAATGAGTGGTGGTTCGATTCAGAGTTCAATTTAGAGCAGTTCAATTCAAAGTTTAATATCTGGCAGACTGCTTACACCCAATCCCCACTGCAGTCATGAACTCAGCTGCAAATCCATCTCTGGCTGGGAAGAAAGGGATACGGTTGCTTTTGCTCTGACATTTCCAAAGTAGTCTGTTGCAGTTCCAAAAAGTAGCACTATTTCTTCTCGGTAGCTCTCTCTCCTTCTCCTTTCTTGGGTTTTCCTTTACTACGGAGCTTCTTCAGCCATCTCATCTCTTCCTTAAAATCTTCATGTTCATCTCTTTAGAGGCCAAAGAAGCGGAGTTTCTTCATGAGGGTGAAGTAGGTGTTGTGAGGGGGATACTAATGGTAGACTTCCTTTCGTTTTGGCAAAGCGCTGCTCTCTGAACAGCTTCACTACTTTCATGGACTTATTGTCTGTTGGTCTGACAATTTCTCCAAATATCCGGGCACTCAGCTGTCCCCAAACACTGTTGAGGGAGGGCAGTGCACTGGTGGAAGGAATCCAAGCAGGCAGCAGCATTTAAAAATTGAATGTGGTCGAGGAGAGCCGGGGACAGATGAGATGTTGGCTAATAAAGAGCCATATCGGTGGCTGCTCCAGCCTCACTATTCTTGTTGATACAGTCAATAAAGAGAAGGCATGTGGATGTTGTTTCCCATTACACCTGGTCTGTAGCGGTTCTGTCTCTGGTTAAAAAACAAGGGGCCATGCAAAAAGCTGGAAGTCTGTTGTGGAGTCGCAGGTCTTGGCCCTTCCTGAGCACTCTGGGTGCTGCATGATCCATGAGGGCTGCTCCAGTGGTGGACAGGGGATATTCAAGGGGCACAGAAACTCACCTTTGTGCTACACCCTGGGCCAAGTGATCGTGACTGAGTCGTGTCAGAGACACGATTAACGTCAGAGCCCCAGGAAAAGTCATTCACACAACCCCCCCCCGCACCTCCCTCGTTGATGGCTCTGCACACCACACATCTGCTGAACCCACTCCCCACCGAGGCAGGGCAGAGCTGCGTGTGTGAGTGAGGGTCTGACACACAGGACTCCTGGAAAGAGACTCAGGCCCAGATTCCCTCCTCCTCCCCTCAGTTTGTGCTGCCCCCCCAATGCAAAGGGGGTGGAAATGGGCCTCAACTCCCCAACAAAGACGGGGCTAGCTCCTATCCCAGTCCAGCACATTCACTATAGGGTGACCACCTCTCAAAGGGCAAAAGTGGGATACATGCAACAGCCCTGTCCCCTCTGTGACCTCGCCCCTGCCCCTTGTCATCCCCCTTGAGATCCCATCCCCTGCTCCTCCTCATTACCCAGGGCTTCATCCCCTGTCCAGGCTATAAGGCAGAGCCGGGCCATGATAAAAGCTGCCCGAGAGAAGCCCCCACCTTGTCTCCCCACCCCCCAGCATGTTCAAACCAGGGACGCTGGTAAGTCCGGGACTCTCCACATTGGTTTCCTGGGCAGCTCTTACCAAAATCAAGATCAGGTCTGATCAGGGGGCTGGGTCTTCAGGGGAAGAGGAAGATCAGGGGGCGGGGACTCTGGGGAAAAGGAGGAGCAGGAAATGCATCAAGCCTAAAGCAATGCAGACCCCAGCAAGGAGGTTACTGGGGGTGGGGCTCATTAGTAAAGGAGGAAGATGGGGCTGGAAGATAGGAGAGCCCATGCTTTAGAGAAGACTGAATAAATGTGACCCCACAAAGGGGGCTTTTGTTTTAAGTATCCCAGGCTGAGAGTAAGTCATTGCAAGGACCATAGAGGGAAAGGCAGGGTGCCTGAATGTCTATCTCAGGCCACCAGGGGGCACTATGGGGTGGCACCTATCTGCAGGGACTTGGCCAGAGTGGGCTGTTCTCCTGGAAGTCGTTACCAATGGGTGGAGGTCAGCCCAGCCCCCAGGCTGCTCTAAACTCTGTTGAGGCAGGGGAAGAATCAAATCAGACCAAGGAATCAAACCTCTGTAACTGGCTCCTTGCCATCCCTGCTCTCTGCAGTACATTGGGGAGCTCTGTTGGTGCCACAGAGAATCCAGTCGGGCCTGTCACCGCTCAGATAGCTGGAAGGCTGGTCCTGTGGTCTGGGGTGTCATCAGAGAGGTCCCTGGGGCGGTGGGTGACTTCTCCTCCATATTTGAGGAGATCGAGGCCCTGGGTCTGACCCCGGTCACCCAGTTCGAGGACGACCCTTTGCCAGCGGGCCTCGGTCTTGGTGACTTTACACTGTCCCCACTTCCCCCTTCCTTTCCCATGACTGCTGCTCCCACTCTCACTTTCGGGGAGCCCGTGGACTCTTACACCAGCCCGGCCGTGGACGACAACTCACTAACAGCTGCCAAGCCCACCAAGGAGATGGCCAGTGGCTGGGCCCTGAGTCACCAGGGGCACCCCTCACTGATGCAGGGAAGCCAACTTCCTTTCCGGGTGGGGGCCCCGCTGCTGATTCTCCATCCGTCGATGCCATGGCTTCAGCACCCCCTATGGAGCAAGAGCCTGGCATCACCGAGGGCCCTCTTCCCATTCCCCTGACACCTGAGCCCGGCCGAGAAGTGCTACCCCACAGTAGCTTGGCCCACGATCCTGATTCCACCCCTTTTCCTGATCCCGCTCCTGATCCCTACCCTGCCCCCACCTCGATGCTGATCCCATTTCCCTCCATTCCACCTCCCGTGCTGCTGCTGCCCCTGGGGTTGTCTCATTATCCTTGCTGGTGGATCACCCCCAGGGAGTGGCTTTCGTGTTCCCCTGTCCCGACCCCCTAGGGGCTGCTATTTTCCCTCTGCCGCCCCCTACTGAGCTGGGTTCTGAGGTGGGCTGCGTGGTGCCGGCACATCGGGTGCCATGTCGGGGTTTCGCCCCCTGCCTGATCATCTCGGTCGGCCATGGGGCTATCACAGGGGCCCCATTGGAGGGCGGCCAGAGGCCCCTGACCCCGCCCCCCCGATAAGCTGTGAGAGGAGCTGCGAGAGTTTCTCCAGGATGGCCGTGGGTCCCAGAACAAGGTGAAGCGCCCTCTCCAGCTCTGGGGCGACTTTTATCAAATCCTCTGGGCCGTAAGGGCCATTTTGGGGGAGGGTATATGGACCAGGAGGCTCGCTGCTTCGGCCTACCAGTGGGCGTGCAGCTTCCGTGAGTCTTTGGTTGCTTACGGGGTCGGTCACAGATTACTGTGCAGCCCATCCATGGTCGTGGGCATCTCTGCTGGCTAGGATCCCCCCGCAGCCCTCCCTATGGCACCCATCACCTTCGCTACACTAAACACCTGGGGCTATAGGATGGGTCTCCACAGGTGCCAGGTGCTCTCCTTCCTTCAGGGGGAGGGGGTACTCTGTGTCTTCCTGCAGGAGACCCATACGTATCCAGCCGCTGAAGCAAGTTGGTGGCTGGAGTGGGGGGACAGGGTCTATTTTAATCACCTCACAGCTCGTAGGACTGAAGTGGCTACCCTGTTCTTCCCCAACCTACAGGCCGAGGTGCTGGGGGTTGCCGAAGCTGTGCTGGGCCGCCTGCTGCACCTCTGGGTCCACATGGAGGGGCTGGTGGTCAATCTCGTCAATGCCTATGCTCCAACTTTGGGCCTGGAGCAGCTGAGCCTTTTTCAACAGGTGTCCGCCTTCCTCAACTCCTTGGGTCCTCGTGAGTGCCTGGTCCTGGGGGGGACTTTAATGCCACCCTCAATGAGAGGAACCACTCGGGGACTGAGCAGTGCCCGGTCGCCGTGGACATCTTCTGGGAGATTGTTGGCCATCACTCCCTGGTGGATGTCTGACGCGACCAGCACTCGGAGGACGTGTCAACATTCACCTTTGTCCGGGTGGAAGCCCATTGGTTGCGCCACCCCTAGTTGGACTGCATTTATCTGTCATGCTTCCATCTTTCACGGGCATCCAACCGGCCCCGTTCTCGGATCACCATCTGGCAACCGTGACAGCCTCTTTCAGTGCGGAAAGGCCAGGGCCGGCCAATTGGCATTTTAATAACAGCTTGCTGCAGGATGTGGGTTTGTTTCCTATTGCATTTTCCCAGTTCTCTGTGCCCTCTGGTAGACAGTCTGATGCAGATTCTTCTGCCTCTTTGGAGAAGCCTTTTAATTCAGGCATGTGTTTGAGGCTTTGGCAAGTAAAGGGTGTACTGCAACCATGCCTTCCCTTGGCCCTTCCCTCAGGAATTTCTCTGGGCTGGACCCCACTCCCTTGTGAAGTTTCACCCATGCAGAGATTTTTCCCCTCCTGTCTTGGAGAGACAGCTTTATTTCTTACAAGTGTAGCAGGAACATCTTTCAATGGAGTGCTCTGGGCCCCTTCGGACACCCCACTTTGTGTTCCCAACAGGTCAGCTGGATGGACGCCCCCCCTCCAGGAAATCTGACCCCCAGGTTTCCCTTAAAACCTGATCCATAGGAGATGGGTCTGGCATTTTAAATGCACGCTTTTCACCCTCCTCCTGGGAAAGTTACTAAAAAAAGCTACTAGGGGGGAAGCTGTTCTAGACTTGATTTTAACAAATAGGGAGGAACTCGTTGAGAATGTGAAAGTAGAAGGCAGCCTGGGTGAAAGTGATCATGAAATCATAGAGTTTGCAATTCTAAGGAAGGGTAGAAGGGAGAACAGCAAAATAGAGACAATGGATTTCAGGAAGGCAGATTTTGGGAAGCTCAGAGAGCTGATAGGTAAGGTCCCATGGGAATCAAGACTGAGGGGAAAAACAACTGAGGAGAGTTGGCAGTTTTTCAAAGGGACACTATTAAGGGCCCAAAAGCAAGCTATTCCACTGGGTAGGAAAGATAGAAAATGTGGCAAAAGACCACCTTGGCTTAACCACGAGATCTTGCACGATCTAAAAAATAAAAAGGAGTCGTATAAAAAATGGAAACTAGGACAGATTACAAAGGATGAATATAGGCAAACAACACAGGAATGCAGGGGCAAGATTAGAAAGGCAAAGGCACAAAATGAGCTCAAACTAGCTACGGGAATAAAAGGAAACAAAAAGACTTTTTATCAATACATTAGAAGCAAGAGGAAGACCAAAGACAGGGTAGGCCCACTGCTTAGTGAAGAGGGAGAAACAGTAACAGGAAACTTGGAAATGGCAGAGATGCTTAATGACTTCTTTGTTTCGGTCTTCACCGAGAAGTCTGAAGGAATGCCTAACATAGTGAATACTAATGGGAAGGGGGTAGGTTTAGCGGATAAAATAAAAAAAGAACAAGTTAAAAATCACTTAGAAAAGTTAGATGCCTGCAAGTCACCCGGGCCTGATGAAATGCATCCTAGAATACTCAAGGAGCTAATAGAGGAGGTATCTGAGCCTCTAGCTATTATCTTTGGAAAGTCATGGGAGACGGGAGAGATTCCAGAAGACTGGAAAAGGGCAAATATAGTGTCCATCTATAAAAAGGGAAATAAAAACAACCCAGGTAACTACAGACCAGTTAGTTTAACTTCTGTGCCAGGGAAGATAATGGAGCAAGTAATTAAGGAAATCATCTGCCAACACTTGGAAGGTGGTAAGGTGATAGGGAATAGCCAGCATGGATTTGTGAAGAACAAATCATGTCAAACCAATCTGATAGCTTTCTTTGATAGGATAACGAGCCTTGTGGATAAGGGTGAAGTGGTGGATGTGGTATACCTAGACTTTAGTAAGGCATTTGATACGGTCTCGCATGATATTCTTATCGATAAACTAGGCAAATACAAATTAGATGGGGCTACTATAAGGTGGGTGCATAACTGGCTGGATAACCGTACTCAGAGAGTTGTTATTAATGGTTCCCAATCCTGCTGGAAAGGCGTAACGAGTGGGGTACCGCAGGGGTCTGTTTTGGGACCGGCTCTGTTCAATATCTTCATCAACGACTTAGATATTGACATAGAAAGTACGCTTATTAAGTTTGCGGATGATACCAAACTGGGAGGGATTGCAACTACTTTGGAGGACAGGGTCATAATTCAAAATGATCTGGACAAATTGGAGAAATGGTCTGAGTTAAACAGGATGAAGTTTAACAAAGACAAATGCAAAGTGCTCCACTTAGGAAGGAAAAATCAATTTCACACATACAGAATGGGAAAAGACTGTCTAGGAAGGAGTACGGCAGAAAGGGATCTAGGGGTTATAGTGGACCACAAGCTAAATATGAGTCAACAGTGTGATGCTGTTGCAAAAAAAAGCAAACATGATTCTGGGATGCATTAACAGGTGTGTTGTGAGCAAGACACGAGAAGTCATTCTTCCGCTCTACTCTGCTCTGGTTAGGCCTCAGCTGGAGTATTGTGTCCAGTTCTGGGCGCCGCATTTTAAAAAAGATGTGGAGAAATTGGAAAGGGTCCAAAGAAGAGCAACAAGAATGATTAAAGGTCTTGAGAACATGACCTATGAAGGAAGGCTGAAAGAACTGGGTTTGTTTAGTTTGGAAAAGAGAAGACTGAGAGGGGACATGATAGCAGTTTTCAGGTATCTAAAAGGGTGTCATAAGGAGGAGGGAGAGAACTTGTTCACCTTAGCCTCTAAGGATAGAACCAGAAACAATGGGTTTAAACTGCAGCAAGGGAGGTCTAGGTTGGACATTAGGAAAAAGTTCCTAACTGTCAGGGTGGTTAAACACTGGAATAAATTGCCTAGGGAGGTTGTGGAATCTCCGTCTCTGGAGATATTTAAGAGTAGGTTAGATAAATGTCTATTAGGGATGGTCTAGGCAGTATTTGGTCCTGCCATGCGGGCAGGGGACTGGACTCAATGACCTCTCGAGGTTCCTTCCAGTCCTATAATCTATGAATCTATGAATCTATGAAAGTTCCTCCCTACAAAAGGTGGGTGGACTCTCTGGCCCCCCCTCACCTTCCGTCTGGGCTTCCCTCTCTGGGCTTCCCTCTGAGTCAGACACTCCTGTGTCCCCCAAAAGGGAAGGTGACCCTGGTCCAGCTGTGGGCTCACAGCTACCAGCTATGACAGAGCCTTCACTAGCCAGCAAAATTCCCCCCTCTTCACTCAGGTTGGGCTTGCCAGCAGTCACCAGGACCCCAACTTCCACCCTCAGGATGCATGTCTCTGTGCACCCCAGAGCAGGCCCTGCCCCCTGCTGACCTACAGCTTCCTGGCAGTCACTGGCTGGGGTGGCCCCCCTGTTATAAGGTGGTACATCCCCCTCCCCCGGGGAGCTGATTATGGGACAAGAGCTGGCTTTGTCCAGCCCCTCCCTCTGGGACTTGCCTTGAGCCCCGGGGCTACAGGAACTGACTACAACTATCCCTGCCCCCAAAGCTGCATTTTTTACTGCTACAGAGGAATCTAAGAGACACTCTCCTATTCCCCTAGCAGTCTATGTGACTTACCGCCTCCCCCCCCCCCCAGCCCAGGGGATTTTAGCACAAGATTCCTTTTCACCGCTAACTAACTTTGGGACAGATTCTGCCACATTAAAGAAATCATTCCCCATAGAAACGGTGCAAAATTGTGTGCCACCGTTGAAACAGTCAGTTCAGCCTGTAAACCCCCAGTTTGCATGTGTACTTTAGCTAAAGGTGCAAGGACTTTGTAACCCCCCCACCAGCTCCAATTCCAGTTTCCCAGGAAATAAATCCTTCTCCTGGATCAGGTCCCTCCTGACCACAGAAATCTCAGCACCCGTGTCCCTCAATCCAAGAAGCACTGCATCATTGATTTTAAAAGCATGCATATGCTCATTGCTTGGCTGTGTGGAAGCAAGCTTTACTTGCTGCTTGTTCCCACTCAGCAAGGGACACTTGTTCCTCATTTGCTCAGTGGACTTACAATGATAGCACCTCTTGGGCTCCTCTGCTTGCACAGGAAATTTGGGACGAGTATCGGGGAATGGGAGGTGACTGCCCAGCCGCCTTTTTCCCCAGGGGTAAAACAGTGATTTTGCTTTCCCCCAACCCTGTACCCCTCTGCCAGTGGTTTATGTTTGATTGCAGCTTGTGCTTGCTCATAAGAGTCTGCATACCCAGCTAATTCACCCACTGCATCCATCTTTTTGTCCCACAAATACTGTTTTATGTCATCACTGCACATATTCAGGAATTGTTCCTGAGTAACCAAACCACACATTCCTTCAAAGCTTGGAATGCCTTTCCCCCTCACCCACTTATCTACCAAATCTCTCATTTCATTTACATAAGCCACATTACTCAATCCAGATCCCCTCTTAAGACTCCTGAATTTAACCCTGTAGGTTTCAGGTGTAACCTGAAACTGTTTCAAAACCAGTTCCTTAAATTTACCATAGTTTGAAGCATCATCAATAGGCATCTTATTGAATATGTCCAGAGCTCTGCCAGTCAATTTTACTATCAATGTGGTCATCTTTTGATCTTCAGGGATGGCATGGAAGGTGCACAGTCTCTCAAAAATGATGAAATATTCAACAATATCGCTGGATTCCTCATACTGTGGACACAGTCGCTCCCATTTATGTATTTTTGGGGCAGTGGAGCCAGCAGGTGGAGGATTTTGTCTCTTCAACTCTATAACAGCCAATTCATGCTTCTGGGCCTCCCTCTGGGCCTCCCTAGCTCTCTCGTGGGCAGCCTCTACCCTGGCTTTTTCTGCCTCCACCCTCGCTGTTTCTGCCTTCATAGCTCTCTTGTGGGCAGCCTCCTCCCTCTCCATCAGTCTTTTATATTCATTTCTCTTTTGCTTCCAGTCTGGCCAGCTGCTTCACTGGTAGTCATTTTCCTGCTTTCTTGTGCTGGGCCACACCCCCTCTGCAGTTCACTAAAACTGGGATGCACTCAGCTCAGGGGCTTCATAGTTAACAGAGACTTTCCCAGCGCCCAGTGTTCAGACTTTATTTTGCTTCCTTTTCTGTCCCCTACTTCCCTTGCCCGAAATAAGCAAACAGAAAATAACAAACCTGTAACCATTTTGTCTGTTCTCCAGCCAGCACACTTAAAACTCACTTAAAATCACTACCAGTATCTCAAAGCAATCAACTGTGCACAGATCCTGCTCAACTACGCCACTGTGACGGGTTGGATCACAGAACCCACCTTGGGAGCTGCCACCTGATGTGCCAAGACTACTTCTGCCCCTTCTTTCCCTGCCAGCTCGGGACCCCAGCACCCTGTCTTGCTGAGCCAGACACACCCATCTGCTCCAACACAGACCCAGGGTCTGAATTACTTGCCCCCAAAGCTGCAGGCTTCATTGAAAAGCAGCTTACAGAAGTGTTCCTGTCTTTAACACTCAGATGCCCAACTCCCAATGGGGTCTAAAACTCAAATAAATCCGTTTTACACTGTATAAAGCTTATACAGGGTAAACTCATAAACTGTTCATGCTATAACACTGATAGAGAGATATGCACAGCTGTTTGCCCCCTCCCCCCAGGTATTAACACATACTCTGAGATAATTAATAAGTAAAAAGTGATTTTATTAAATACAGAAAGTAGGATTTAAGTGGTTCAAAGTAGTGACAGACAGACAAATTGAATTACCAAGTAAAATAAAATAAACCACGCCAGTCTATGTCTAATCCAACTGAATACAGATAAGATCCTCACCAGTTCCAGAATGCTTCCTTTTACAGGCTAATCTCCTTTTAGACTGGGTCCAGCAATCACTCACACCCCTTGCAGTCACTGTCCTTTGTTCCAGTTTCTTTCAGGTATCTTGGGGGTGGAGAGGCTCTCTCTTTAGCCAGCTGGAGACAAAATGGAGGGGTCTCCCATGGGCTTAAATAGACTTTCTCTTCTGGGTGCCGACCCCCTCCTCTCTCGTATGCAAAGTCCAGCTCCAAGATGGAGTTCTGGAGTCACCTGGGCAAGTCACATGTCCATGCATGAATCACAGTTTTTACAGGCAGAAGCCATTGCCCACATGGTATCTTGAATGTCCTGGACTCCATGGAATGACACAGCCAGCTTCCTCAAGCCCTGGTATCACCCAACATGACAGCAGTTGGTGCCATACACCTAACTGAGCTGCCTGAGTGCTTTACCTAAGCCTCTCAAAGACAGGCAGAAGACAACAGCCAATTTACCAGCTTCCCTACCTTGCCCCTTCCTGGGGTATAAACCCAGAATTATACCATCTTTCACTACACAGGTGTCTGTACATGTCTCTGTACAGTGTAAGCTCATTAATATAGATCACTTTCCCCTTGATGTGGTAAAGATATTCAACAGCCTTTGTACACAGAGATGAGATTTTCCCAGACACTTTACCCAAAACACGCTGGTAAACATAAAGCATAAAATAAAACTGAAAAAGATGGATTTTAAGTGATTACAAGTGATAGCGAACACATCAAAGAAGCCTTTCACAATGGCAGGTTTCAGAGCGGTAGCCGTGTTAGTTTGTATCAGCAAAAACAATGAGGAGTCCTTGTGGCACCTTAGAGACTAACAAATTTATTTGGGCATAAGCTTTCGTGGGCTAAAGCCCACTTCATCAGATGCATGGAGTGAAAAACACAGAAAGTTTTAGCCCACGAAAGCTTATGCCCAAATACATTTCTTAGTCTCTAAAGTGGCACAAGGACTCCTCGTTGTTTTTACATCAAAGATTACCTAGCAAATAAACAAAAACACAAACTAAGCCTAACATACTAGATAGACTGGATATGAATTAGCAATTTCTCACCCTGACTGATGATACAAGCAGTCCACCAAGTTTCCATATACAGGCTAGAAATCCCTGTAGCCTGGGACCAGCAATTCCCCCAGTTCAGTCTTTGTTCCTCTGGTGTTTCCAGGACTTCTCTAGTGTGGGGACTGAATCCAACAGATGATGTCATACCACATCTTATATAGTGGAAAAATACAGGTACCAAAATGGAGTTCAGTGTCATGTGATCTGGTCACATGCCCTCGCATGCCCTGCTTAGTCATAGCAGCCATTAACCATAGGCTGTCCCGAGCGTTCTCAGGAAGGTTCACCAGGTGGGGGATAAGCTTCTCCTGAGGCCCGTTGTTTCCATTAATGACCCATTACCCTGTAAAGGCCCTTCACAACCAGCTACCTAGACTGTAAGCCTTTTGCCTAGTGTTGCCTGATCTTTACATTGTGTATTAATTATATAGATTACTTAAGAATCCCCAGTTATCACTTTGAGGGTTGACGGGTTCTAATCCCAAAATCAGGCTCAATATTATTTACATTATTTCATAGTTGGGAACCCTGACATGCACAGTTACAACATTCACACTATAGGAACTCTTTATATTTATATCGTTTATTAATACATTTAGCACAGTCACAAACACCCCAACTTAATAAAATAGATAGATACTACTGCACTTCCATATACTCACACCATCCCTTGTAGAACAACCTGAAGTGTTAGCCATTATCTTCCTCATCACCATCACCTTCCCCATCATCACCAGTGGCCATCATTCTGGCATCTCCCAAGGACTACATCTCTCTTTCCTACCGCCCCAGGCTGGGATGCCACTTTTATAATAGGTTACGCTGACACCATTATGTTTGAGGCATATTCAGTAGGGGATTTCCCCCCTTTTCCTTATTTGTATTTCTTTATCTTACTAATGTTGGAGTGTCTTTTTCCTATAAGTTAATATATTAATAATCACAATTTATTATCATATACATCAATTCGTTACCATGGCCCTTTTGTGGTTAGGTATCACATTTGTTATTCCTGTCCTAGCCAATTATTTCAGGTTTTTCCAAGTTGTGGTGTACCTGTTAAGCTTAAAAGGGTATGGACTTATGAAAGCCCCTGTGCCAATCTGCTTTAACACATTATATGTGAACCTCATGCTTTAGCTCCCCACCATCTATCTAGATGAAAGGTCCCAAACATATGTGAGCCAACTTTGTTTTCTGGGTGTAAGGTCCCAGACATATCTATGCTAATTTTGCCTTAACTCAACATACAGGATGTGACCTGTAAGTCCCTTGTGTTGCAACCAAATTACTTTAATATAAACCTATTAAAACCTAATACACCTCTACCCGATATAACACGAATTTGGATATAATGTGGTAAAGCAGCGCTCCGGGGGGGGGGGCGGGGGGGGCTGCGTGCTCCGGCGGATCAAAGCAAGTTGAGTATAATGCGGTTTCACCTATAACGCGGTAAGATTTTTTGGCTCCCAAAGACAATGTTATATCGGGATAGAGGTGTATAATAAAACAAATAATTAACACCATAAGGCAATAAGAAATCCATAAGAAAAGATATATAGGCAAGCAAGCAGGTTAGCCCTATAGGCCACACTAGTGGGTGCAACCCAGGCATTACTACATTTGAAATACAGATACATAGTCAATATTCATGACTTCTGATACAAAATTGATACATGCACAAAAATAGGATTATCGTATTCTGCAAATCATAACGTTTTTATACACACCTCACAAGACACATTTTATACAAGATGCATTATAACTATATGATAATCATATAATGATACAATTATCATGAATATTGGGGGCAGTCTGAGAACTGCCTCCTCACCTGCCCTGGAATCTGCATGGCACCTCTAAAATGGTCAGGTTCTCTGGAAAGAAACTTGCTTTTCCCGTGGGGTGGATTGGGGTCTCAGGTGAGGAGGTGTGGCATGGCTGGGGAGGCTCCGGCAAGCCCAGGGGCTCCTCCAACCACAGGGTGTAGAGGGGAACTCAGGGCTCCAGCCATGGGTGATGAAGAGGCTCTGGGTTCCCCAGGATGTGGGGGCTCGGTGCTCCAGCCATGGACCATGTTGGGAATCATTAGGAAAGGGATAGATAACAAGAGAGAAAATATCACACACACATAAATCCATGGTATGTCCACATCTTGAATACTGAGTGCAGATGTGGTTGCCCCCTCTCAAAAAAGACATATTGGAATTGGAAAAGGTTCAGAAAAGGGCAGAACAAATGATTAGCGACATGCAACAGCTTCCGCATGAGAAACATTGGGAATTCACAGCTTGAAACAGAGACGACTAAGGGGGATTATGATAGAGGTGTATAAAATCATAACTGGTGTGGAGAAAGTAAATAAGGAAGTGTTATTTTCTCCTTCTCATAACCCAAGAAGTAGGGGACACCAAATGAAATTAATAGGCAGCAGGTTTAAAATAAATAAAAGGAAGTATTTCTTCACACAGCGCACAGTCAGCCTGTGGAACTCCATGCCAGAGGATGTTGTGAAGGCCAAAACTATAACAGGGTTCAAAAAAGAACTAGATAAGTTCATGGAGGATAGGTCCATCAATGGCTATTAGCCAGGATGGGCAGGGATAGTGTCCCTAGCCTCTGTTTGCCATAATCTAGCAATGGGCAAGAGGTGATTATTACCTGTTTTGTTTGTTCCCTCTGGGCTACCTGGCATTGGCCACTGTTGGAAGATACTGGGCTAAATGGACCTTTGGTCTGATCCAGTATGGCCATGTGTATTGTTCTTTCCCCCCCACTATAAGTGTTAGAAAGAGAAACCCCACGCTCTGGGGTGTCCCAAAAGCTCTGAGTGCTAAAAGTTGGGAGTAGACCACAGGGACTGATCACTGGATAATTGCCTTGTTCTGTTAGTTCCCTGTGCAGTATCTGCACAGGCCACTCTCAGAAGACAGGACACTGAGCTAGATGGACCACGGGTCTGACCCAATATGGCCGTTCTTATGTCCTTAAATTGTTCCACTGATGGATGAGGTCCTGCAGCATGAGGGACAGAGGCTCCTGGGTTGCGCTAGTGCTGGGCTGGAAAATTGAGAATTTCCCCCCCACGAAAAGTTTTGACTCAAACTGAAATGTTTCCTTTTCATTCACTTTTTTGGGGTGAGTTGTCATAGAAAATGGATCATTTTTCTCTCAAAGTCCAGTCGCCATGATGCTGCCCAGCTGCAGCTGCCTGGATCCCCAACAGAAACTGGAGGCTTTTCATTTGACTCTTCCTTACAACATAAATGAAGGTGGCACTGACGGAGTCTATGGCGGCACTCTGGGTGTGGAAAGGTTGAAACCTCCCGACCAGTGTATGGCTGATGTATTGTGCCCATCAGCTCTCTGTGCACCCCCTCAACTCTGTGCAATGCCCCTTCAGCAGATCCAGTGAGTGGTGGCTACTGTGACAGACCCTGGTAGCACATCTCTGATGAATCTGTGCTACCAGGGAGCTGGGGAGCTTAAAGGAGCATCTGTGGAGGCACAGAGATTGTGTGTGTGTGGGCCTTGCTCACAGTGGATCACTGAGATCTGGGTATAACTTTGGAGAACCCTGGATCCTGTGGTCTTGTGTTATGCCTCAGGGAGAAGGGAAGGAACCACCCGTCCTGCAACGATCCGAGGGACATTTCCATACAGGGAGCTTGGTAGAATCTCCCTACCCTGGCCTGCACCCTGGGTTTGTAATGCAGGAAAGGGGGCTGCTGGGGAGAAATCTGGTCCTATATTATTATTATTATTATTATTATTATTATTACAGTGAGATCACATTTGTGACAGCATCATCGTTACCACTCGGCTGCCCCCTAGGTAGCCATGTGACTAATCGAATGATATGAACAGTGATGACAAGCCTGGATTCCAGGAATAGAGCCTGCAGCAGGGCTGATGCTGCAGTCCACTTGGGCAGCATCACCCCGGGTCCCCTGTGAACTGGCCTCCTGCAGTTTGCCATTGGCCGTGATGGGGGTTAAAGCTGGTGCACACTAAGCCAAGCAGCAGATGTTCCCTAATGGCCAAGTGGCCCCAAAGGAAATGTGCAAACATCCTTCATAAACACAGTTCCCTCCGTATCTGAACAGATGCTGCCCGCTGCCCGTGCAACCTCTCTGATGACTCCTTGTCCTTTATGGTGAAGACCTCTGGTGTCAGCGGCTCCCCTTCTAGCAGGAATTGGGTACCTTTGCAGGTTTCACTACCTTTACAATGCGCAGTGAAGGGGAAAGGCTGCAAGCTGTTTCCATTTGCAGATGTTCTGTGCAGAAGCAGAGGACACAGCTGGGCTGTCGGAGTGACTCAGTGACAGGGCTGGAGGACAGGCAGCACTAGGTAGCTTGGGAACCTCTCCCCTACATCTGCCCATGCTCCATGGTGGTTTATTTAGGCTACCCAGAAATCTGAGCATGGAAGAGAACTCAGAGTGCTAAAACCCCAATGCCTCGAGTCAGGATTTTTCAAGAGGTCCCTTTTCTACCAGTGCGTTGTGCACTGGGCGCGATACTGCCAGGGCTGAGCGAGAAGAGACCCCACGGAATATCAGGGACTAGTTCCCAAATCACCTCAAGTGTATTTGCTCCTGGAAATTTTATCAGCAAATGCATTTTCACTTATTTTATTCTCTGACTTTATTGTGAAGGCAGGAATTCAGAGCTGTGTTGCTCTGTGGTAACAGGTCCAACAGGACATATTTCTGTTTTCTGATTGGCTGCGGTCTCTAGAATCTCTGCCCTGTAGAGTTACAGGGCTACTGGCATCTCTGCCCCCTCAGGTTCCCTGATGGCCAAGTGGCCCCCAAGGGAATGTGCAGGCATGCTTCATAAAGACAGTTGCCTCCCTATCTGAACTGATACTAGCAGCTCCCTGTGCAACTTCTCTGATGACTCCTTGTCCATTAGGGTGAAGATCTCTGGTGTCAGCAGCTCCCCTGCTAGCAGGAATTGGGTACGTTGGTGGGTTTCACTAGCTTTACAATGTGCAGTGAAGGGTAAAGGCTGTTTAAATTTGAAGATGTTCTGTGCCACCGCAGCGAATTCAGCTGGGCTGACTCAGTAACATGGGCAAGGGGACAGGCAGCACTAGGTAGCTTGGGAACCCCTCCACTACATGTGCCCATAGTCCTCAGTGGGTTATTCAAGCTACACAGAAACCTGAGCTTGTGGTGTTAAACCCTGATGCCCTGAGTCAGGATTTCTAAAGGGGTCCCAATTACAGAGGTGCCATGTGCTCTGGGCCCGATCCTGCCAGAGGCTGTGTGAGAGGAGACCCCATGGAATATCAGTAACTGGTTCCCAAATCTCCTCAGTTTTATTTCCTCCTGGAAATTTTAATCAGCAAATGCATTTTCAAAGGTCTTATTCTCTGGTTCGATTGTGAGTGCAGGAATTTAGAGCTGCATTGCTCTATGGTAACAGGTCCAAGAGGACATATTTCTGTTTCCTGACTGGCTGAGGACTCCAGAATTTCTATGCTGTAGATACCCCTTAGAGTTCCAGGGCTACTGGCATCTCTGCCCCCTCTCTGGTCTCTGAGTGCCAGATGTCAGGCCTCGTAGCCTACCCGCTCACGGGGCGGAATCCGGCGATCCTCCCACCCTCAAGGCTGAGCCCTGGGCTACAAAACACTGCGAGCCTACTGTGCTTGCCCAGCAGGTCTGAGTGGGTTCGGCACTTTTGGTTCTTCCCTTAGGGAGACTGTGACAAGTGGTGAGACGTGTGACCAGCCAGGTCTGGAACCAAAATACTGTTTAATCTGAACATTAGGAATAAAGCGTAACATGGGAGAATAAGAGGGTTTTCAAAGAACAGTCTGTACACGTCCCAGGGAGAGAGGATACTAGACTTTTCTTTGCTCACAATTGACTGCATGAGGGCTGAGACACTGTGATCTTTTCAGGTTCAGATGAAATGCAGATGACAGACACTGCATTTTAAGTCCCACTCTGACCTGAAAAATCATCTTTGAAAGAAGATCACAGGGGAAAGACTGGGTTGATAAGTGTGTGCTAAAGTACAAATCTTTTTATTGTAATACAAGTATTACAAACCAAACATTCATGTCATGCCTGTATATCTAAAGCAAGAAGCAGAGTTGTTGGAATCTCTACAGGAAGGAGCAGCGGTAACTTAATTGCTTAATGGCTTTTGCTTTAGAAAGTATTTCAAAAACACTGGAAATACTCTGTGAAATGGGTTTGAGCTATTAACTCTTTGTTCAGGGAACAGTTGCATGAATCCGTCTGCTGGTAACTTACCAGAAGCTGTTTCTAATGCTTACATTCAGGGTCATGAATAAAATCCCGCTGCAACGCCTGTGGAAAACTTCCTGAGAGAACAGAACCGCTGGTCTGTGTTTCAGCAAAGAGTAGCGCTGAGTTGCCAGAAAAGGGAGTGTAATAATTGTGTCTAATTTACACCCATCACCTATTACACAAGCCTGGTTCATGTAACTTGCACACTGAAGTGACTATTAGTGCAAACCTACTGTTTGCACTATTCACACATCTGTGATGCCAACTTCATTCCCATCCAGCCGAAGTAACTATCTGTATCAGTGTATAACTTGTCAGATATTTACAGACCCAGGCATGGGTAGAGGATGAAGGTCCTGTGAGGATGAAGAGAAGCCTGAAGGGGAATTCTTGGATGTCAGCGTGTATCACTAGGAGTATTTGTTAAGGTAAAATTAATAGATTTAATTTCTAATTTAATTTGCACATGGAAATATTGAGTGATGCAATAGAGGTCAATATTACTGAATTTTAAAAAGGGCTCCAGAGGTGATCCCAGCAATTACAGGCCTGAAACCCTGACTTCAGTACCAGGCAAATTGGTTGAAACTATAATAAAGAACAATATTGTCAGACACATAGATGAACATAATTTGTTGAGGAAGACTCAACATGATTTTTGTAAAGGGAAATCATGCCTCACCAATCTACTAGAATTCTTTGAGGGGGGTCAACAAGCATGTGGACAAAGGAGATCCAGTGGATATAGTGTACTTAGATTTTCAGAAAGCCTTTGACAAGGTTCGTCACCAAAGCCTCTTATGCAAAGTAAGATGCCACAGGATAAGAGGGAAAGTACTCTCATGGATTGGTAACTGGTTAAAAGATAGGAAACATGGGGTAGGTATAAATAGTCAGTTTTCAGAATGGAGAGAGGTAAATAGTGGTGTCCCCCAAGGGTCTGTTCTGGGACCGGTCCTATTCAACATATTCATAAAAGATCTGGAAAAAGGGGTAAAAAGTGAGGTAGCAAAATTTGCAGATGATACAAAGTTATTAAAGATAGTTAAGACCCAGGCAGACTGCGAAGAACTATAAAAGGATCTCTCACAACTGGTGTGACTGAGCAACAGAATGGCAGATGAAATTTAACGTTGATAAATGCAAAGTGATGCACACTGGAAAACATAATCCCAACTATACATATAAAATGTTGGGGTCTAAATTAGCTATTACCACTGAAGGAAGAGATCTTGGAGTCATTGTGGATAGTTCCCTGAAAACAACCACTCAATGTGCAGCGGCAGTCAAAAAAGCGAACAGAATGTTGGGAATAATTAAGAAAGGGATAGATAATAGGACACAAAATATCATGTTGCCTCTATATAAATCCATGGTACGCCCACATCTTAATACTGTGTGCAGATGTGGTCGCGCCATCTCATAAAAGATATATTGGAATTGGAAAAGGTTGAGAAAAGGGCAACAAAAATGATTAGGGGTATGGAACGGCTTCCGTATGAGGAAAGATTAATAAGACTGGGACTTTTCAGCTTGACGGCTAAGGGGAGATATGATTGAGGTCTATAAAATCATGACTGGTGTAGAGAAAGTAGATAAGGAAGTATGGTTTACTACTTCTCATAACACAAGAACTACGGGTAACCAAATGAAATTAATAGGCAGCAGGTTTAAAACAAATAAAAGGAAGTATTTCTTCACACAGAGCACAGTCAACCTGTGGAACTCCTTGCCGGAGGATGGTGTGAAGCCCAAACTATAACAGGGTTCGAAAAAGAACTAGATAAATTCATGAAGGATAGGTTCATCAAGGGCTATTAGCTAGGATGGGCAGGGAGAGTGTCCCTAGCCTCTGTTTGCCAGAAGCAGGGAATGGGTGACTGGAGATGGATCACTTGATGATTCCCTGTTCTGTTCATTCCTTCTGGGGCACCTGGCACTGCCACTGTCAGAAGACAGGATACTGGGCTAGATAGACCTTTAATCTGACCCAGTAGGGCCATTTTTATGTTCTTATGTTCTTAATTAAGAAACTCGTCCTAAGAATTTATCCCTTGTCCTGCAAGGAGGCTGTAACATAATTTGAACTCTCTGGAGTGTAGAAAGTAAAAAAAAATGTATATAATGAGGCAATGAAATGCATTTATAAATAGCTTCAATGCAGGAGAGATAAATACAATGACAGTTTTCATCATGCATATCCCATGTGTTAAAACATGACAAGGGTGTCTGCGGGAAGGTCACTGTTGTAAAATTACACAGCGTCCAAGTAGCCTGTGGAACTACCAGCCACAATATATCAATGGCACCAAGACCTTAGCAAGATTCAAAGAGGGACTGGAAGTTTATATGGGTAACCATAAAATCAAATTACAGTAGGGAGAATTTTTTTAAAAATAGTCTTGGAGGGGCTCTAAACTTTCTTGATTTACACCACAAAGTATGGCTAATGAGTGGGTGTCATGGGGGCATTTTCCCTGGGAGCAGGTTATCTCATAGGTATGTATTGGAGGATTTCCTCCACCTTTCTCTGATGCATATGGAAATGGCCACTGGCCTGATCCAGTCTGGCAGTGCCTA
Organism: Trachemys scripta elegans; assembly: GCF_013100865.1. NCBI lineage: Eukaryota > Metazoa > Chordata > Testudines > Emydidae > Trachemys > Trachemys scripta. The sequence continues at coordinate 338,901,561 of NC_048298.1, forward strand.
CCTTCCTATCAGTGATGTAAATCAAAGACTGTTTTGCTGATCTTAATTGAGCTCCTGGGAGTCTCTAGACTTGCACTGAGAGCAGAAAGATATCTCATTAAATATCATCCTGTTCTTTTTTTCCTTTCAGGAAGCAAAGTTCAAAACTCCTCTGCTCTACCCAGTCCATTATGTCTGCTGTCAATGACACCAAATCAAATTCTGCAGTGTTCTTTCTCACCGGAATACCTGGGCAGGAAGACCTCCACCCCTGGATCTCTATCCCCTTTTGCTTAATGTATGTTATTACAATAGTAGGAAATTCAGTCATTCTGTTCATTATAAAAACAGATCCAAACCTACATGAACCCATGTACGTTTTCCTTTCCATGTTGGCCATCACAGACCTTGGCTTATTGATAGCCACCATACCGACAATACTGGGCATATTCTTGTTTAACTCTAGGGATATCAGCCTTGATGCGTGTTTTGCCCAGCTCTTCTTCATCCACTCCCTTCAGTGCATTGAATCCTCCGTGCTCTTGTTGATGGCATTTGACCGCTTCGTTGCGATCTGTAACCCACTGAGATATGCTTCCATCTTAACCCTGCCGAGAGTAGCCAAAATGGGACTGGTGTTTGTGCTAAAATCAGTGGCCCTAATATTCCCACTCCCCTTTCTCCTTAAACGGTACCAATACTGTCGAGTCAATGTCCTCTCCCATTCCTACTGCCTGCACCAGGAAGTCATGAAAATGGCTTGTTCGGACATCACAGTGAACAACATTTATGGCTTATCTGTTGCATTTTCAACGATGGGTTTGGACTCGCTGCTCATCTTCCTCTCTTATGTGATGATCCTCAAAACAGTGCTGAGCATCGCGTCCTACAAGGAGTGCCTAAGGACCCTGAACACCTGCGTCTCCCACCTCTGCGCCGTCCTGCTCTTCTATATACCAGAGATTGGCCTGGCTCTGATACACAGATTTGGGAATAACTCTTCTCACTTGCTTCAGATTCTCCTGGGCTACGTCTACCGGCTGGTTCCTCCCCTGATACATCCAATTGTGTACAGCGTGAAAAGCAAACACCTTCGTGCGAGGATAATCAGAGTGTTCGTCAAGTGAAGGGTCAGTTCATCACCCGGCTCCCTCACTGGTGACATGGGAGATGAAAAACTTGGGCCACAGCCACCCTATTCCATCCTGAATCCTCTTCCCCAGAGGACCCTCCCTCTGTCCTATCTCTTCCTCCAAGTTCCCACTCCCTGCTTCTCCTTTTTACCTGAGGCTCTGTCCCCACTCCATGCTGAAAGCCAGAGCCAGGCCTTGGTAACAGCTGCCCAAGCAACCAGTGCCACTGTGAGGAGTCCCAGACCCTCCATCTGCCCTGGACAGGTCACTTGGAGGCCTGAGAGAAAACACTAGACTGTGTTCCTGCCCCCAGGATATACAATCCAGGTAAGGGGGAGAGTCTGGGGCTCCCCATAGAGGCATGGGTTCCCTGGGTAGCTCTTACCACAGCCTAGCTCTGGCCTGGCCTGGGGACAGAGCCTTGGGGAAGTGGAGGAGCAGGGAGCAGGGCTTAGTGGGAAGTGATGGGTCAAGCAGGGCTTCCCAAAATGTAATGTATGTAAATTGGGGCAGTTTTGTCTCTATATATCGAGAGCAAAGCCTGTCTAACTTAGCTTGTTTTGAAATGTGAGATAGATGAGTGTAGACATATGTCAGCTGCCTTTTATTTTAAAACCATTTTCTCATGGATTTGTTTTCTATGGGGTATTGGGCACATTTCATTGTAAGCAGGGAGCGCAATCACAGTTTTGCTTTTGCTCTTATTCCAATGGATTATAGGCTCATTCGCAAACCCAAAAGCATCTCAAATGAAAAACAAAGAAACTGAAACAGTTGAAGCCCTGCCCCTGCATATATCTGTATATATATATATATATATATTTATGCGGTGGGAGGAGCATCAACTCTGACAGACACAAAGAAGGGGGTATGATCAAATGAGTTAGATAACAACTGATCTAGTCTGACATCCTGTATAGCACAAGATGCTGAATTTAACCCAGTTACCCCTGTATTGATCTCAGTGACTTGAGCTTGACTACCACACAACTTGTGCTCATCTAAAGTGTATCTTCCAGGAAGGCATCCAGTCGTGGTTTGGAGATATCAGGAGAATCCACCACCTTCCTTGGCTGTTTGTTCCACTGGTTAAGCACCCTCACTGTTAATAATGTGTGCCTCATTTTCCAATTTAATTTGCCTGATTTCAGTTTCCAGCCATTGGTTCTTGTTATACCTTCCTCTGCTAGATTAAAGAGCCCGTTTGTAGCTGATATTTCGTCCCCGTGAAAGTGCTTGTACGCTGTCATCAAGTCAGCTCTCAATCTTCCCTACATCTATTCACTATGTCCCTGTTTATACAGCCAAGGGTAAGTGGGAAATGACAGAGGAGAAAGACACACTGGGTGCTTATGTGGAGTTGCTTGTCTGCTATGACTCTCTTCTTGGCCCTGGTCGATGGATTTATCCCTTAGTAGATTCAGGAGAAAGCATAACTCAGTGTAAGCATCTGGAAAAGGAATTGATCTTGGGTTCCTGTTTAGTGATGTCATGGGAGGTTAATTCTCTGAATTTCTGGTCATCTCAGTATGCTTAACCACCAGCTTCACCCTGCTCAGCCACTAGTCCCAGAGAGGAAGGATGGTTCAGGGGTTAAAGTGTTAGCCTGGGACTCAGAACAACTGGCTTCAGTTCCAGACTCTTTCACAGATTTCTTCTGTGTCCTTGGGCAACTCACTTAGTCCCTCTGTGCCTTAGAAATGTGTGTTTTAATACAGCTCAATGTAAAGGTGTCCATCTTGGAAGAAGGGATGCTGGTCATCCTTACCAGGTGGGGGACAATGCTGGGAAACAGTGACACTGAAAAAGACTTGGGGGCCATAGTGGATAATCAGCGGAACATGAGCTCCGAGTGCAACACTATGGCTGAAAAAGCTAGTGCAATCCGGGATGTACAACCAGGGGAATGTCAAGTAGAAGTAAAGAGGTTATTTTACCTCTGTGTTTGGCACTGGTGCCACCCTTGTTGGAATATTGTTTCCAGTTCTGGTATCTACACTTGCCTCTATATAAATACATGATGTACCCACACCTTGAATAGTCGTGCAGTTCTGGTTGCCCCATCTCAAATATATATATTTCAATTGGAAAAAGTACAGAGAAGGGCAACAAAAATGTTTAGGGGGTATCAAGAATCTTCCATATGAAAAAGATTAAAAAGACTGGAACTCTTCAACTTGGAAAAGAGACAAGTAAGGGAGTGTATGATAGAGATCTATAAAGTTATGGGTGGTGTGGAGAAAAAGTGAATTAGGAAGTGGTTTTTACCCCTTCACAAGAACCAGGGATCACCCAAGGAAATTAATCGGCAGCAGGTTTAAAACAAACAGAAGGAAGTACTTTTTCACACTACACACGGTCAACCTGTGGAACTCATTGCCATGGGATGTTGTGAAGGTGAAAAGTATAACTGGTCCCAAAAAGAAAGAAATAATGGCTATTGGACAAGATGGTCAGGGAAGCAGCTCAGGGGTGACAGTGAGGGGTAGGTAGTGGATTTCTGAGGGGAGTGTTGGAGCGTCACAGGGACGCCAAGTGGCTCAGCACAGTCACTGGACCGATGTTTGCAGCCATTGAGGCTGAACAAGTGTAACTGCCAAACAATGGAGCAACAGACACAGGGTCCTCATCTTAAATGTCTGGCTGGGAGAAAGCAGTCTGAGGGCAAAGGTCAGCTTCACACCTTGGCCCTGTAACACAGATGCGGCTGAGCACTATGGTGACTGGGCCCAGGCTCACACAGGTTTCAGCAAAGGCTGCTTCCACAAGAAAGGGGCAAACAGATGGGAAGATGCTCTGAGAGACACAAGGAAACGAGGCTCTGTCCCGAGAGCTCCTTGGCTTTCCAAAAGAATGTAAGTTGTGCCAGTTCTGTTTCTTTATCTCCAGAGCAAAGCCTGTCTAACTTAGCTTGTAGTGATACATGAGATAGAGGAGTGTAGATTTGTGATGGCTGCCTGGTATTTTAGAACCATTTTCTCGAATGCTTTGTGAGATTTGCCAATAAAACTACTACTTTTAAGGAGTCTGGGCGTGACTGTATAGCTCTGGTCACAAACACCCGAAGGGAATGCACTGAGGTGTCCAGTTGGACCTGCTTGGTGATAAGCATTTTATAGAGATGTGGTGTTGTTCCCAGCTCGAAGAGTGGGACAATTGTGAGATTCCCCCCAAGACAGGAAAGGACCTGGTTTAGAGGGTAAAGAGACCATATATCCCGGTTTTATTGTGACAATCCTGATTCTTTTTGGCCAGCGTCTATCCTTGTAGAGTAAGAACTTATTCAAGTTGCATCCAAGATAATGACCCACTCAAGACAGTGATTCACGGAGTCATAGAATTTAAGGCCAGAAGGAGCCATTAGTAGTTCAGAGACTCTCAAACTGGGGAATGGGGGGGCAGGTCTCCCAGGGGAGGTGCAGAATGTGTGAGGGGGGGTGAGAAGCTTTAGGGAAAAAACCTTTCTGTGCACAACCCACAACAATGAATAACTAGCCAAGCTGATTCCTTCAGACAGATCCAGTCCTCAGACGGCGCTGTGCATTTGTCTCCAAGCGCATTCTGACGGATTTCTGTTAAACCTGCAGCGCATGATACAAAGTCGGTGTTAGCTGTGTGTGGATCCGTTCGCTACCGTGCAGTGTGCACATTTCATTGTAAGCAGGGACCACAATCGCAGTTTTGCTTTGGCTCTTATTCCAATGGGTCATTGCCTCCTTTGTGCAACACCAAATAAAAAATTCAAGTGGAAAACAAAGAAGACAAAACTGAATCAAGTGAAGCCGCACCCCTGCATATATCAGTAAGCCCCCACCCAGTCACCTGGGAAATTACACCCCACCCCATGGCGCTTCTGAGAGGCAATAGCTCCCCACTCGCAAGCACAGAGTCTGAGTGTAGAAAAGAGGGAAGTCACCAGACATTAATTAGAAAAAATGCCACAAGCAGGATTTATACACATAAAGCGGTGAGCAGGACACCCCACCCCAGAGTGCCTAGGGCAGTGTTTTCTGCCTCATGTTCTTGAGGTCTACAACTAAAAGTTCCTTTACTGTGCCCCTCTCTGCTCCCTCACCTCACCCCACTCACTGTGGTTGTCCTTGGTCAGTGAGCACCCAGGGTTCCAAAGTGCATCTGTGTGAATTCACTTGCCACCTGGGGAAGAAGGCACCTTGCTTGCTCCACCATCTGAGCACTTGCTGGCTGCCCCTCCAGCCACTGCTCCACCCCACTGGCCACCCCGCCAGCCGCTGCCCCACCGGCTGCCATTCCACTCTGCTGACTTCCCCGCTAGATGCTTGTTGCTGTGCTGGCCACCCCACCAGCCACTGCGTGGCACACAGTCACCTTCCCCTGCCACCTGCTTCTCTACTATGACCTCTGCAGGTCAGTTTCTTTAGGTTCCACCAAGTTCTTAATGATTTTCAGCTCTCAGTGATTGTCAACTCTTAGTGGGGTGTCAAGTCGGATTCCCCACTCTGGCACTTTGAGTGCAGAAGGTGGGGGCTTGCAAGGATTTAAAAAATGAATACTGGACACTCCCGGCTGGTATTAAACTCCCAAGGTCGCAGCTTCTCTCTGACCTTGGATGGGTAGATGCTGCCACCACCCAAATGCAAAACCCCTTGGAACCCAGGAAGGGTCACTTGGGAATTCCTTCCTGTGGGTAACCTCAACACCTTTCACCACCCTCTGAGGAAGAGCTGAGAAAGAAAACAAAGGAAAGTAGCTATTGCTCCCAGCTAATTAAACAACATGTGCACAAACCTCTTAGGACACCAAAAATCCAACCTTTTTCTTAAAAAAGGTAAATTTTATTAAAAACAAAAAGAAAGAAAATACATCTGGAACTTGGGCTTTTGCTAGTTCACCATACCCCACTCACTGTGGTTGTCCTTGGTCAGTGAGGACCCAGGGTTCCATGGTTCACCTATCCCCACTCCCTATCCCCACTCCCCTCTGCTTTCAGAGTGGTCTGCATCAAGAGGGCCTTGCCAGCCCAGACCTGGGTTCTGATGTCAGGCAGTCATCTGTCTGTGAAGAGACACACAAAGGCCTGGGAGGAGTTGCAGGTGGGTCAGTGAAAAAGTCTAGCTCAGTGTGCAGCCACTGAGGTTAGGATACCTGCGGAGTGGAATAAATAGTAAAGCGACAGTGCAGTTGTATGAATCCATTTTTTTGCCCCCGTGGAATAGCATGTTCAGTTGTGGGCACCTTTCTCAGAGAAAAGGGGTTCAGAGACAGATAACAAAAGTAGCTAGAGGGATAGACAGACTTCACATAGGAGACTGAAAAGATCAGAACTGTCTGGTTTGGAGAGGAGATAAATAAGAGGGAACAGGATAGAAAGAAGGTAAATTGGGCACTTCTCATAACACAAGAACATGGCACATCAATGAAACTGAAAGGCAGAACACTAAAACTGAGAGCAGGGAATGGATTTCACACAGCACAATTAACCTTTGGAACTCCCTGCTGCTCAATCAGTAAGACCAAGAGTTTGAGTTTGAGATATGAGTAATCCTTTCTTGCATTATGCTAATCTGCAGCCGGCCTCACGGTTAAAGTTGGTAGTTGCTTAGAAGGGTTATAAACCTGGGTCTCAAGATACAAGCCAGCTGCTCGCTGGTGAGGGTAAACAAGAAACTTCCTTACGGGAAGACCCCTGCATAATTGTCCATTGCAGGGTTTTTTTCACTTTCCTTGAAACAACTTGCACTGGCTGCTGTTGGCCACTAAGAACTTGTAGATTAGACAGACCCCTGGTCTGATCCAGACTAGCGCTTCCTTTGTCATGAAACACATTTCTGCAGCTTCAAGCTTTATTCTGTGACTTGGGTTTGAATCCTTCCTCTGGAGAAAGAAAAGGCCCTTCTTGTTCCAGTCTCCTACCTCTTTAGGGCTAAGAGACGCTGTCCAATGAGACACAGCTAAAGTAGGCGCCTCTAAGAGGCAATGATTCCCCTCTCACAAGCACAGAGTCTGAGTGTAGAAAAGAAACTTTTAATGAAAGGAGGGAAGTCACTCGATATTAATTAGGGAAAATGCCGCAAGCAGGATTCATAAACATAAAGCTGTGAGCAGGACACCCCACCCCAGAGTGCGTGGGGCAGTGTCTTCTGCCTCATGTCCTTGAGTTCTACAACCCAAAGTTCCTTTTCTGTGCCCCTCTCTGCTCCCTCACCTCACCCCACCCCAGTCACTGTGGTTGTCCTTGGTCAGTGAGGACCCAGGGTTCCAAGGTGCATCTGTGTGAGTTCACCTCCCACCCGGGGAAGAACACACTTGCTTGCTCCACCATCTGAGCACTTGCTCTGGCTGGATGCCCCACCAGCCACACTTCCACGCCCCTGAGCCGTGGTTCCTCTCTGCTGGCTTCTCCACCATCCGCTTGCTCTGCTCTCCACTGGCCACTCTGGCAGCTGCGCGTTCCACTCCACTCCCCCCAGCCAATTATCAGTTCCTTTCTGCTGCCACTTGCCTCTGTGCTGTGACCTCTGCAGGTCAGTCTCTTAGTGATTGGTGACTCATAGATATTTTCAGCTTGTAGGAGGCTGGCCAGAAACTCTGTCCCACCACAAGTGATTTCAGCCCTCATTGGAGCACTTAAAATAACAAACGGCTCCTAATGGAACTTATTAAGCTCTATCTTTGAACAGTGGGGAGAAAGAGGTTAAATAAGACTGGGGACCCTTAGGTTAAACCTGTCCCCACCCCTCTTACCATCACAGAGTTTTGGCATTTGAGCCCCGGGCTTAGTGAGGCCCTTTCAGCTGAGGGTGACCATGTTATTTGGGACAGGTTAAGCACAGTTCTGCAACAACAACACTGATAACATTTCACTATCCCGTGCATTCAATACTACAGTGATTTGGAACCGAACACCAGGCAAAGATGGTCGCTTCGAGGAACACTGCTCTATCTGCTGGGTATCTAGGCAGAGTAGGTGTGCTCATAGAAAGACAGTTTACTCCTGAAGTCTCACCCGCTCCCAGCCTGCAGTCAGGGGGGAACTCATTCACACCCTGCTGACATAAGCTTATGCACCAGACAATATGCCGGGGTCGCCTGTAATAGCTCACTGACTGAGGAGGTCCCTCCAGGCCTATGTCCCTGTGGGTCACATTCTCCCATTTTGTGTCACACTGAGAGCTTATGTGGAGTTGCTTGTCCACTATGACCCTGCTCCATGCCCTGGCTGATGGATTTGTCCCTCAATAGGGTCAGGAGAAAGCATGACTCAGCGTTATTGTCTGAAAAAAGAATTATTCTTGGGTTCTTGTTTAGTGATGCCAAAGGAGTGTAATTCCTTGAGTTTCTGGCAATCTCAGTATGCTGAGTTGCCAGCTGCCCCCTCCCCTGCCACTAGCCCCAGAGAGGAAGGATGGGACAATGGTTAAAGTGCTAACCTGGGACTCAGAAGAAATGGCTTCAGATCCAGGCTCTTCCACAGACTTCTTCTATGACCTTGGGCAACTCACTTAGTGCCTTGATGCCTTAGTAACATGTGTTTTAAGACGGCTCAATGCAGAGGTTTACACCTAGGAACAAGGGATGCAGGCCGTCCTTACTGGATGGGGGACCCACCCCTGGGAAGCAGTGACTCTGAAAAAGACTTGGGGGTCATGGTCAGTTGAACATGAGCTCCCAGTGCAGCACTACTGATGAGAAAGCTAGAGCAATCCGGGATGTACAACCAGGCAAATCTCGAGCAGGAGCAGAGAGGTTTTTTTATCTCTGTGTTTGGCCCTGGTGCGACCATTGCTGGGATTCTGTGTCCAGTTCTGGTGGCTCCAGTTCAAGAAGGACGTTGACAAATTGTAGAGGGGTCAGAGAAGAGCCCAAAGAATGATTAAATGATTAGAAAGCCTGCCTTCGAGTGATAGACTCAAAAAGCTCGATCTATTTAGCTTAACAAAGAGAAGGTTAAGGGGTGACTTCATTACCGTCTGTAAGTACCTGAATGGGGAACAAAAGTTTAACAATGGGCCCTTCAGTCTAGCAGAAAAAGTTATAACAGGATCCAATGGCTGGAAGCGGCACCTAGACAAATTCAGACTGGAGCTGCGGTGTCATTCTTTTAACAATGAGGGTAATTAATCATTGGAACAATTTACCAAGGGCCGTGGCAGATTCTCCCTCTCTGACAATTGTTAAATCAAGGCAGGATGTTGTTCTAACAGTTCTGCTCTAGGAGTTATTGTGGGGGAGGTCTCTGGCCTGTGCTATACAGGCTGTCGGACTAGGTAATCACAATGGTGTCTTCTGGCCTTGGGATCTGCCCAGTGGTGTTAGTAGCACGGCCCTGCCGCAAGGGATGTTGTACTGATAACATGTTAGAGATTGAGAGGCGCTCGGATGCTGCAACAACTGGGGCCAGAGCTAAGAGCCTTAGAGAGACTTCAGCTCTGTGTGCCCCAGAAGGGTGATTTGGGGCACCGGGTGGAGAACCTGAACTCCTCCCAACACCCCTTGGTGATGCGGCCTGTCATTAGCACAGCCCCCTTTGACGAGGGAGTTCTGGGCCCCTCCTGCAGTTCAGCAGTAGGAGGGGAAATCAGGACGTGCTTTCAGAGAGCGAAGGATCTGGAGAGCATTGCCTGGCTGAACGTAGCCTTGCTGGGGGGCCCCTTGGTCTGATCCTGACCCCCACCCACTCCATGAGCAATTAGATCAACTCTAGTGCTGGAGGAAGTGTATAAGGCAGTGTTATTCACCCCTTCACAAGTGCCAGGGGTCACCCAATGAAGTTAGTCGGCATCAGGTTTAAAACAAACAAAAGAAAGTACATTTTCACACACTGCACAGTCAGCCTGAGGAACTCATTGCATGGGATGTTGTGAAGGCCAAAAGTATAACTGGTCCAAAAAAGAACTAGATAAGTTCATGGAGGACAGAACCATCAAAAGCTATTAACGAAAATGGTCAGGAATGCAGCCCCATGCTCTGGGTGTCTCTAAACCTCTGACTGCCAGATGCTGGGAGCAGACAATGGGGGATGGATCACTTGATAATTGCCCTATTCTGTTTGTTCCCTCTGAAGTATCTGCATGGGCCACGGTCAGAAGACAGGACACTGGGCTAGATGGACCATTGGTCTGACCCAATATGGCCGTTCTTATATTCTTAAATTGTTCCACTGAGGGATGGGCTGCTGCAGACAAACCTTTGCCAGGGGATCCCTCTGTTACAGAGCTGCTCAGTGTGGGAGGCTGATGGGGGGTAGTGCTGCCACCTAGGGGAGTGGTCCTGTAGCATGAAGGACAGAGGCACATGGTTTGATCTAGATTCCCCCCCCCACACACACACACCCCGAAATATTTTGACCCAAACTGAAATGTTTCCTTTTTCATTCACTTTTTGGGGTGAGGATTCATAGAAAACGGATCATTTGCTGAAACCTCAGTTAATATGATGCTGCCCAGCTGCAGCTCCTTGGATCTCCAAGGGAAATTGAAGGCTTTTCATTTGCATCTCCCTCGTAAAGTAAACGAAAATTTTGCTGATGGAGTTTATGGCGGCACTCTTGGCATGGAAAGGTCAAAACCTCCTGCCCAGTCTATGGCTGGGGTATTGAGCCCATCAGCTACACTAACCAGCCTTCCATCTCTGTGCAGCCTCCTCCACCCTGTACAACACCCCTTCAACAGCTCCTGTGGGCAGTGGCTGCTGTGACAGGCCCTGGTAGCACATCTCTGACGAACCTGTGCTAGCCGGGAGCTGGAGAGGATCCTAAAGCAGTTGTGGAGGCATAGAGATTTTGGGTGGGTGGGACTAGCTACCAGGGATCACTGAGATCTGTGCCTAACTTTGGGGATCCAGGGATCCTGGAATGATCTGATAGAAATTTCCATGTAGGGAGCTTGGTAGAATCTCCCTTCCCTGGCCTGCACCCTGGGTTTGTAATGCAGGAAAAGGGGCTGCCAGGGACAAATCTGGTCCTATATTATGATGATGATGATGATGATGATGATGATGATGATGATGATTTCAGAAAGATCACAGCTGTGACAGCATCATCATTACCACTTGGCTGCCCCCGAGGTAGCCATGTGACTAATCAGAGCCATAGGAATAGTGATGACAAGCCCAGATTCCAGGAATAGATCCTGCAGCAGGGCTGGTGCTGCAATACAGTTGGGCAGCATCACCCCACATCCCCTGTGATTTGGCCTCCTGCAGTTTGCCATTGGCCCTGATGGGGTTAAAGATGATGCACACGAAGCCAAGCAGCTGAGGTTCCCTGATGGCCAAGTGGCCCCCAAGGGAATGTGCAGACATGCTTCATAAAGATAGTTGCCTCCCTGTCTGAACAGATACTGCCTGCTGCCTGTGCAACCTCTCCGATGACTCCTTGTCCTTTAGGGTGAAGACTTCTTCTATCAGCGGCTCCCCTCTAACAGGAATTGGGTACGTTGGCAGGTTTCACTATCTTTAAAATATGAAGTGAAGGATAAAAGCTGCAGGCTGGTTTCTTTTGCAGATGTTCTGCGCAGCGGCAGAGGGCTGTCGGGGTGTCTCAGTGATGGGGCTGGAGGGCAGGCAGCACTAGGTAGCTTAGGAACCCTTCCCCTGCATCTGCACATGGTCCAGGGTCAGCTATTCAAGCTACACACAAATCTGACATTCAAAGCAAGCTCAGAGTGTTAAAACCCTGATGCCACGAGTCAGGATTTTTCAAGGGCTCCCATTTCTAGAGGTGCCGTGTGCTCTGGGCCCGATCCTGCCAGCGGCTGAGGGTGAGAAAACCCCACAGAATATACATGACTAGTTCCCAAATTGTCACAGATTTATATGTCCGGGAAATTTAATCAGCAAATGCATTATCAAAGATTTTGTTCTCTGACTTAATTGTGAAGGCAGGAATTCAGAGCTGATTGCTCTGTGGCAACAGATCTGATGAGGCATATTTCTATTCCTTATTGTCTGAAGGCTCCATCCTTTCTGCGCTGTAGATACCCCTCACAGTTACAGGGCCACTGGCATCTCTGCCCCCTCCCTGGTCTCTGAGTGCCACATGTCAGGCCCCGGAGCCTTCCCTGTGATGAGGCTGAATCCCTCCATTTTTCCACCCTCAGACTGGGCCCTCGGCTACAGCACACTGCTTGACCACTGTGATTGCAGAGCAGTTCGAGTGCATTTGGCACCTGTGTTTCTTCCCTTTGGGAGCCTGTGAGTAGTGGTGAGACGAGTGACCTGTCAGCCATCTTGAACCAAAATACTGTTTAATCTGAACAGGAGGAAGAAAGCAACATGGGAGAATAAGAGGGTTTTCAAACAACAGTCTGTACACGTCTCTGACCCCCAAACCTTCCCGCTCTGATGGGGACCCAGGCAAGCCCAGGCCCTTCAGTCTTCCCCAGCAATCTCTGTGCCTGTCAGTCTGAAGAGCTTCTCAGCAACAGCTGCCCCATCTCAGGACAGACTCCCAGCACTGGCAAAACAAGCTGTGTAATGTGCCTGGAGCCCGGAAATAGGCTCTTCCCAGCTTGTAGCTCCGGTGTTGTCTCTCGACCTTCCTGGGTGGTTACTGAGCGATGGCTTTTGTTGAGTTCTTGCTTCCCTTCCTGCTTGTTTTCAAGCAGCCTGCTATTAAACGAAGAAGAGCTGTACTGGTTTCACCCAATACAGCCATAACATAAACATACCAATAGTTAACCCAATATAGTTATACAGCAAACATCCCAAGAACTGGGCTTGACATACACATTCGTTATGGAAGCTCAGCTCCATGTCTGTCTGTCCCAAAGCCATTCCCGGGTCCTAGGGATCTTATGAATACAGGAGAGAGAGAGAGAGAGAGAGAAAGAGAGAGAGAGAGAGAGCGCAATAGACTACTTTCATGTGTGAAATGAAGTTCAATTTCCATGAATACTCATGCATTTGACTATGAAATCCACTTCCTGCAAACCCTCATCGTGCCTGAATAACAGGTGTTGGGGTTACTATATACTGGAGAGTGAGAGCTCAGAGAATGAATATTTTCTGTACTGATCCCAATGCCTGTTACCACTCCGGATAGAGGCTACAGCCTGACAGAACAGAACCTGAGGAGAACCAGTCAGCTATTAACCCAGGGACAGAGGAGCTAATAAACTTTTGTTTTCTGAGAAGGGACTAAATGAGCGCTGAGACGCTGCGATCTTTTCAGGTTCTGAAGAAATCCAGGTGACAGACGCTACATTTTAAGTCCTACTCTAACCTGAGAAATCATCTCTGAAAGAAGATCAGAGGGGAAAGAATGGGTTCACATGTGTGTAAATGTTTTCCAAAACTTTTCATTGTGATACAAATATTACAAACCAAACTTTCATGACGTGCAGACACATTGAAAGCCAGCAGCAGAGTTGTTGGAATCTCTATAGCAGGAGCAGTGGTAACTTTACTGCTTAATGGCTTTTGCTTTAGAAAGTATTTAAGAAGTTCTCCACATAATGTTTGCAATGGGTTTGTGCTATTAACTCTTTGATGAGTGAATAGCTATATGATACTCTCTCCTGGTAACTGACCAGAAGCTGTTTCTAACACTTACATTCCGAGTCGTGCACTCAATAACTCTGCAATACTTGTGCAAGACTTTCCAAAATGTCACGAGAGACCAGACCACTGGTCTGTGTTTCAGCAAAGAGTAGAGCTGAGGTGGAGGAAACGGATGTGTAACAGTGGTTGCATAACATTAACGCCTATCACGTTATATGAGCATAACTAAAGTAACTTGCACACTCAACTGGATATTAGGGCAATCCTAATGTTTCCACTATGAACCCATTTGTGATGCCAACCCCTTCCTCGCCCAGCTGAAGTAACTGTCTGTGTTAGCTTGTAACTTCCCAGATATCTACAGACCCTTGCATGAGGAGATGATGAAGATCCTGTGAGGATGAAGAATGATCGAACTCTCTGGATTCAGTGAACACTGGCCAGGGAAAGCATTTCAGCTTCCCTTGGAGGGATGCTTGGGTTCAGCACACATATTGAATTTACACATATAAATCCGGAGTGACGCAGTTAAAACTGATGTTCTTGAATTAAGCACCTGGCCCTAAGAGTTTCTCCCATATACTGCAAAGAGGCAGTGGAAAAATTTGAATTCTCAGGAGTGGAGAAAATAAAAAATAATACATTTAATGATGTAATTAAACACATTGAAAATTGCTTCAATGCAGCACAGATAAATACAATGACCGTTTTCACCATGCACTTGCCATGTGTAAAAACACGTCATGATACAATGGGCCACACTCAGAAGCAGAGGGCCAGAAAGGGTGTCTGTGGGAAAGTCACAATTGTAAAATCACACAGTGTTCAAATAGCCTGTGGAACTCCAAGCCACAAGATATCAATGGGGCCAAGAGGTTAGCAGGATTCAAAGAGGGACTGGATGTTTACATGGGTAACCAGAAAATCCAATTACAGTAGTGAGGATTGTTTTAAATAAAGACTTGGAATTGCTCTAAACTCTTCCTGATTTACACCACAAAATATGTCTAAGTAGTGGGTGTCAGGGGGAAACTTCCCCTGGAAACAGGATATCTTATAGCTATCCATTGAAGGGCTTCTTCCACCTTCCTCTGAAGCATCTGGAACTGACCACTGGATACTGGGTTAGATGAACTACAGGTCTGATCCACTCTGGCAATGCCTATCTTCCTATCAATGGTGTAAATTCAAGACTATATTTTTGCTGATCTTCCTTGAGCTCCTGGAAGTCTCTAGACTTGCACTGAGAACAGAAAGATGTCTAGCTAAATATCATCTAGTCTCCTGTTCTTTCTCCTTTCAGGAAGGAAAGTTCAGAACTTCTCAGACCTGCCCAGTACATTATGTCAGCTGTCAATGACACCAAATTCAACTCTGCAGTGTTCCTTCTCACCGGGATACCTGGGCTGGAAGACGTCCATCTCTGGATCTCTATCCCCTTCTGTTTAATGTATGTTATTTCGATATTAGGAAATTCAGTAATTCTGTTCATTATAAAAACAGATCCAAATCTCCATGAGCCCATGTACATTTTCCTTTCCATGTTGGCCATCACAGACCTTGCCTTATCGATAGCCACCATGCCAACGACACTGGGTATATTCTTGTTTAACTCTAGGGAGATCAGCCTTGATGCCTGTTTTGCCCAGCTGTTCTTCATCCACTCGCTTACAAAAATTGAATCCTCCGTGCTCCTGTTGATGGCCTTTGACCGCTTCATCGCGATCCGTGACCCACTGAGATATGCCTCCATCTTAACACTGCCAAGAATAGCCAAGATGGGACTGGTGTTTGTGCTAAGAGGGGTTGCAGTAATACTCCCACTCCCGTTTCTCCTGAAACAATTCCGATACTGTCGAGCCAATATCCTCTCCCATTCCTACTGCCTTCACCAGGACGTCATGAAGATGGCTTGTTCGGACATCAGATTCAACTACCTCTATGGCTTGTTTCTTACATTCTTCACAGTGGGGTTGGACTCGGTGCTCATCTTTCTCTCTTATGTGATGATCCTCAAAACAGTGCTGAGCATCACATCACACGTGCAATGCTTCAGGGCCCTGAACACCTGTGTCTCCCACCTCTGCGCCGTCCTGCTCTTCTACGCACCAGAGATCGGCCTTCCTGTGATACACAGATTTGGGAATAGCTCTTCTCACTTGCTTCAGATTCTTCTGAGCTACATAGCCCTGCTGGTCCCACCCCTGATGAACCCAATCGTGTACTGCATGAAAACCAAACATCTTCGTGCAAGGATAATCAGGGCATTCATCAAGTGAAGGGTCAGTTCATCACCCGGCTCCAGCGTGGTTATGTGGGAGATGAAAAACACAGGCCAGCTATTCCATCTTGGACCTTTACATCCGAGACATGAGCTTCTGACCTCCACTCAGTAGAGAGAGGTTCAGATGGCTTCTAAGGCCTGGAGTGATGGGAGAGGGGCTGGGGAGGGAGGACAGGGCAATGTGGGAAGGAGAACAAGGCAGGCCACAGCATTTACAGAGTGACTGTTTTTGTCCATAGCCAGGGGACCGGTGGGATGTTGGCCCATAAAGAGCTGTATCAGTGCCTGTTCTGACCACAGAATTCCGGTTGATACAGTCAATAAAGAGAAGGGATGTGGATGTTGTTTCCCATTACACCTGGCCTGTCACTGTCCCGTCTCTGGTTAAACATCCTTGGGCCATGAAAAAAAGCTGCAGAGGTGTTTTGCAGTCCCAGTCCAGGCCCTCCCTGAGCGCTATGGGTGCTGCGTGATCCATCGGGGCTGCAGCAGCTGTGGACAGGGGCTATTCCAGGGACACGGACACCCACCCTTCCCCCACTCCATCAGCCAGGTGTTTCTGACTGAGTCGTGTCAGAGACGTGATTAACACAGGAGTCCATGGAGAAGCCATTCAGGCAGCCCCTCCCCCATTGATGGCCAGGCCCAGGTTCCCTCTCTGTCCCCTTTATTTGTCCTGCCCCAGCTGCTTGCAAAGGGGTAGAAACAGGCTTCAGCTCCCCCACAAAGGCACAGCTACCTACTATCCCAGCCCAGCTCATTCACTGTTGGTGACCATCTTTTCAAAAGGCAAAAGTAGGAGACATGCAGGAGCACCATCCCCTCTGTGACCCTGCCCCTGCCCCTCTTCTTCCACCTTGAGGCTCTAACTCCTACCAATCTTCTTCCTCCAAGGCACCTCCCTCTGCCCCATATCTTCCCCCAAAACCCCGCCCCTGCTCCTTCTCTTTCCATGAGGCTCCGGCCCGTCTCCAGGCCAGAAGCCAGAGCCGGGCCATGGTAAGAGCTCAAGGAGCCAGAACCACTGCGAAGAGCCCCAGACCTTCCACCTGCTCTGGACAGGAGGCTGGGGGCTCAAGAGCAGCCCCCAGCCTGTGTCCTCACCCCCCAGGATGTACAACTCAGGGAAGGAGGAGAGTCTGGGGCTCCCCACAGCAGCCTGGGAACCTGGGTTAGCTCTTACTACAGACCGGCTCTGATCTGGCTGGGGGTGGAGCATCAGGGGAAGTGGAGGAGCAGGGGACAGGGCCTAGTGGGAAGAGATGGGGCAGGGATGGGGCCTCAGGGGAAGAGATGGGGCAGGAGGCGGGGCTTGAGGAGGAAAAAGAGGAGCCGAGGGTGTAGCAAGACTGAACCAACACTGACCCCAGCAAGCAGAGCTGTGGGGAGGGGGAATGTCCTGAGTAAAGGAGGAGGATGGGGCTAGAGGGAAAGAGAGCCTGTGTTTTGGAGAAGACTGAATGAATGTGACCCCAGAAAGGGGGCTCTTGTTTTAAGTATCCCAGGCTGAGAGTAAGTCATTGCAAGGACCTTAGAGGGAAGGGCAGGGCTACCTCAGGCCCCAAGGGGGCACTCTCTGGTGGCACCCGTCTGCAGGGACTTGGCCAGAATGTGCTGTGCTCTTGGAAGCCGTTACCAATGGGCGGAGATCAGCCCAGCCCCCAGGCTGCTCTAAACTCCGCTCAGGCAGGGGGAGAACTGGCCAGAGAATCAAACCTCTGTAACTGGCTCCTTGCCATCCCCGCTCTCTGCAGCGCACGGGGGAGCTCGGCTGGCATAGCAGAGAATCCAGCCGGGCCTGTCACCGCTCAGATGGCTGGAAGGCTGGTCCTGTGGTGTGGGCACGGCTCTGCGACTCAAGACAGATGGGTTTGATTCTTTTGTTGTGTGTGACCATAGGCAAGGCATTGGGTGTCTCTGAGCCTCTGCACAGGTGGGTAATAGCCCTGCCCTGCCTCACAGCGGTGACGGGAGAATAAATACATTCAAGGTGCTCATATACTCTGAGACCCTAAGATCAGGACTACGTCAGGGTTCCAAAGTGCAACACTTCTGACATATGTCTATAAAAGGCCTCTTATCAAAGCTTCCTGTGAGAGCTGGCTTGAGGGAAGCCCTGTGACTCCAGCCCCTTGGTGTCCGTGGCAGAGATGGGGGTGCTCGGCGGAGACAGTGAGGGGTAGGGAGTGGATTTCTGAGGGGAGAGATTGAGTGTCACAGAGTCCCTGAGTGTTTCAGCACAGTCACCGGACCGGTGTTTGCCAGCCATTGAGGCTGAATGGGTCTAACTGCCAAACAATGGCAGAACAGACACAGGAGCCTCATCTTAGGCTACGTCTACACTATGGGGGGGGATCGATTTCAGATACGCAAATTCAGCTATGGGAATAGCGTAGCTGAATTCGACATATCTGATCCGACTTACCCCACTGTGAGGACGGCGGCAAATCGACCGCCGCGGCTCCCCTGTTGACGGCGCTTACTCCTACCTGGGCTGGTGGAGTACGTGCATTGATTCTGGGATCGATTATCGCGTCCCGATGAGACGCAATAAATAGATCCCCGAGAGATCGATTTTCTACCGCCAATGCGGGCGGGTAGTGAAGACCAGCCCTTGGAGAGTCTGGTTGGGAGAAAGCAGTCAGAAGGCAAAGGTCAGCTCCACACCTTTGCCTTGTAACACGCACATGGCTGATCACTACGGTGACTGGGCCCAGTTTTACACCGGGAGGCTTTGAGAAAAGGCTGCTTCACAAGAAAGGAGCTGTAGGCTGCGTGTCCGTCCCTCCTTGTCAGTCTCTGAGGGAGACCACATCTCCTTGCTGTCATATACCTGCACAGGGGAGCAGAAAGCAGGGAATTAGCTACACTTAGTGTTCCGGTCCTACGGCCGGGCAGAACAGTACAGCAACCAACAATTGGCAGGGTCTGATCTGGAAGCAGGACAGAGAGATTTAGTAGTCCTTGAGTCCCAGGCCCTCAGCTAGAGTGGGGCAATAACCAATGAGTAGGCTTCCTCTTGCAATCGGGGCAGAGAGGCTAAGCAGTCTATGAGCCCGGGGCCCAGTAAGCACGGGGCTGCAAAGCAATGTGTAGACTTTGGCCTGCAAGGCTACGCAGTCTAGTGGCCCAGGTAAGGGTGAGCACCAATGAAGTCTAGGGAGCACAGGCCTCCTGGCCTAAGGAGGGGGAGTACTGCCAGCCATGGGGTGCGGTGGCAGGGGGGACAGGAAATGACTCGTTTAGAGGGCAAAGAAACCATATATCCCAGTTTTACTCTGACAATCCTAATTCTTCATGACCAGTGCATATCCTGGTTGAGGGCCTGTCTTCATTCAGAGTAACAACTTGTTCAAGTTGCATCCAAGATAACAATTGACTCATGGCAATGATTCTTAGAGTCATAGATTTAAGGCCAGAAGGAGCTATTAGATCATCTAGTCCAGAGGTTCTCAAACTGGTAGGCGGGCCCCCGTGGGGGGTTGCAGAATGTATCCGGGGGGGCATGAGAGCTTTAGGGAAAAAGCTTCCCTGTGCACATTTTATCCCCAGCAATGAATAACTAGCTAAGCTGATTTCTCTAGACAGATCCAGTCCTCAGACGGTGCTGTGTGTTTGACTCCAGGTGGCGTTGTGTATTTTTACAGTTTTCTGTTAAGTTTGTGTAACTCACACACCTCCTGGGTGTGGTGTTCTATCCCATCTAGTGACACTGAGACCACTTATAGAGAGAGATAAAATGAGTCTATTCTACAGCCTTAGCTAAGAACCTGTTGACTTTTAGCTCATGCAGTAGATGCTCATGCACTAAGAGGTCCCAGGTTCAATCCCACCCTCTGACAACCAGGGTCTGTTGGTGTTACTCTTGCATAGAGTTATACAAAGTCTTTACCATCTGTACGTGGGTCCATTTGCTACGGCGAGGTGTGCACATTTCATTGTAAGCAGGGACCACAGTCACAGTTTTGCTTTTGCTCTTATTCCACTGAATTGTTGGCTCAATTGTGCAATAGCAGCAAAAAAATGAAAAACACATATATCAGTATACGTATGTGTGTGGTGAAAGGGGGATCTAAACTACTACAGACACAAAGAAGGGGTTGCGATCAAAAATGTGTGAGAATCACAGATCTAGTCTGACCTCCTGTATAGCACAGGCTGCAGAATTTCACCCTTTTATCCCCCTATTGAGCCCAATGACTTGTGTTTGACTAACACATCACTTGTGCTCATCTAAAGCGTGTCTTCCAGGAAGGCATCCAGTCTTGGTTTGGAGGTATCAGGAGAATCCACTGTGAAGGTGCACCCCATAAGGCTTTATGGAAATATGCTTCTGAATGTATATCTGACATAACTGGAATATGTTTTAGGCTACATATGCCAAGTAACCTATCTCTGTGAAGGTTATGATCTACTGAATCTATTCATTCTATTTGTATGCATGTGTCATTTTTGTATTCGAAGTTATGAATATTGGCTGCTTACTTGATTGATTTTTAAGTAGCCTTAGGAAAGCATTTCGTCAGCTTCTTGAAAAAGGAATGTGCAAGTTAAGTGCCCAGTCAAGAAGCATTTAATGGACAATGGATCTTGGAAGGCTCCAATCCACATAAGAAGTCTACATGAGGCTGTTCAAGGTAGCATGTGAACCATGGCTGCTACCTGTAAGTTCTGAGTCATGCATAGACATGTGACTTGCTCATGTGACTCCAAAACTCCATCTTGTAGCTGGAATTCTACACAGGGGGAGGGAGGGGTATCCACCCACAAGAGAAAGTCTATATAAACCTCTGGGAGACCTATCCATTTTGTCTTCAGCTGGCTAAAGTGAGAGCATCTCCACCCCCAAGGATACCTGAAAGAAACTGGAACAAAGGACAGTAACTACAGGAGGTGTGAGTGATTGCTGGACCCAGACTAGAAGGAGCCTAGTCTGTAAAAGGAAGCTTATTGGAACTCCTCTGAGGGAGAGATTTTATCTGTATTCAGTTTTCTTACGTATTAGGCATAGACTTGCGGGTTTTATTTTATTTTACTTGGTAATTCACTTGGTTCTGTCTGCTATTACTTGGAACCAATTAAATCCTACTTTCTGTATTTAATAAAATCACATTTTACTTATTAATTAACCCAGAACATGTATTAATACCTGGGGGGGGGGTACAGCTGTGTATACCTCTCTATAAGTGTTATAGAGGGCGAACAATTTATGAATGTACTCTGTATAAGATTATTTGGGGTTTGGACCCCATTGGGAGTTGAGCATCTGAGTGTTAAAAACAGGAACACTTCTTAACCTGCTTACAATTAAGCCTACAGCTGTTACGGGACATGGCTCAGACCTGGGTCTGGGTTTGCCGCAGGCTAACATGTCTGTCTCAAACCAGGCAGGGCACTGAAGTCCCAAGCTGGGAGGGCAAGGAAAGCAGGGGCAGAAGTAGTCTTGGCACATCAGTTAGCAGCCCCAGGGGGGTTCTGTGATCCAACTCATCACATCCACCACCCTCCCTTGGGAGTTTGTTCCACTGGTTGAGCACCCTCACTTTTAAAAATGTGTGCTTCATTTCCAAATTTAATTTGTCTGGTTTCAGTTTCCAGCCATTGGTTCTTGTTATACCTTTACCTGCTAGATTAAAGAGCCCATTAGTAGCTGGTATTTCGTCTGTGTGAAAGTGCTTGTCCACTGTCATCAACTCAGGTCTCAATCTTCCCTACTTCTACTCACTATACTCCTGTTTATACAGCCAAGGGTAGGTTGGAAACGACAGAGGAGGAGAAAGACCTGGGTGTATTTGTCATTCCCAGGGTGACTGTGAGCCACTGATGTGATGCGGCTGTGAACAAGGCAGATGAGATCCAATAATGTGTCAGGCAAGATAGGGAAATATTAATATCCTTATACTAGGCACTGGTGAGATCTCCTCTGGCAAACTGTAAAATTCTGATCGTTCCTATTCCAGAAAGATGAAGTCATGCTGGGACAGGTGAGGAGAAGGGCTGCTAGGATGATCAGAGCAATGGAGGGCCTGGCTTCAAGGAGACTGGAAGAGCTTGGCTGAGCAGGGATAAGCACTGTTGATCATAGAATCATAGAATCATAGAATATCAGGATTGGAAGGGACCTCAAGAGGTCATCTAGTCAACCCCCTGCTCAAAGCAGTACCAATTCCCAACTAAATCATCCCAGCCAGGACTTTGTCAAGCCAGGCCTTAAAAACCTCCAAGGAAGGAAAAACCTCCACCTCCGTAGATAACACATTCCAGTGCTTCACCACCCTCCTAGTGAAATAGTCTTTCCTAATATCCAACCTGGACCTCCCGCACTGCAACTTGAGACCATTGCTCCTTGTTCTGTCATCTGCCACCACTGAGAACAGCCGAGCTCCATCCTCTTTGGAATCCCCCTTCAGGTAGTTGAAGGCTGCTATCAAATCCCCCCTCATTCTTCTCTTCTGGAGACTAAACAATCCCAGTTCCCTCAGCCTCTCCTCATAAGTCATGTGCTCCAGACCCCTAATCATTTTTGTTGCCCTCCGCTGGACTCTTTCCAATTTTTCCACATCCTTCTTGTAGTGTGGGGCCCAAAACTGGACACAGTATTCCAGATGAGGCCTCACCAATGTTGAATAAAGGGGAACGATCACGTTCCTCGATCTGCTGGCAATGCCCCTACTTATACAGCCCAAAATGCCGTTAACCTTCTTGGCAACCAGAGCACACTGTTGACTCATATCCAGCTTCTCGTCCACTGTGACCCCTAGGTCCTTTTCTGCAGAACTGCTACCTAGACATTCGGTCCCTAGTCTGTAGCCGTGCATGGGATTCTTCCGTCCTAAGTGCAGGACTCTGCACTTATCCTTGTTGAACTTCATCAGGGTTTTTTTGGCCCAATCCTCTAATTTGTCCAAGTCCCTCTGTATCCGATCCCTACCCTCTAGTGTATCTACCACGCCTCGCAGTTTAGTGTCATCTGCAAACTTGCTGAGAGTGCAGTCCACACCATCCTCCAGATCATTAATAAAGATATTAAACAAAACCAGCCCCAGGACCGACCCTTGGGGCACTCCGCTTGAAACCGGCTGCCAACTACACATGGAGCCATTGATCACTACCCATTGAGCCCGACGATCTAGCCAGCTTTCTATCCACCTTACAGTCCATTCATCCAGCCCATACTTCTTTAACTTGGCGGCAAGAATACTGTGGGAGACCGTATCAAAAGCTTTGCTAAAGTCAAGGAATAACACATCCACTGCTTTCCCCTCATCCACAGAGCCAGTTATCTCATCATAGAAGGCAATTAGGTTAGTCAGGCACGACTTCCCCTTGGTGAATCCATGCTGACTGTTCCTGATCACTTTCCTATCCTCTAAGTGTTTCATAATTGATTCCTTGAGGTCCTGCTCCATGATTTTTCCAGGGACTGAGGTGAGGCTGACTGGCCTATAGTTCCCCGGATCCTCCTTCTTCCCTTTTTTAAAGATGGGCACTACATTAGAGAAGACTAACAGATGTATTGGAGCATAAGCTTTCGTAGGTGAATGCCCACTTCGTCGGATACATGTCAGGCGGAACTGGAAGCAACCAGGGCCGGGTTCAATCTCTAGGGGTTCCTTTTCAACATTACAACACAGAAGTGGCTGAAGCCCGCACCGAGTAACCTGGGGAAATTGCGCCCCATGCCTTGGCACCTGTGTGAGGCAATACTTCCCCACTCACAAGCACAGAGTCTGAGTGTGGAAAAGAAACTTGTAATGAAAGGAGGGAAGTCACCCAACATTAATTAGGGAAAATGCCACAAGCAGGATTCATGATCATAAAAATGTGAGCAGGGCGCCCCACACTGGAATGTGTGGGGCAGTGTCTTCTCCCTCATGTTCTCGAGTTGTACCAACAGTTCCTTTACCGTGCCCCTCTCTGCTCCCCACCTCACCCCCCATTGTGGTTGTCCTTGGTCAGTGAGGACCCAGGGTTCCAAGGTGCATCTTTGTGAGTTCACCTCCCAACCGGGGAAGACGGCACCTTGCTTAATCTGCCATCTGAGCACTTGCTCTGGCTGGCTGCCCTGTAGCCACCTCTGTAGCCACACTGCCAGCCGCTCAATCCGCTCCCCCCAGTCGACTGTCAGTTCCCTTCTGCTGCCACCTGCCTCTCCGCTCTGATCTCTGCAGGTCAGTCTCTTAGGGATTGTTGGATCTTAGATATTTCCAGCTTGTAGGAGGCCAGGCAGAGACTCTGTCCCACCACAAGTGATTTCAGGTCCCCATTTGAGCACCTAAAGTAACAAAAGGCTCCAAATGAAGCCTCTTTAACTCTATCTTTGAACAGTGGGGAGGAACAGGTTAACCCAGACCAGGGACACTTAGGGAAAGTCCACATTTCCTGTCTAAGCACCTGTCCCCATCCCTCTTGCTCTAACAGGGCTCAGGCATTCGAGCCCCTGGCTTAGCGAGTTTCTTTCAGCTGAGGGGCATGTCATTTGGGACAGGTTAAGCACAGTTCTGCTCCCCTTTATTCATACAATAAAGACAACAGCACTGATAACAACATTTCACTATCCCCTGCATTCAGCACTACAGTGATTTGTAACCCAACCCAGCAAAAGTTGATCACTTTGAGGACCTCTCTAACTGCTGGATATCTAGGCAGAGTAGGTGTGTTCATGTAAATACAGTTTGCTCCCGAAGTCTCTCCCCCTCCCAGGCTGCTGTCAGGGGAGATCTCATTCACACCATGCTGACACAGGCTTATGCACCAGATGATATGCTGGGGTCACCTGCCATGGCAGGGGACTGGGCTCATTGACCCAGGAGGTCCCTTCTAGGCCTATGTCACTATGGGTCACATTCACCCATTTTGCGTCATACTGGGAGTTCATGTGGAGTTACGTATCCACTATGACCTTACCCTGGGCCCTTGCCAATGGATTTCTCCATCAATAGATTTAGGAGAAAGTATGACTCAGCGTTATCATCTGGAAAAGGAATTGTTCTTGGGTTCCTGTTTCGTGATGTCACAGGAGTTTAATTCCCTGAGTTCCTGGTAATCTCAGCATGCTGAGCTGCCAGCTGCCTCCTCCCCAGCCACTATCCCCAGAGAGAAAGGATGGTTCAGGGGTTAAAGTGCTGGCCTGGGACTCAGATGAACTGGCTTCAGTTCCAGGTTCTTCCACCAACTTCTTCTGTAAGCTTGGGCAATTCACTTAGTCCCTTGTTGTCTCAGCAATATGTGTTTTAATATGGCTCAATGTAAAGGTTTACATCTAGGAACAAGGGACACAGGCCAGCCTTACCAGGTGGGGGCCCCAATCCTGGGAAGCAGTGACTCTGAAATGAAGGTTTCACTGTCTGAGTCTATGCCTGCACAAAGGGTATATAAAGGATGAAACCTCCCGACCAGTCTATGTCTGGGGTACTGTGCCCATCAGCTACTCTAACCAGTCCTCCCATCACTATGCAGCCCCCTCCACTCTGTACAATGCCCCTTCAGCAGATCCTATGGGCAGTGGCTACTGTGACAGGACCTGGTAGCACATCTCTGATGAACCTGTGCTAGCCTGGAGCTGGAAAGGGTCCTAGAGCAGTTGCGAAGGCCCAGAGATTGTGGGTGGGGGGGGCCTAGCTACCAGTGGATCACTGAGATCTGTGCCTAACATTGGGGATCCCTGGATCCTGGGTCACCCTTTCCATTGTTCATAGAGAAAGGAAGGGAAGGGACCTCCCCCACTGGGATGACCTGAGGGAAATTTCCCTGTACATATGTAACCCACACACCTTCCGGGTGCGGTGTTGTGTCCCATCTAGTGGCACCGAGACCACTTAAAGAGAGAGAGATAATATGAGCCCCCACTTGTAATACCAACAGACTCCCGTCACCAGGATCGAACAGGGGATCTCTGGAGCTTAATACATGAGCCTCTACCGCATGAGCAAAAAATCAGAGATCCCTAGTTATCCACCCACCGATGACTGGGGTTTGTTAGCCATACACATAGCCTTGTGGAATTGCCCTTCCCTGGCCTGCACCCTGGGTTTGTAATGTAGGAAAGGGGGCTGGCGGGGAGAAAACTGGTCCTATATCATTATATTTAATTTTATTTCAGCAAGATCACAGCTGTGACAGCAACATTGTTGCCATTCGGGTGGCCCCAAGGTAGCCATGTGACTAATCAGAACCATACGAACAGTGGTAATAAGCCTGGATTCCAGGAGTAGAGTCTGCAGCAGGGCTGGCGCTGCAGTCCAGTTGGGCAGCATCACCCCACGTCCCCTGTGATTTGGCCTCCTGCAGTTTGCATTGGCCATGAGGGTGGTTAGAGCTGGTGCACACTATGCCAAGCAGCTGAGGCTCCCTGATGGCCAAGTGGCCCCCAAGGGAATGTGCAGACATGCTTCATAAAGACAGTTGCCTCCCTACCTGAACAGATGCTGCCTGTGCAATCTGTCCGATGACTCCTTGTCCTTTAGGGTGAAGATCTCTGGTGTCAGCGGCTCCTCGTCTAGCAGGAATTGGGTACGTTGGCAGGTTTCACTATCTTTAAAATGTGAAATGAAGTGTAAAAGCTGCAAGCTGTTTCCATTTGCAGATGTTCTGTGCAGCAGCAGAGGACTCAGCTGGGCTGTTGGGGTGACTCAGTGATGGGGCTGGAGGGCAGGCAGCACTGGGAAGTTTGGGAACCCCTCCCCTAGATCTGTTCATGGTCCACGGTGGGCTATTCAAGCTACACAGAAATCTGACATTCAAAGCAAGCTCCGAGTGTTAAAACCCCGATACCCCGAGTCAGGATTTCTCAAGGAGTCCCATTTCTAGAGGTGCCGTGTGCTCTGGGCCCGATCCTGCCAGGGGCTGAGTGAGAGGAGACCCCACAGAATATCAGTGACTAGTTCCCCAATGGCCTCAGGTTTATTTGCTCCTGGAAATTTAATCAGCAGATGCATTTTCAAAGATTTTATTCTCTGACTTACTTATGAAGGCAGGAATTCAGAGCTGTGTTGCTCTGTGGCAACAGGTCCAATAGGGCATATTTCTATTTCCTGATTGTCTGAGGGTTCCAGCACTTCTGCGCTGTAGATACCCCTCACAGTTACAGGGCTACCTGCATCTCTGCCCCCTCTCTGGTCTCTGAGTGCCAGATGTCAGGCCTTGTAGCCTTCCCTGTGATTGGGCTGAATCCCTACATTTTTCCACCCTCAGACTGGTCCCAGGGCTACAGCACACTCCCTGATGACTGTGATTGCCGAACAGGTCCAAGTGCGTTCGGCACCTGTGGTTCTTCCCTTTAGGAGTCCGTGACTAGCGGTGAGAAGAGTGACCTGCCAGCCTTCTTGACCCAAAATACTGTTTAATTTGAAAATCAGGAAGAAAGCGTAACACGGAAGAATAAGAGGGTTTTCAAACAACAGTCTGTACACGTCTCTGACCCCAAACTCTCCCTCTCTGACGGGGACCCATGTTGTCCCGCAAACTTATACAGGATCGTTTTAGGGGTCAAGACAAAGATGCCACATTTATTNACTGCTGAGCTAGAATTGATATGCAAACTAGACACAATCAACTCTGGTTTGAATAAGGACTGGGAATGGCTGAGCCATTACAAACATTGAATCTATCTCCCCTTGTAAGTATTCTCACACTTCTTAACTGTCTGTACTGGGCTAGCTTGATTATCACTTCAAAAGTTTTTTTTTTCTCTTAATTAATTGGCCTCTCAGAGTTGGTAAGACAACTCCCACCTGTTTATGCTCTCTGTATGTGTGTATATATATCTCCTCAATATATGTTCCATTCTATATGCATCCGAAGAAGTGGGCTGTAGTCCACGAAAGCTTATGCTCTAATAAATTTCTTAGTCTCTATAATATATATTATATCAAAATGATTCATTCTAGATATTGCACATTTATTTTAATTTTTATACATATAGACGTTTTTCAATTTTAAACTTATGTTACTTATACAGTAAATAAAATATTTAACACATGAGGAGTAGGATTAAAATTATATAAAACAATGTATTTTAAACAAATTTCACTATTTTAAAATCAAAAGTATTAATAAGTACGGCATGTGCCCTGCAGTTCTTCAAATTTTTGTGCTTTTTTAATTTCACAATCTTGTTTATTAAACATATCATCAATTTTCTTTGTATTAGATACTGTCTCAACCTTTTGTTTATGTTTTTTACCATTAGCGTGCTTATCTAAGTCACTAGTACCTGCCTGGATTTTTACATCACAACATTTGCAATAACCTAAAAAATGATTATTTTCTACTTTCTGCAGCCAGTCTTTGTGTTTATCTTCTTGAAGCCATGAGTCTTGAAAGGCTTTTTTGAAAGTAGATGGCTTCTCTTTTGGTGGAAGTTCACCCCAAGTCTTCAATACTCTGTCGGGGTTGCTATCCCATTGTTTTTGTTTCACCGTGGATGGATCTTTTTCTACTCTTGCAGTTCTCTTCCTCTTCTCACCAGCCTTACCGGTCTCTTTATTCATTTTTTATGTTAGATAAAAAATGGAAAGAGATCTCTGAAATAATGGAATGTGATAATTAGTATAATGTATATTTCAATTTATATTTAAAACAAAGAAGGGAAGATATTATATATTATTACCTAACACAGAAGGCAAAGATATTTAATATTTGGCTGGAGGAAGGTGCTGTTAAAAATTTATGAACTGCTGAAACCTCTGGTCCACATTCTCTGTGCAACTGCAAGCACGAAATACAAAATTTTAGAGATTTAATGACAGATCAAGAACTAATCATAATCAGTAAGTATTGCAATATATTTAATTATTGGAAGAAATCTTACCTAGAAGATATATTTGATAACCATCTCCTCATTACCCGCCAGCCAGCTGTTGCTGAGGTTGGTTTGTTGTGAGTGCATGTGCGCACTTGTCACTTCACTTGTGCCCTCATGATATAGTACGTTGAAGCACCACCACTAGGAGAGCAGCACAGCCCAATTATGAAAATCACATGACAAATATTCACCAATCCAAGAACACATTTTGAAGGAACTGACCACTGGATACTGAGCTAGATGGACTGCAGGTCTGATCCAGTCTGGCAATGCCTGTCTTCCCATCAGTGGTGTAAATTCAAGACTATGTTTTTGCTGATCTTCCTTGACCTCTTTGCTGTCTTTAAATATCCACTGAGAGCAGAAAGGTGTCTTGTTAAATATCATCTAGTCTTCTGTTCTTTCTCCTTTCAGGAAGAAAAGTTCAGAACTCCTCAGACCTGCCCAGTACATTATGTCAGCTGTCAATAACACCAAATTCAACTATGAAGAGTTTCTTCTCACTGGGATACCTGGGCTGGAAGACGTTCATCTCTGGATCTCTATCCCCTTCTTTTTAATATATGGTATTTCTATAGTAGGAAATTCAGTCATTCTGTTCATCATAAAAACAGATCCAAGCCTCCATGAGCCCATGTACATTTTCCTTTCCATGTTGGCCATCACAGACCTTGCCTTATCGATAGCCACCATGCCGACGACACTGGGTATATTCTTGTTTAACTCTAGGGAGATCAGCCCCAATGCATGTTTTGCACAGCTGTTCTTCATCCACTCGCTTTCAAAAATTGAATCCTCCGTGCTCCTGTTGATGGCCTTTGATCGCTTCATTGCGATCCGTGACCCACTGAGATATGCTTCCATCTTAACCCCACCGAGAATAGCCAAGATGGGACTGGTATTAGTGCTAAGAGGGGTGGTCGTAGTATTCCCACTCCCCTTTCTACTGAAACGGTTCCGATACTGTCGAACCAATGTTCTATCCCATTCCTACTGTCTACATCAGGAGGTCATGAAGATGGCTTGTTCAGACATCACAGTCAACAGTATCTATGGCTTGTTCATAATAGTCTCCACAGTAGGGTTGGACTCACTGCTCATCCTGCTATCTTATGTGATGATCCTCAAAACAGTGCTGAGCATCACATCACACGTGCAATGCTTCAGGGCCCTGAACACCTGCGTCTCCCACCTCTGTGCCGTCCTGCTCTTCTACACGCCAGAGATCGGCCTGTCTGTGATACACAGATTTGGGAATAGCTCTTCTCACTTGCTTCAGATTCTTCTGGGCTACATCGCCCTTCTGGTCCCTCCCCTGATGAACCCAATTGTGTACAGCGTGAAAAGCAAACACCTTCGTGCGAGGATAATCAGGGTGTTCATCAAGTGAAGGGTTAGTTCATCACCAGGCTCCAGCATTGGTTACATGGGAGATGAAAAACACGGGCCACCTATTCTGTCCTGGACCTTTACATCCGAGATGACATGAGCTTCTGACCTCCACACTGTAGAGAGAGGTTCAGATGGGTTCTAAGGCCTGGAGCAATGGGAGAGGTGCTGGTGAGGGAGGCTAGCACACTGGGGGAAGGTGACCAAGACAGGCAGCAGCATGTACAAAGTGATTATGTTCGGGGTGAGCCAGGGGACCAGTGGGATGTTGGTTCATAATGAGCCCTATCAGTGGAGGCTCCAACCTTCGAATTCCTGTTGATACAGTCAATAAAGAGAAGGGAGGTGGATGTTGTTTCCCATTACACCTGGCCTGTCACTGTCCCATCTCTGGTTAAACATCCAAGAGCCATGAAAAAAATCTGCAGAGCTGTTCTGCAGTCACAGTTCTGGCCCTTTCTGAGCACGTTTGGTGCTGCGTGATCCATTGGCACTTCACCAGCTGGGGACAGGGGCTATTCAAGGGGCACAGACACCCACCCTTCCCCCACGCCCTCAGCCAGATGTTTGTGACTGAGTTGTGTCAGAGTCGTGATTAATGCAGGAGCCCCAGAAGAAGCCATTTAGTCAGCCCCTCACCCATTGATGGCTCTGTACACTGTGCATGTGCTGAGCCCCCCACCCCCCATCCGTCTGTAAAGCCCGCGAGGCAGAGCAGAGCTGCGTGTGTGAGTGAGGGTCTGACACACAGGAGTCCTGGCAAGAGACTCAGGCCCAGGTTCCCTCTCTGTCCTCTCCATTTGTCCTGCCCCAGCTGCTTGCAAAAGGAGGGAAACGGGCCTCATCTTCCCCCACAGAGGCACGGCTAGCTCCTATCCCAGCCCACCCCATTCACTGTAGGGTGACCACCTTTTCAAAAGGCAAAAGCGGGACACATGCAGGAGCCTCATCCCCTCCGAGACCTCACCCCCCCCATTCTTCCACCTTGAGGCCCTACCTCCTACTAATCTTCTTCCCTGAGGCACCTCCCTCTGCCCCATCTCTTCCCCCATGACCCCTCATCTCTCCTCTTCCCCCGAGGCTCTGCCCCCTCTCCAGTGCACAAGCCAGAGCCGGGCCAAGGACCCAGAGTCACTGCGAGGAGCCCCAGACCCTCCACCTTCTCTGGACAGGAGGCTGGGGGCTCAAGAGCAGCCCCCAGCCTGTGTCCCCACCCCCCAGGATGTACAACTCAGGGAAGGAGGAGATTCTGGGGCTCCACACAGCAGCCTGGACTCGTGGGTTAGCTCTTACTACAGCCTGGCTCCGACCTGGCCGGGGGCGGAGCATCAGGGGAAGTAGAGGCGCAGGGGGCAGGGCCTAGTGGGAGGAGACGGGGCAGGAGGAGGAGCTTGAGGGGGAAAAGGAGGAGCAAAGGGGTGTGGCAAGACTGAACCAACGCTGAGCGCAGCAAGCAGGGCTATGGGGAGGCTGCTGAGTAAAAGAGGAGGATGTGGCCATAGGGTAGGAGAGTTTGTGGTTTGGAGAAAACTGAATTAATGTGACCCCACAAAGGGGGCTCTTTTTTTAAGTATTCCAGGCTGAGAGTAAGTCATTGCAAGGATCTTAGAGGGCATTAGCGGGAAGAGCAGGATGCCTGCAGGGCTTCCTCAGGGTCCAAGGTGGCCCCCATCCTCAGGGACTTGGCCACAGTATGATGTGTTACCGATGGGCATAGGTCAGCCCAGCCCCCAGGCTGCTCTAAACTCGGCTGAGGCAGGGGGAGAACAGGCCAGAGAATCAAACCCCTGTAACTGGCTCCTGGCCATCCCCGCTCTCTGCACCACATGGGGGAGCTCTGCTGGTGCAGCAGACAATCCAGCCAGACCTGTCACCGCTCAGATGGCTGGAAGGCTGGTCCTGTGGTCTGAGCATGTCTCTGCGACTCAAGACAGCTGGGTTTGATTCCCTTGCTGTGTGTGACCATGGGAAAGCCATTCAGTGTTTCGAGCCTATTCACAGGTGGATAATAGCCTTGCTCTGCCTCACAGCAGTGGCAGAAGGATAAATACATTCAAGGTGCTCAGATACTTTAAGACCTAAGATCAGAGCTATGTCAGCATCCCACGGAGCAACACCTCTGATATTTGTGTATAAAAGGCCTCTTACCACAGCCTCCTCTGACAGATGGCTTCTGGGAAGCTCCCTAACTCCAGCACCTTAGTGTCTGTGGCAGAGGTGGGGGAGCTCGGCGGTGACAGTGAGGGGTAGGTAGTGGATTTCTGAGGGGAATGATGGAGTGTCACAGGGATGCTGAGTGTTTCAGGACAGTCACTGGACCGGTGTTTCCAGCCATTGAGGCTGAATGGGTCTAACTGCCAAACAATGAAGCAAAGGCCACAGGGGCCTCATTCTATTTGTCTGGCTGGGAGAAAGCAGTCTGAGGGCAAAGATCAGCTCCACACCTTGGCCCTGTAACAAGCCTGTCTAACTTAGCTTGTAGTGATACGTGCGATAGATGACTGTAAACATGGGACAGCTCCCTATTATTTTAAAACCATTTTCTCTAATGCTTTGTGCTGTTTCTTAATAAAGCTGCTAGTTTTAAGAAAACTTGTGATGACTGTATAACACAAGCACCCAAAGGGAAGGGACTGAGGTGATCCATCAGACCTGCTTGGTGATAAGCACTTAGCATAGATGGGGTGTTGTTCTCACTTCGGCGAGTGGGACAATTGTGAGATTCCCACCAAGACAGGAAAGGACCCGATTTAGAGGGTAAAGAGACCATATATCCTGGTTTTACTGTGACAATCCTGATTCTTCTTGGCCAGCATTTATCATGTAGAGTGCCTATCAGCATTCAGAGTAGCAACTTGTTTAAGTTGCATCCAAGATAACGATCCACTCAAGACAGTGATTCATGGAGTCATAGAATTTAAGGCCAGAAGGAGCCATTAGATCATGTAGTCCAGAGGTTCTCAAACTGGGGGGTGGGCCCGCCTGGGGGTACGGAATGTATACGGGGAGTGGGGTGGGGGTGAGAAACTTTAGGGAAGAAATCTTTCTGTGCACAACCCACTGCAATGAATAACTAGCCAAGCTGATTTCTCCAGACAGATCTGGTCCTCAGATTCACTGTGCGTTTGACTCTAGGCAGTGCTGTGCATTTTGATGGTTTTCTTTTAAGCTCGTGTAGCATTATTCAATGACATTACCATCTGTACGTGGATCTGTTTGCTACCACGCGGTGTGCACATTTCATTCTAAGTGGGGACCACAGTCACAGTTTTTCTTTTTCTCTGATTCCAATGCATCGTTGGTTCATTCGTGCAACAAAAAAATAAAACTCAAGTAAAAAACAAAGCCGAACCTGATTCAGTTTGAGTCCTTCCCCCACATATATCAATATATGTATTTGTGTGACAGGTGAGGGGGGCAAAAACTCTTAGAGACACAAAGAAGGGGCCGGGGTGTGATCAAATAAGTTTGAGGAACCACTGATCTAATCTGACCTCCTGCATAGCACAGGCTGCAGAATTTTACCCAGTTACCCATGTATTGATCCCAATGACTTGTGTTTGACCAATGAATCACTTTTGTTCCTCTAAAGCATGCGTCTTCCACGAAGGCATCCAGTCTTGGTTTGGAGGTATCAGGAGAATTCCCCACCTTCCTTGGGAGTTTATTTCACTAGTTAAGCACCCTCACTGTTAAAAATGTGTGCCTCATTTCCAAATTTAATTTGTCTGGCTTCAGTTTCCTGCCATTGGTTCTTGTTATACCTTTCTCTCTTAGATTAACGAGCCCGTTAGTAGCTGGTATTTCATCCCTGTGAAAGTGCTTGTACACTGTCATCAAGTCAGCTCTCAGCCTTCCCTACGTCTACCCACTGCACCCCTGTTTATTCAGCCAGCGGTAAGTGGGAAATGACAGAGGAGGAGAAAGACCTGGGTGTATTAGTCTCTCCCAGGATGACTGTGAGCCACCGATGTGATGCGGCTCTGAACAAGGCAGATGAGATCCTAGAATGTGTCAGGTGAGATAGGGAACTATTAATATCCTTATACAAGGCACTGGTGAGATCTCCTCTGGCAAACTGTGTAAAATTCTGGTCAATCGTATTCCAGAAAGAAGAATTCAGACTGGAACAGGTGCGGAGAAGGGCTCCTAGGGCAATGGAGGGCCTGGCTTATGAGGAGACTAAAGAACGTGGCTGGTTTAGCCTAAAACAACACAGGCTGAACTGGGATTTGATTGCTCTATAAATACGCCAGTGGGGGGGGGGGGGTAAACGCCAGGGAGGGAGATGAGCTCCTGAAGCTAAAGTGTTGGCAAAAGAACAAACGGGGATCAACTGGTCAGGAGCAAACTGAGTCTGGAAAGGAGAAGGAGGTTTCTGACCATCTGAGCAGGGAGGTTCTGGAACAACCTCCCAACAGGAGCAGTGGGGATTGGGGGGGGAAACAACTGAGCTTGTTTTAAGATGAAGCCGTGACTCTGTATGGAATCTGGGGGACACTTTAGGATATTATGAATACCAGTATTGTATAATTGCAATGAGTTATGCCAGATGTGCCATGTAAGATATCTGCAAATATTATAATTTGCCAGATACGATAATTTTGTTTATATGTTTGTATCACCTTTGTATTATGAGTTATAGATAAGTATGTATGTCTGTATTTCAAACTTGTGCTATGCTTCTGGGTGACATCCTCAGACAGTCTGGCATCAGCACTGTGTAGCTTGCTTGATGGCCCATTAAAGCACCATCAGCTATACAATTGACCCATTGAGAGAAGGCAGATACACCATATGACTCAGCAAGGCATGCAGGGGCGTGCCTATGGACAGAAAAGGCTTTCAAACCAGGTGCTGGGCAACTTGTGTTTGAAACAAAGGACGCACAGGCCACATGGCAAGAGACTATAAAAGGCAGCAGCATCTTCTCCATTTTGTCTTCAGTCCTGCTTCTTACCTCTGGAGGACCTTTGCTACACACTGAAGCTCTGAACAAAGGATGTAATGACCCATCCAAACTGTGGATGTGATCCAGAGAGACTTTCAAACCAGCAAACTCACAAGTACTGCAGGAACCTGATATATGGCCCTGCTGAGCTGCCCCTCGCTCTCATACTGATTGCACCCGTTCTGTCTCTTGAACTGAGATATCGCACTACTGTGTATGCTACATTTCTGAACTTGAAATAAAACCAGGATAAATTTGCCCTTTTAAAAGAAAACTAGAGTGATTTGTTCCAACACCTGGATAGCTATATAAATATTTATTAGACAAGAATATATCAAAATTACTTTTCTTCAGAAATAACTACTATTCTTTCCTTGGCTTTATAGCTCTGATATTAATGACACCTAAAAAGATTGAATAAAACTTTTCTGCCTGACTGGTTTTGAAGAATTCTGAATGCAAAATGTTGGTCACGTTGTGGTTAGGTGGATTCTTCCAGGTTTCAGGAATCCTCTCAAATACCCCATGGCCAAAAAAGTCACCCACGTAGTAGTATGTTGATGCAGTCTCTGGATTCTAGCAATATTTTTGTTTCACCTCAGAAATAAAGTACAAAAATACATCAGATTTTTACAGTAAACATTGTGTAAAAGATTTCACGTAGATATTTTTTAAAATATATATAAAAAGTTAAGTGGCATAAAATTCATCAAATTGTATTTGAGTCAGTATTTTTAAGATCACCTAACCATCTTAGTGCAATGCTTACCATTTTGGCTTTCCTAGGTTGAGAATCTCCCTTCACATACATAGTTAGCTTTATAAATATATTTAAAAACACTTGGATTATAAGAGCGAGAATAAAATCCCTCACCCAGTGCTCTTTGACTAAACCTTAATTTCCAAAATATTTCCCTTTATGTATTGGAGCAGTAATAATGGTTTGCACCACTATATGTTCAGACAGTTACATCACACTCATCACTATATCTTTAAACATGTATAGCATTTTTCTTCAAAGAATCTCAAGACATTTTACAAGGTTTATATCCTCACAATACACTTGAGAAGTAGCTAAACATTATTAGATCCAGTATCCCAGGCACAAAGGGGCTAGTTAGAGGCTCTGTATTACTGTTGTATTACAAAGAATAAATCATAATTATACAGATGGGGAAAGGTAAAGTAATTTCTCCAAGATCACATAATAAATCAATGGCAGAGCCAGAAATGGATTTGAGGAGCCCTGATTCAAATTTCCCCTTTCTAACCACAACAGCCACTATTGGGGGTGAGGGTTTGCCTTATGCTTTCATTTAGAGCTTGTGAAAACAAAATGAACCATTTCTCAAGTTTGAAACCGAATGCAGGAATCAGAATATGAAGATCCTACTATTAAAATTTACATTAGAAATAGTCAAATCATACTGGTTTAAATTGTCCTAATAGCACGGGAGATGCAGTTTTATCATATGTCTTGTGATATTTGGTATTTTCCTTAAGTTCTGATTTGTTGAGGGTCCTCCTTGGACTACAGGACAATCTTAGTTTGCATTTTTTTTTTAAAGTAAGTTTCCAGCCTTTATGTTTGTT
This sequence comes from Trachemys scripta elegans, assembly GCF_013100865.1. NCBI lineage: Eukaryota > Metazoa > Chordata > Testudines > Emydidae > Trachemys > Trachemys scripta. Next base: position 338,938,175 of record NC_048298.1, read on the forward strand.
GGATGAAAAACAAGAAACAAACAAACAAAACCTTTAAGATCTAATCCCTAAAGGCTCCAAAACCAGAAGGCAAATAATTTTTTTTTTCTGTTCTGACACAGGTCAGCAGAGAATCTGAACTGGCAACAGAAAATGGGGCTCCCAGTAGGACAATAATTCTTTACTCTTGCTAGGAACCTGACAGTGGATTTGGGGGAATAATGTTATTCAGTCAGTTAGTCTTTCCTGGCGTATTGCACCTGCTGGTGATGTCTAACTAAAAATAATTAAGAGCCGAGTTTATTTCATGCAAATTGTGTCCAGCGCCATAGATTCGCTGGTCAGAGTAAACACGTTCTGTATAATATTAAAGTATCCTTCCTAAGGAAATAACAGGAGGAGAGAGAAACCAAAAACATCTGTGTATCACAATAGGGAACCGAGCAGTTTCTTGGTACTGACTGCACCAAGATGTGACTGTTCAGGGAGCATGGGAGGGGAATGTATCTGAATAATTAAAACTAATAGTTTAGCTTTGATGTAAATAGGTGTGGATGACTACAGATGCACTGCACTTCAGGCTCAAGAAAATGCTGATAGATCTGAACCTTAAGTGGCTTATCCAAGGTCTGTGATGGAGCAGGGAAGCTCCCAAGTCCTATGCTAGCACCGTAACCACGGCACCCTTGTCTCTCTTTTATGTTTCATCCTAATCTGTGACTCTCCATACTTTCATTGTCTGTCATTAATGTCATATTCTTCTAAACAAGATTGTAGTAGCGCAGTGCACTGAAGTAACTATATGTTTAAATATGTATTACGACTAAGTCTATAACTCACTGATTCCAGACCTCGGTGATGTAGTTTGCTTCAGCTGTCAGCTGCTGAAGCTGGGGCTGAAGGCAGGACTGGGGGCCTCCCCTCTGTGACTGCGGCTGGAGCCAGAGCTAGAACTGGGACCCTTTGCTCCCCCGCCCTGCAACTGGACTTGACTTTGCAACCAGGATCCTGCGCCCCTGTCCTGCAGCTTTAGCCCGGGGCTGGAGCCGGAGCCCTGTGCCCCTGGCCCCGTGGCTTCTACTGGGGGCTGGAGCTGGGGCCATGAGTCCTTGCCCTGTGGCTTGTGGTGCGGGCTGCAGCAGGGGCCGTACAACCCCTCTCGCAGCTTCCTAGGGCCCCCTCTCATGGCTCTGTGCACCTGTGTCTGTCCTCGTCTCTCCCAATGTGTCTTGATATTTCACTCTTGCGATCTGGTCACCCTAAAGAAGACTCACCAGGTGGGGGATAAGCTTCCCCTAGGGCCTATTGTTTCCCTAATGTCCCATTACTCTGAATAGGCCCTTCACAACCTGAAGGGACTTCCCCTACTGGAATGATCCGAGACAAATTTCCATGTATGGAGCTTATGGAATCTCCCTTCCCTGGCCTGCACCCTGGGTTTGTAATGCAGGAAAGGGGCTGCTGGGGAGAAAATAGTCCTTTCTTCTTCTTATTATTATTATTTTTTTTCTATTTTATTTTATTTCAGCAAGATCACAGTTGTGACAGCATCGTTGTTACCGCTAGGCTGCCCCCGAGGTAGCCCTGTGAGTAATCAGAGCCATAGGAACAGTGATGAGAAACCCGGATTCCAGGAATAGAGCTTGCAGCAGGGCTGGGGCTGCAGTCCAAGTGGGCAGCATCACCACATGTCCCCTGTGATTTGGCCTCCTGCAGTTTGCCATTGGCTCTCACGGGGGTTAAAGCTGGTGCACACGAAGCCAAGCAGCTGAGGTTCCCTGATGGCCAAGTGGCCCCCAAGGAAATGTGCAGGCATGCTTCATAAAGACAGTTCCCTCCCTGTCCGAACAGACACTGCCTGCTGCCCCTGCAACCTCTCTGACTCCTTGTCCTTTATGGTGAAGACCTCTGGTGTCAGCGGCTCCCCTGCTAGCAGGAATTGGTACGTTGACAGGTTTCACTAGCTTTAAAATGTGAAGTGAAGGGGAAAGGTTGCAAGCTGTTTACATGTTCCAATGTTCTGTGCAGCGGCAGAGGACTCAGCTGGGCTCTCAGGGTCACTCAGCGATGGAGCTGGAGGGCAGGCAGCACTAGGTAGCTTGGGAACCCCTCCCCTATATGTGCCTATGCTGCACACTTGCTTATTTAAGCTACACAGAGATTCAAAATGATCTCAGAGTGTTAAAAAAATGCCCTGGGTAGATTTCTCAGTGGTTCCCATTTCTAGAGGTGCCGTGTGCTCTGGGCCCGATCCTGCCAGGGGCTGAGCGAGAGGAGACCCCACTGAATATCAGTGATTAGTTCACAAATCACCTCCAGGTTTATTTGCTCCTGGAAATTTAATCAGCAAATGCATTTTCAATGATTTTATTCTCTGGTTCTATTCTGAAGACAGGAATTCAGAGCTGCTTTGGTCTGTTGTAACAGGTCCGATAGGGCATATTTCTGTTTCCTGACTGGCTGAGGGCTCTAGAATCTCTGTCCTGTAGACACTACTCAGAATTACAGGGCTACAGGCATCTCTACCCCATCTCTGGTCTCTGAGTGCCAGAGGTCAGGCCTCATAACCTTCCCTCTCATGGGATAGAATCCTCTGATCCTCCTACCCTCAGACGGGCCCTGGGCTACAGCACACTGTGGTCGACTGTGCCTGCCCAGCAGGTCCGAGTGAGTTTGGCACCTGTGGTCCTTCCCTCTAGGAGTCTGGGAGTAGCAGTGAGACCAGTGACCAAACAGCCTTTTTGCACCAAACTATTGTTGTATCCGAACAGTAGGAATAAAGCGTAACACGGGAGAATATGATGGTTTTCAAACAGCAGTCTGCACACGTCACTGACCTCCAAACCCTCCCACTCTGACAGGGACCCAAGCAGGGTGGTGTGTGCCTGTCACTCTGACGAGCTTCACAGCAACAGCTGCCCCACATCTGGACAGACTCCCAGCGCTGGCAAAACAAGCTGTGTAACGTGGCTGGAGCCCAGAAATAGACTCTTTCCAAATTGCAGCTCCGGTGTTGTCTCTCAACCTCCCTGAAGTGCTGACTGAGCGATGGCTTTTCTTGAGCTGTTGCTTCTCTTCCTGCTTGTTTTCCAGCAGCCTGCGATTAAACTAAGAATAGACATACTGGTTTCACCCAATACAGCCAGAACATAACCATCCCGATAGTTAACCCAATATATCTATAGAGCAAACTTCTCCAGAACTGGGTTTAACATACACATATCATTATGGCAGCTCAACTGCACGTCTATCCCAGTTGTATTCCTGGGTACTGCAGATGTTATGAATACAGGACATAGGCAGTCAGAGAGAGAGAGAAAGTGACTACTTTCATATGTGAAATGAAGTTCCATTCCCATGAATACTCATGCATTTGACTTGAAATTCACTTCCTGCAAACCCACATCATGTCTGAATAACAGGTGCTGGAGTTACTAGGTACTAGAGAGTAAGAATTCAGGGAATGAATATTTCCTGTACTGATACCAATGCCTGTTACCACTCCGGGTATGGGCTACAGATTGACAGCACAGAACCTGAGGAGAACCAGTCTGCTATTAACCCAGTGACAGAGGAGCTAATAGACTTTTGTTTTCTGACAAATGACTGAATGAGGGCTGAGACGCTGCGATCTTTTCAGGTTGTGATGAAATCCAGATGACAGACGCTACATTTCAAGTCCCACTCTAACCTGAGAACTCAGCTCTGAAAGCAGATCAGAGGGGAAAGAATGGGTTGACATGTGTGTACTAAAGTACAGATGTGTAAATGTTATGCCAAAACTTTTCATTGTAATACAAATATTACAAACCAAACATTCATGACATGCACATATATCAAAAGCCAGCAGCAGAGTTGTTGGAATCTCTACAGGAAGGAGCAGTGGTAACTTTACTGCTTAATGGCTTTTGCTTTAGAAAGCATTTTAGAAGTACTCCACATACTGATTGCAATGGGTTTGTGCTATTAACTCTTTGTTTGGTGAACAGTTGTATGATACTGTCTCCTGGTAACTGACCAGTAGCTGTTTCTAACACTTACATCCAGGGACATGAATACAATCCATCTGCAATACCTGTGCAAGATTTTCCAAAAAGTCCTGAGAGAACAGAACCGCTGGTTAGTGTTTCAGAAAAAAAAGAAACTGAGGTGCAGGAAAGGGGAGTGTTTATAGTGCATGTACACAGGGGTGGCTCTATGTTTTTTGCCACCCCAAGCACTGCAGTCAGGTGGCCTCGCGGATTCGGCGGCGTTTCTGCAGGTGATCTGCCGGTTCTGTGGCTTCGGCGTACCTGCTGCCAAATTGCCGCAGAAATCGCGGGACCGGCAGACCTCCCGCACAAACGCCGCCGAAGGCTGCCTGACTGCTGCCCTCACAGCGACCGGCAGGCCGCCCCCCGCGGCTTGCCGCCCCAGGCGCGCACTTGCTGTGTTGGTGCCTGGACCCTTCCCTGCATGTACGTAATTTTTGCCCATTACCTCTTACACATGAATGGCTGAAGTAACTTGCACACTCAAATGGATATTAATGCAAACATAGTATTTGTATATTCACCCATTTTTTATGCCAAACCCACCCCCGCCAAGCTGAAATAACTGTCTGTTGTCAGCTTGTACCTTGCCAGAGATCGACAGACCATTGCATGGGGAGAGGGTGCAGGTCCTGTAAGGATGAATAGAAGCCTGTAGGATGATAGAACTCTCTGTATATAGTCAACACTGGCCAGCCAAAGCACTTCCCCTTTTCTTAGAGGGAATCTTGGGGGTCAGAGTATATCACCGGGAGCTTAAGGGAAAGTTAACGGAGCCTCCTTCTGACTGAATTTATACATGTAAATCTGGAGTGACCCTGTTGAAGTCACTGTTATTGAATTAAGAATCTGTCCCTAAGAATTTATCCCGTGTGCTGCAAAGAGGCAGTGGCATAATTTGGACTCTCAGGAGTGGAGAAAATAATATATATATAGAGAGAGAAGGAGGCAATGAAACATATTTATAAATGGTTTCAATGCAGGACAGAAAAATACAATGACCGTTTGAACCATGCACGTGCCATGTGTTTACACACAGGTCATGATACAATGGGGAACTCCCAGCCACAAGCCAACAAGCAGGTCAAGAGTTTAGCAGGATTCAAAGAGGGACAGGATGTTTATATAGGTAACCAGAAAATCCAATTCCTGATTTACACCACTAAACATATCTAATTACTGGGTGTCAGGGAAATTTTCCCTGGGAGTAGATTATCTCATGGCGGCCTACTGCAGGGCTTCTTACATCTTCCTCCAAAACATCTGGAACTGGCCACTGGATACTGGGCTGGATGGACTGCAGGTGTGATCAAGTCTGGCAGTGCCTAGCTTGCAATCGGTGGTGTAAATCCAAGACTATGTTTTTGCTGATCTTCCTTGAACTCCTGGAAGTCTCTAGACTTGCACTCAGAGCAGAAAGATATCTCGTTAAATATCATCTAGTCTCCTGTTCTTTTTCCTTTCAGGAAGGAAAGATCAATACTCCTCGGACCTGCCTAGTACATTATGTCAGCTGTCAATGACACCAAATTCAGCTTTGCACTGTTCCTTCTCAGCGGGATACCTGGCCAAGAAGACGTCCATCTCTGGATCTCTATCCCCTTCTGCTTAATGTTTGTCATTTCGATAGTAGGAAATACAGTCATTCTGTTCATTATAAAAACAGATCCAAGCCTCCATGAGCCCATGTACATTTTCCTTTCCATGCTGGCCATCACAGACCTTGGCTTATCGATAGCCACTATACCGACGATACTGGGCATATACTTGTTTAACTCTAGGGAGATCAGCCTCGATGCTTGTTTCACCCAGCTCTTCTTCATCCATTTTCTCCAATGTACTGAATCCTCTGTGCTCTTGTTGATGGCCTTTGACCGCTTCATCGCAATTTATGACCCGCTGAGATATGCTTCCATCTTAACCCTGCCAAGAATAGCCAAGATGGGATTGGTGTGTGTGCTAAGAGGGGTGGCTGTAGTAGTCCCACTCCCCCTTCTCCTGCAACGGCTCCGATACTGTCGAGCCAATGTCCTCTCCCATTCCCACTGCCTGAACCACGACGTCATGAAGATGGCTTGTTCGGATATCACAGTCAACAGCATCTATGGCTTGTCAGTTAAACTCTTAACGATGGGGTTGGACTCACTGCTCATCTTCGTCTCTTATGTGATGATCCTCAAAACAGTGCTGAGAATTGCTTCGCACGCAGAGTGTCTCACGGCCCTGAACACCTGCGTCTCCCACCTCTGTGCTGTCTTGCTCTTCTACACACCAGAGATCGGCGTGTCTCTGCTATACAGATTCGGGAAGGGCTCTTCTCCCTTGCTTCAAATTCTCCTGGGCTACATCTCCCTGCTGGTCCCTCCCCTGATGAACCCAATAGTTTACAGCGTGAAATGCAAACACCTTCGTGTGAGTATAATCAGGGCATACTTCAAGTGAAGAGTCAGTTCATCACCTGGCTCCAGCGCTGGTGACATGAGAGATGAAAAACATAGGCCATGACAATGGCCCCATATTCCATCCTGGACCCTTACATCCGAGACGACATGAGCTATTGATCTCCACTCTGTAAAGAAAGGTTCCAACTGGTTCTAAGACCTGGAGCAATGGGAGAGGGGCTGGTATGGGAGGATAGTGCAAAGGAGACCAAGGCAGGCAGCAGCATTTACAAAGTGACTGTGTTCATGGAGAGCCAGGGGACCAGTAGGATATTGGCCCAGAAAGAGCTGTATGGGTGGCTGCTCTGACCTCAGAATTCCTGCCTATGCACTCAATAAAGTGAAGGGGTTTATGTTGGGATATGTAAGGGTTAAGTACAGACCTGGGAAACCGCTGGTGTGCTGATATGTTATTAGGGACTAGAGTGACAGGCAGGCACTGCTTCTTCGCTTAATATATAAGTGTCATCCCTCGCCCTGCACTTCAGCTTGTTGGGAATAAATAAGGGTTGCAGCTGCTTAAGAAATGTAATTGTCTAAAGGATACTCTTTGTGTAAAGAACTGTTATCTCCCCCTCCCTTCCTTTCCCAGATACATAAATGAGAACTGCTCATGGCCCCTTCCTCCCTCCCCTGAGAACTGCTAAGTAAGGAAACTTGTAGCAACAAATTACTGCAGAGAAATGTATTTTCAAGGTAAAAATGCCTGTATAATATATGTAATGCTGTGAATAATAGATACGGGTGGGTATACTAATAGTATGGGTTACTATTACTTAATAAGGGGTTTTGGGGTGTTGTAACAGATGTAGGCATTTACATACTAACTTACATAAAAAGAGTGTGCTTTAACTAATCCAGTGCTTACTCGACAATTGGGTCGAGGGGAACAAGTATCGAAATTAAGAAGCTCATACTCATATCCACCTCTGGTCATCCTGCTCTCTTCTCTAACAGTTTGGATGTCGTTTCCCATTGCCCTGGCCTGTCACTGTCCCGTCTCTGGTTAAACATCCACAGGCCATGAAAAAGTTGCAGAGCTGTTCTGGAGTCGCAGTCCTGGCCCTTCCTGAACACTCTGGATGCTGCGTGATCCATGGGGGCTGCAGGAGCTGTGGACAGGGGCTATTCAAGGGGCACGGACACCCACCCATCCCCTATACCCTCAGCCAGATGCTTGTGACTGAGTCGTGTCAGAGACATGTTTGTCGCAGGAGCCCAGGAAAAGCCATTCAGGCAACTCTCCAATCCCCCATTAATGGCTCTGAACACAGCAGACCTGATCAGCCCCCACCCCATCGAGGCAGAGTAGAGCTACAGGTGTGAGTGAGAGTCTGACACACAGGTGTCCTGGCAAGAGACTCAGGCCCAGATTCCTTTCCCGGCCCCTCCATATGTGCTATCCCAGCAACGCAAAGGGATGGAAACAGGCCTCAGGTCCCCCACAGAGGCATAGCTAGCTCCAATCCCAGCCTATCCCATTCAGTGTAGGGTGACCACCTTTTCAAAAAGCAAAAGTGGGACACATGCAGGAGCCCCATCCCCTCTGTGATCCCGCCCCTACCTCTCTTCTGCCCCCTTGCAGCCCCATCCTCTGCTCCTCCTAGTTCCCCAACACCGCACCCCTGCTCCTCCTCTTTTCAGGAGACTCCACCCCCTCTCCAGGCGGGACGCCAGAGTTGGGCCATAGTAAGAGCTGCCCAGGGAGTCAAAGCCACTGTGAGGAGCCACGAACCCTCCACCTGCCCTGGACAGGGGGCTGGGGGGCCCAAGAGAAGCCCTCAGCCTGTGTCCTTGCCCCCTAGTACCTACAACACACAAGGTGGATAGTCTGCAAAAAGAAGAACAGGAGTACTTAAATTAATGGAGATATCCCATCTCCTAGAACTGGAAGGGACCTTGAAAGGTCATTGAGTCCAGCCCCCTGCCTTCACTAGCAGGACCAAGTACTTGATTTTGCCCCAGATCCCCAAGTGGCCCCCTCAAGGATTGAACTCACAACCCTGGGTTTAGGAGGCCAATGCTCAAACCACTGAGCTATCCCTCCCTCCATCTGAAGAAGTGGGCTGTAGTCCATGAAAGCTTATGCTCTAATAAATTTGTTAGTCTCTAAGGTGCCACAAGTACTCCTGTTCTTCTTTTTGCGGATACAGACTAACACGGCTGCTACTCTGAAAGGTGGATAGTCTGGGACTCCCAACAGTGGCCTGGGCTCCAAAGGCACCTCTTACCATGACCCGGCTCTGGCCTGGCGACAGACGCTTGTGGGAAAAGGAGGATCAGATTGCGAGACCTGAGGGGAAGGGAAGGGGCAGGAGCAGGGCATTAGGGGAAAAGGAGGAGCAGGGGGTGCAGCAAGCCTGAACCAATGCGGAGCCCAGAAAATGGGGAGGTGGATGGCTCTTAAAGGAGGAGGATTGGGCCAGAGGCTAGAAGACCTTTTGTTTTGGAGAAGATTGTAGAATTGCGACCCCACAAAGGGGGCTTGTGTTTTAAGTATTCCAGCCTGAGAGTAAGTCATTGCAAGAACCTTAGAGACAAGGGCAGGGTGCCTGCAGGGCTACCTCAAGCCAAAAGGGGGCACTCTGGGGTGGCCCCCCTCTGCAGGGACTTAGCCGGAGTGGGCTGTGCTCTTAACAGCCTTTACCAATGAGCGGAAGTGAGCCCAGCCCCCAGGCTGCTCTAAACTCCGCTGTGGCGGGGGGAGAACAGGCCAGGGAGTCAAACCCCTGGAACTGTCACTGCTCAGATGGCTGGAAGGCTGGGCCGGTTGGTCTGAGCATGGCTCTGCGACTCAAGACAGCTGAATTAGATTCCCTTGCTCTGTGTGACCATCGGGAAACTATTGGCTGCCTCTGAGCCTCTCTGCAGGTGGAAAATAGCCCTGCCCTGCCTCACAGTGCTGGCAGGAGGATAAATACTTTCCAGGTGCTCAGATACTCTGAGACCCTAAGATCAGGGCTATGTCAGGGTTCCACAGAGCATCACCTCTGACATTTGTCTATAAAAGGCCTCTTATCACAGCCTCCTGTGACAGCTGATTCTGGGAAGCCCTGTGAGTCCAGGACCTTGGTGTCTGTGGCAGATGTAAGGGTGCTCGGGGGTGACAGTGAGGGGTAGGTAGTGGATTTCTGAGGGGAGTGTTGGAGTGTCATGGGGGCTATCTGCCAAACAATGGAGCAAAAGCCATGGGGGCCTCCTCTTAGATGTCTGGTTGGGAGAAAACAGTCAGAGGGCAAAGGTCAGCTTCACACCTAGGCCCTGTAACACAGACACGGCTGAGCACTATGGTGACTGGGCCCAGGCTCACACAGGTTTCAGCAAAGGCTGCTTCCACAAGAAAGGGGCAAAGAGATTGGAAGATGCTCTCAGAGACACGGGAAAACTAGGCTGGGTCCCAAGAGCTCCTTGGCAGGGACGGTGAGTTGTATGGGCCCGTAGCGCCCGGGCTCCAGCAATGTTCGGGGCTGGGTCTCTCCCCTGTCCCTGTCTGCTGCATCCATGCACCTCCCCTGAGCAGGGCTGGCTCCAGGCACCAGCCGAGCAAGCTCGTGCTTGGGGCGGCAGATTGTACAAGGCGGCATTCCGCCCAATCCTAGGGCGCCACGGCCACTTTTTGTTGTTGTTCCGCTCCGGCTGCCCTGTAGGGGGCGGCGGTGCAGACGAGGGGAGCACCCTGCTGGGAGCGGGCTGCATGCTCTGTCTACCCCAGCCAGTGCCAGGTCTGTAGCAAGCCCGGCAGAGCAGCCCGCGTCCTTCCCTCCCCGCCAACCGGAGCGGCACGGAGACCTCCTGGCAGGTGGTGCGGCGACTGGGGCCACGTGGTGAGCTCCCCGCTGAAGCCCTGGCAGCCCCCACTCTCTCTCTCACCCCGCCCCCCCCCACACACTAGCCAGGGCACATCTTCAGCGCAAGGAGTCCCCCTGCACCCTGGCTACGGCCACGCCGCAGGTTTTTTTCCTTGTGGTTTTTTTTGTTTTGTTTTTTTGCTTGGGGCGGCAAAAAAGCCAGAGCTGGCCCTGCCCCTGAGTGTCCCCCGGCCCCCACTTGCTGCCCCCGTGCACCTCCCCCGGGCCTGGAGCATCCCTGCCTCTTCCCTGCAGCTCCCCGCTGCCTCCACCCTGCTGGCTCCTGGCATCAACTGCTGCTGCAGGGTCCCAGTGCCCCCCATCCACTAGTGCCAGGCACTGACAGTGGTGTGAGGTGAGTGTGGCCTGCCTGCACCCCAAACTCCTCATCCCCAGCCCTGCCCCGCCCCAGAGCCCTCACCCCCCGCACTCCAATCCTCTGCCCTAGCCCTGAGCCCCCTCCCACACTCCAAACCCCTTATCCCCAACCCCACTCCACAGCCCCCACCCCTGCACCCCAATCCTCTGCCTAAGCCCCTCCCACACCCCCAAACACTTCATCACCAGCCCCACCCCAGAGCCCTCACATTTTTACATTACTTTAAAAATATATACATTAACTCCTTGCTTAACATCATTTCCATCATAACCAAGTTTTGGGGTTGCTGGATCTGGGGGGAGGTGGGTTTTTTTTGGGTCCAATAGAGAACTGGCAGCAGGCATTCGGAGCTGGGCTTGGCTTATGCCCCTTTCTATTACGATTGTACATGGCCTTTCTTACCCGGTGTGTGCACGTCTCATGCCTGAACATGAAGAGAAACCTCTGAACTGTGTCTCAGTTACTCCGTGACTCTGCAAGCGTGTCACTGCTATGTCCGGCTGTCTGTGGCATAACCCTGTTCCTTACAACCGGGGGCTCTGTAGCCCAGTGCAGAGGGAAAGAGTGTCTCTGTCACTGATGGACTGTGTGACCAGAAATGTCCACTAACCAACCCTCAGTGTTTTTGTTTGTGGGTGCTCCCCTTGAGATACAGCCAGCAGCACCAACTCCTGGGATTTTATTGGGAGTATCACACTAGTCCTGTCTTTCTGAAAGGCCCAACTTCTGAAATCAAGAGACTGTGTGGAATCTCAGCTTTCAGTTTTCCTAAGGAATTTTTTTTTTTAAGCGTGTTGCAGAAAAGCTAGAAACCCTGAATCAGGTGACCCCAAAGGCTTAGAAACCAAAGGCACATGAAAATGAACACCACATTCGAATATTTTAAAATCTCATTTATTTAAACCAATCTCATGAATTTGAGAATGTGAATCATAATTTTTGAATGGGGCTGGTGATACTGGGTACCTAGTTTAAGAGATCTGAAGAGCAAGTAGCAAAAGACACAAAAATTAACAGCAAGCTTTTTAAGGTACATCAGAAGCAGTAAGCCTGCCTATCAGTCAGTGGGGCCATTGGATGATTAGGGGGCTGGTGCACATGACTTATGAGGAGAGGCTGAGGGAACGGGGATTGTTTAGTCTGCGGAACAGAAGAATGAAGGGGGATTTGATAGCTGCTTTCAACTACCTGAAGGGGGGTTCCAAAGAGGATGGAGCTCGGCTGTTCTCAGTGGTGGCAGATGACAGAACAAGGAGCAATGGTTTCAAGTTGCAGTGGGGGAGGTCTAGGTTGGATATTAGGAAAAACTTTTTCACTAGGAGGGTGGTGAAGCACTGGGATGGATTACCTAGGGAGGTGGTGGAATCTCCTTCCTTAGAGGTTTTTAAGATCAGGCTTGACAAAGCCCTGGCTGGGATGATTTAGTTGGGGATTGGTCCTGCTTTGAGCAGGGAGCTGGACTAGATGACCTCCTGAGGTCCCTTCCAACCCTGATATTCCATGATTCTATGATTCTAAGGGGGGCCCACCCACCACTCATGTTGCGAACCATTAGGAAAGGGATAATTAACAAGAGAGAAAATAACATTTTGCCTCTAATCCATGGTATACCCACACCTTGAATACTGTGTACAGTTCTGGTCTCCCCATCTCAAAAAAGTTATATTTGAATTGGAAAAAGTACAGAGATGGGTGACAAAAATGTTTTGGGGTATGGAACAGCTTCCATATGAGGAGAGATTAAAAAGACTGGGACTGTTCAGCTTTGAAAACAGAGGACTAATGGGGGATATGAGAGAGGTCTATAAAATTATGAATGGTGTGGAAAAAGTGAACAAGGAAGTATTATTTACCCCTTCAAAAGAACCAGGGGTCACCCAATGAAGTTGATAGGAAGTAGGTTTAAAAGAAACAAAAGAAAGTACTTTATAACACAACACACAGTCAACCTGTGGAATTCATTGCCAGGGGACATTGTGAAGGCCAAAAATATAACTGGTCCAAAAAAGAACTAGGTAAGTTCCAGGAGGAGAGGTCAATCAATGGCTAGTAGCCAAGATGGTCAGGGATGCAGCCCCATGCCCTGGGTGTCTCTGAACCTGACTGATAGAAACTGAGAGCAGATGACAGGGGATGGATGACTCGATCATTGCCTTGTTTAGTTCATTTCCTCAAAAGTATCTGCATGGGTCGCTGTCAGAAGAGAGGACATTAGACTAGATGGACCATTGGTTTGACCCAATATGGCCGCTCTTATGTTCCTAAATCGTTTCACTGATGCATGGGCTGCTGCAGACAAGCCTTTTCCAGGGGATCCCTGTGTTATAGCTGGTAAAGCCACCCTGCAGAGGTCCAGGGCCTGCTGAGTGTGGGAGGTTGATGGGGGGGGTTAGTGCTGCCACCTAGGGGTGTGGACCTGTAGCATGAGAGAGAGGCTCATGGACTGAGCCAGAGCTGAGCTGGAAAATTGAATTTATTTCCCTCCACAAAAAATGTTGAGCCAAATTAAAATGTTTCCTCTTCATCCATTTTTGGGGTGAGTTTTCAAAGAAAACTGATAATTTTTCTCTAAAACCTCAGTTTTAGAGTGCACTCCGGTTATGGAAAGGTTGAAATCTCCTGACCAGTCTAGGGCTGGGGTATTATGTCCATCAGCTACTTTAACCCACGTTCCCATCTCTGTGCAGCCCCCTCAACCCTGGACAACATCCCTTTGGCAAATCCTACAGGCAGTGGCTGCTGTGTCAGGCCCTGGTAGCACATCTCTGATTAACCTGTTCTAGCAGGGAGCTGGAGAGGGTCCTAGAGCAGTTGTGGAGGCCCAGAGATTGTTGGTGGATGGGCCAAGCTACCAGTGGATCACTGAGATCTGTGCCTAACTACGGGGATGTCTGGATCCTGGGTCCACATTTTCATTCCTCAGGGTAAAGGGAAGAGAACCTTCTACTGGAATAATCCAAGGCAAATCTCCATGTCTGGAGCTTATGGACTCTCCCTTCCCTGGCCTGCACCCTGGGTTTGTAATGCAGGAAAAGGGGCTGCCGGGGAGAAATCTGGTCCTATATTATTATTATTATTATTATTATTATTATTATTATTTTTCTATTTTATTTTATTTCATTTAATCAACATCACAGTTGTGACGGCATCATTGTTACCACTTGGTCGCCCTCGAGGTAGCCCTGTGACTAATCAGAACCATAGAAACAACAATGACAAACCCAGATTCCAGGAATAGAGCCTGCAGCAGGGCTTGGCACTGCAGTCCAGATGGGCAGCATCACCCCACATCCCCTGTGATTTGGCCTCCTGCAGTTTGCCATTGGCCGCGACAAGGTTAAAGCTGGTGCACATGAAGCCAAGCAGCTGAGGTTCCCTGATGGTTAAGTGGCCCCCAAGGAAATGTACAAACATGCTTCATAAAGACAGTTGCCTCCCTGTCTGAACAGATACTGCCTGCTGCCCATGCAACCTCTCTGATGACTCCTTGTCCTTTAGGTGAAAACCTCTGGTGTCAGCGGCTCCCCTGCTAGCAGGAATTGGGTATGTTGGCAGGTTTCACTATCTTTAAAATGCGAAGAGAAGGGGAAAGGCTGCAAGCTGGTTACATTTCCAGATGTTTTGTGCTGCAGCACGGGACTAAACTGGGCTCTTGGGGTAAATGAGTGATGGGGCTGGAGGGCAGGCAGCACTAGGTAGCTTGGGAACCCCTCCCCTATATGTGCCTATGCTGCACACTCAGTTATTTAAGCTACGAAGAGATTCAAAACAATCTCGGAGTGTTAAAACCACAGTGCCCGGAGTCAGGATTTCTCAAGGGGTCCCATTTCTAGAGGTGCTGTGTGCTCTGGGCTCGATCCTGACAGCGGGTGAGCGAGAGGAGACCCCACAGAATATCAGTGACTAGTTCCCAAATCACCTCAACTTTATTTGCTCCGGGAAATTCAATCAACAAATGAATTTTCAACAATTTTATTCTCCGTCTCGATTATGAATGCAGGAATTCAGATCTGCATTGTTCTGTAGTAACAGGTCTGATAGGGCATATTTCTGTTTCCTGATGACAGAATGAGGGCTCTACAATCTCTGTCCTGTAGATACACCTCAGAGTTACAGGGCTACTGGCATTTCTACCCCTTGTCTGGTCTCTGAGTGCCAGAGGTCAGGCCTCGTAACCTTCCCTCTCATGGGGTGGAATCCTGTGATCCTCCCACCCTCAGACTGGGCCCTGGGCTACAGCACACTGTGGTCGACTGTACCTGCCCAGCAGGTTCGAGTGAGTTTGGCACCTGTAGTTCTTCCCTCTAGGAATCTCAGAATAGTGATGAGACAAGTGATCAGCCAACCTTCTTGAACCAAAATACGGTAACAGTAGGAATAAAGCGTAACATGGGAGAATAAGATCGTTTTCAAACAGCAGTCTGTACCTGTCTCTGACCTCCAAACCCTCCCACTCCCCGGGGACCCAGGCAAGCTGAGGGCCTTCAGACTTCCCCAGCTGGTGTGTGCCTGTCAGTCTGAAGAGCTTCTCAGCAACAGCTGCCCCAGCTCTGGACAGACTCCCAGAGCTGGCAAAACAAACTGTGTAATGTGGCTGGAGCCTGGAAATAGGCTCTTCCCAACTTGTAGCTCCGGTGTTATCTCTCAGCCTCCCTGAAGTGCTGAGTGAGTGATGACTTTTCTTCAGCTGTTGCTTCCCTTCCTGCTTGTATTCCAGCAGCCTGCTGTTAAACTAAGAGCCATACTGATTTAATACAATACAGCCATACCATAAACATCCCAATAGTTAACCCAATGTAGCTCTACAGGAAACATCCGAAGAACTGGATTTATCATACACATTCGTTATGGCAGCTCAGCTCCATGTCTGTCACAATATCGTTCCCGGGTTCTACGCATTTTATGAATACATGACGTAGGCAGTCAGAGAGACAGAGAGAGAGAGACAGAGAGAGCAATAGATTACTTTCATATGTGAAATGAAGTTCCATTTCCATGAATACTCATGTTTTTGACTTTGAAATCCACTTCCTGCAAACCCTCATCATATCTGAGTAACAGGTGCAGGGGTTACTATGTATTAAAGACTGAGAGGGAATGAGTATTTTATATCCTGATCCCAATGCCTGTTACCATTCCAGCTACAGGCTACAGACTGATAGAACAGAACCTGAGGAGAACCAGTCAGCTATTAACCCGGGACAGAGGAGCTACTAAACTTTTGTTTGCTGACAAGTGACCGAATGAGGGCTGAGACACTACGATCTAACCTATGAAATCATCACTGAAAGAATATTGGAAGGGAAAGAATGGGTTAACGTGTGTGCTAGACTACAGATGTGTAAATGTTATCTCAAAACTTTTCATTGTAATACAAATATTACAAACCAAACTTTCATGACATGCATGTTCAGGTATATCGAAAGCCAGCAGAAGAGTTGTTGGAATCTCTACAGGAAGGAGCAGTGGTAACTTTACTGCTTAATGGCTTTCGCTTTAGAAAGCATTTTAGAAGTACTCCACATACTGTTTGCAATGGGTTTGTGCTATTAACTCTTTGTTCAGTGAATAGTTGTATGATACTGTCACCTGGTAACTGACCAGTAGCTGTTTCTAACACTAACATTCAGGGTCATGAACCAGTCCCTCTGCAATACCTGTGCAAGATTTCCCAAAAAGTCCTGAGTGACCAGAACCGCAGGTCTGTGTTTCAGCAAAGAGTGGAGCTGAGGTGCAGGAAAGGGGAGTGTAATAGGGGTTGTATGTAACTTACACCTATCACCTATTACATGAGCATGGGTGAAGTAACTTGCACAGTCAACTGTATATTAATGCAAACATAGTGTTTGTATATTCATCCATTTTTTATGCCAACCCCACCCCAGCCCAGCTTAAATAACTGTCTGTTATCAGCTTGTACCTTGCCAGATATCTACAGACTATTGCATGAGGAGAGGTTGCAGGTCCTGTGAGGATGAAGAGAAGCCTGTGGGATCATCTAACTCTGTGGATTCAGACAACACTGGCCAACAAAGCACTTCAGTTCCTCCTGGAGAGATTCTTGGGGTCAGAGTGTATCACAGGGAGCATTTGCTAATTCAGCCTGGTTCTGATTGAATTTACACCTATAAATCTGTAGTGACACATTTAAAGTCACTGTTATTGAATTAAGAACCTGGCCCTTAGAATTTATCCCATGTGCTGCAATGAGGCAGTGGAATAATTTGGACTCTCAGGAGTGGAGAAAATAAAAAAAAATGTATATAACGAGGCAATGAAACACATTAACAAATAGCTTCAATGCAGGACAGACAAATACAATGACCTTTTTCACCATGCACTTGCATTTTTTGTACACATGTCATGATACAATGGGCCACACTCCGAAGTAGAGGGCTAGAAAGTGTGTCTGTGTAAAGGTCACAATTGTAAAATAACACAGTGCTTACGTAGGCTGCAGAATTCCCAGACACAAGATATCAAGGGGGCCAAGAGTTTAGAAGGATTCAAAGAGGGACTGGATGTTTATATGAGTAAACAGAAAATCTAATTATTGTAGTGAGGATGGTGTCAAAAAGTCTCGGAAGGGCTCTAAACCTTCCTGATTTACATCACAAAATATATCTCATTAGTGGGTGTCAGTGGGAAATTTTCCCTGGGAGCAGGTCATCTCATAGCTGCCTATTGCAGGGCTTTCTCCACCTACGTCCAAAACATCTGGAACTGGCCACTGGATAGTGCACTAGATGGACTGCAGATGAGATCCAGTCTGGCAGTGTCTATCTTCTTATTGATGGTATAAATCCAAGACTATGTTTTTCTGATCTTGTTTGAGTTCCTGGGAGTCTCTAGACTTGCACTCAGAGCAGAAAGATGTCTAGGTAAATATCATCTAGTCTCCTGTTCTTTTTCCTTTCAGGAAAGAAAGATCAATACTCCTCGGACCTGCTCAGTACATTATGTCAGCTGTCAATGACACCAAATTCAGCTTTACAGTGTTCATTCTCACTGGGATACCTGGGCAAGAAGACATCCATCTCTGGATCTCTATCCCCTTCTGCTTAATGTATCTTATTTCGATAGTAGGAAATTCAGTCATTTTGTTCATTATAAAAACAGATCCAAGCCTTCATGAGCCCATGTACATTTTCCTTTCCATGTTGGCCATCACAGATCTTGGCTTATCGATAGCCACCATACCGACGATACTGGGCATATACTTGTTTAACTCTAGGGAAATCAGCCTCGGTGCCTGTTTAGCCCAGCTCTTCTTCATCCACTTTCTTCAATGCACTGAATCCTCTGTGCTCTTGTTGATGGCCTTTGACCGCTTCATCGCAATTCATGACCCGCTGAGATATGCTTCCATCTTAACCCTGCCGAGAATAGCCAAGATGGGACTGGTGTGTGTGCTAAGAGGGGTGGTTGTAGTAGTCCCACTCCCCCTTCTCCTGAAACGGTTCCGATACTGTCAAGCCAATGTCCTCTCCCATTCCTATTGCCTGCACCAGGAGGTCATGAAGATGGCTTGTTCGGATATCACAGTCAACAACATCTACGGCTTGTTTGTTAAAGTCTTAACGATGGGATTGGACTCGCTGCTCATCTTCCTCTCTTATGTGATGATTCTCAAAACAGTGCTGAGCATCACGTCTCACACAGAGTGCCTCAGGGCCCTGAACACTTGTGTCGCCCACCTCTGTGCTGTCGTGGTCTTCTACACACCAGAGATCAGCTTGTCTGTGTTACATAGATTCGGGAAGGGCTATTCTCCCTTGCTTCAAATTCTCCTGGGCTACATCACACTGCTGGTCCCACCCGTGATGAATCCAATAGTTTACAGCGTGAAAAGTAAACACCTTCGTGCAAAGATAATCAGGGCATTCTTCAAGTGAAGGGTCAGTTCCTCACCCAGCTCCAGTGCTGGTGACATGGGAGAAGAAAAACATGGGCCATGGCCGGGGCCACCAATTCCATCATACATCCGAGACAATATGAGCTACTTATCTCCACTCTGTAAAAAGAGGTTCTGACTGGTTCTAAGGCCTGGCGGAAAGGGAGGGGAGCTGGTGAGGGAGGACAGGGCAATGGGGGAAGGAGACCAAAGCAGGCCTCAGCATTTATAAAGTGAGAGAGCCAGTGGACCTGTGGGATGTTAGCCCATAAAGAGCCATATTGGTGGCTGTTCTGACCTTAGAATTCCTCTTTATACAAACAAGATGGAAAAATACAGGTAGCAAAATAGTGTTCAGTATCATGTGGTCTGGTCCCATGCCCTGGCATGTCCTGGTGAGTCATCGCAGCC
This sequence comes from Trachemys scripta elegans, assembly GCF_013100865.1. NCBI lineage: Eukaryota > Metazoa > Chordata > Testudines > Emydidae > Trachemys > Trachemys scripta. Next base: position 338,957,158 of record NC_048298.1, read on the forward strand.
ATTACCCGTAGGCTGGCTGGAGTAATCTCAGGAAGGTGGCCCATTTCAATCAGTTGACAAGAAGGTGTGAGTATTTAGCAAGGGCCACCTGCTTTGGTCTCATTAACAGTACAAAAGTGATTTCCACTCCTTCTTGTCAACTGTTGAGAATAGCCCACCTCCAACTCAATTGAATTAGCTCATTAGCACTGACCCCTGCACTTGGTAAGGCAACTCCCATATTTTCTTATGCTGTGTATTTATACCTCCCTACTGGATGTTCCACTCCGTGCATCTGATGAAGTGGGTGTTAGCCCATGAAAACTAATGCCCAAATAAATGTTAGTCTCTAAGATGCCACAAGGCCTCCTCATAGTTTTTGCTGATACAGACTAACACGGCTACCTCTCTGAAACCCCTTAATAAAGTCAATAAAGAGAAGGGATGTGAATGTTGTTTCCCATTGCACCTGGCCTGTCACTGACCCATCTCTGATTAAACATCCACTGGCCATGAAAAAAGCTGTGGAGCTGTTGTGCAGTCACAGTCTTGGCCCTTTCTGCTAGGTCTGTCACCGCTCAGATGGCTGGAAGGCTGGTCCTGTGGTCTGGGCATGGCTCAGCAACTCAAGAGAGCTGGGTTTGATTCCCTGACATGTGTGACCATGGGCAAGCCATTGGCTGTCTCTGAGACTCGGCACATGTGGATAATAGCCCTTCCCTGCCTCACAGCAGTGACAGGAGGATAAATACATTCCAGTGCTCAGACACTCTGAGATCCTAAGATCGGGGCTACGCCAGGGTTCCACAGAGCAACACCTCTGACATTTGTGTATAAAGAGCCTCCTGTGACAGATGGCTTCTGGGAAACCTGGTGACTCTTGCACCTTGCTGTTTGTGGGAGTGCTCGGGGTGACAGTGAGGGGTAGGGAGTGTATCTCTGAGGGGAGTGTTGAAGTGTCACAGGGATGCTGGGAGTTTCAGCAGAGTCACCGGACCAGTGTTTGCAAGCCATTGAAGCTGAATGGGGTTAACTGTCAAGCAATGGAGCAACAGCCACGTGGGCCTCATCCCAGATGTCTGGCTGGGAGAAAGCAGTCTGAGGGCAAAAGTCAGCTACACACCTTGACCCTGTAACAGGGACATGGCAGGTCCTGCATGAGGAACTGGGCCTCCGCCGAAAGCCCGGACAGGAGGAGCCACGACGCCCTGCGCATGGAGATCACGGAGGCCATCGAGTGAGTCGCCGTATCCGCCGCGTCCGACACTGCCTGCAGGGCTGCTTTGGCTGCCGTCGCCCCCTCGTCCACCAATGCCTTAAAGTCCTTCCTATCCCGCTCTGAGAGGAGTGGCTCAAACTTTGGCAGGGACTCCCATAAATTAAAATCATATCGGCTCAGTAAGCCTGATGGTTGGCCACCCTGAGCTGGAAACTCAAAGAGGAGTAAAGTTTTCTACCAAAAGAGTCTAGTCTCCTGGCGTCTTTATTCTTGGGGGTGGGTGCGGGATGGCCCTGCTGCTCCCAGTGGTTCACTGATTCCACCACCAGAGAGTTAGGTGCTGGGTGAGAGTAGAGGTATTCGTGGTTCTTGGCCGGCACAAAATACTTCCTCTCAGCCTTCTTGGAAATTGGGGCCAGGGAGGCAGGACTTAACCACTGGGCCTTGGAGATGTTGGTTGCTCCTTGGTGAAGGGGTAAAGCCACACGGCCCGGCACCAAGGGGGACAGTACATTAAAGAGGGAATCGGACTGGCCCTCCATCTCCTCGGCCTGCAGCTGGAGGCTCGACACCACCCGCTTTAGCAGGTCTTGATGCGCCCTGAAGTCTTCCTGTGGAGCGGAGGGCGGTGGTGCCGTGATGGTATCATCTGGTGCAGGAGAGGAGGCCGGTACGAGGTTGTGGGCCGCAGCCAGTGCCGAGGATCAACCCCCAGGTCAGAGTCCGGGCGCGGAGCTGACAACTCATGATCTGTCGATTTGTCCCTTGGTCTAGATAACGAGGCCAACGATGAGCAGCGGGTTCCTGGCTGGGTGGGCATCGGCGGCCACGGTGCCCATTGACACCATTGTTCCTGCCAAGGGGCCCATTGCCACTGTCCATGCTGCAGGCCAGGTGGCACTATCTGGTCCAGCTGATTGGTATGGCCCAGCGAGGGTTGGCTGGGTGCCGAGGCCAAGGTCACCACCGACCGAACAGTACCATAGGAGCGGTGGGAGCGACAGTGCCTATGATGCCATCTTCCACGGGACCGGGACCTCGACGTCGAGGGCCGGTAGTCCCCGGAAGTACTGTTCCAAGATTCGCTTCGGTGCCTAGAGCTGCGGTGCCGTGGTGCCGGTGACGTATGTGACGTCTGACAGAGCAGGAGCTCGAGCGGGAGCGTCGACGTCGGTCGCACCGAGACCGGCTACGATAGCTGCGTTGTGAAGAGGAACGCCTTCTATGCCTATCTCAGTGCCTGCGCCCACTGCTGCATGGCATGGAGGGATCCTGAGACTCCTGCCCAGATGGCACTAAACCCAATAACCTGGCTGGCGTCGAGGGTGGTGGACGCGGGCTGCGAGTGGACCTGTTGCTGCGTGCCGAACGAGGTAGAGAGCGGTCTTCGGAGTGAGAACTGCGCCATATCGGGGAGCCCTGTCGAGCCCTGGGCCCACTCTAACAACTGAAAACTACTTTCTACGAGCTACTAATAACTAGCTAAAGGTACCACTAAGATCAACTGGAAAGGCTGCAGCAGAGCTGGAGCAAGACGTTCCGACGCACCTTTACTGGCGGTCAGAAGGAACTGAGGGTGGGGGGAGCGCGCTGCTCCCCTTATAGCGCGATATAGAGCCGCCACTCCAGGGGTCGCAGCGGTGCTCCCCTCCTACGGGTACTGCTAAGGGAAAAACTTCTGGCACTGGTGCACGTGGTGCACATGCACACCTGCTGTGGAATACACATGAGCAAGCACTCGAAGAATAACTGTAGTGGCTGGATTTGTTTCTGTGTCCTAGGCAGTACGGTGGAACAGGAAGTTGATGCTCTCTGAGATTTCACAGGAATCCTTCACAGAGATCTCTAGGAAACTTTCCTGGAGGTACTCAGCAATCCTCTGCTGCAGCTCCTTGCCAGAGCTGCTTTGACCTTGCCCCATTGAAAAACAGTTTCCCGCGCCATTCTGCAATTACTGGGCAGGGACCAAAGCTGCACCCAGGCGAGCAGCATAAGAACTGGGGTGGAAGCAGGGCCGGCTCCAGGCACCAGACGAGAAAGCACGTGCCTGGGGCGGCACATTGTAAGGGGCGGCATTCTGGCCAATCTTGGGGCGGCCAGCCCAGCCTTGAAGGGGCACGGACCCCTACCGGGGGGCAGGAACTAGTGATCCCCGCTGCTCATCGTGCTGCTGGGCTCCCTGGGACGCGCCACTCTCCGCCGCCTGCATCGGCCTCCGCCTCCCGCGCCGCTCTGAGCCCAGCCTGGCCGAGCCGCCTTTAAAGAAGCGGCTGAGCCAGCAACTCCTGCAGCCCCTGGGCACTGGAAGGAGGGAGAGTTCTGCGGCGTGATAGAGGCCCATGGTTTGAGCTAGAGCTCGGCTGGAAAATAGAGTTTCCTCCCCTCCCCCATGAGAAATGCGGACCCAAACTAACATGTTTCCTTTTTTTTACAGTGAGTTTTCATAGAAAATGGATCATTTTCCCCTGAAAGCTCAGCTGCCAGCTGTTTTTTCAAACAATGCACAGTCAACCTGTGGAACTCCTTGCCAGAGGATATTGTGAAGGCCAAGAGTATAACAAGGCTCAAAAAAGAACTAGATAATTCATGGAGGATAGGTCCATCAATGGCTATTAGCCAGTTTGGGCTAGTGTCCCTAGCTGCTTTCTGTCAGAAGCTGAGAATTGGTGACAGGGGATGGATCACTTGATGATGACCTGTTCTGTTCATTCCCTCTGGGGGCACCTGGCACTGGCCACTGTAAGAACACAAGAAACTGGGCTAGATGGACTTTGGACTGTCCCAGTATGGCCGTTCTTAGTTCTTACATTCTTATGCCATGATGCTGCTCAGCTGCAACTACCTGGATCCCCAAGAGAAATTGGAGGTTTTTATCTGCCTCGTCCTCGTAACGCAAATGAAAGTTTCACTTGTGGAGTCTATGGCTGCACTCTGATTATGGAAAGGTCAAAAGCTCCCTGCCAGGCCATAGCTGGGGTATTGTGTCCATCAGCTACTCTAACCAGCCTTCCCATCTCTGTGCAACCTCCTCCACCCTGTACAAGGCCCCTTCAGCAGCTCCTGTGGGCAGTGGTTACTGTGACAAGCCCGGGTAGCACATCTCCGATGAACCTGTGCTAGCAGAGAGCTGGAGAGGGTCCTAGAGCAGTTGTGGAGGCCCAGAGATTGTGGGTGGGTGGGCCTAGCTACCAGAGGATCACTGAGATCTGTGCCTAACTATGGAGATCCCTGGATTCTGGGGCCCCTTGTTTGTTCCTCTGGGAGAATTGTAGGACTGGAAGAGACTTCTAGAGGTCATTGAGTCCAGACCCCTGTGCTCATAGCAGGACTAAGTATTATCTAGGCCATCCCTGACAGGTCTTTGTCTAAACTGCTCTTAAAAATCTCCAATGATGGGGATTTCACAACCTCCATGGGTGATTTATTCCATTGCTTATCTACATTGACAGTTAGGAAGTTTTTCCCCTACTGGAACGATTCAAGGATTACAGCTGGTGCACATGAAACCAATCAGCTGAGGTTCCCTGGTGGCCAAGTGGCTCCCAAGGGAATGTGCAGACATGCTTCATAAAGACAGTTGCCTCCCTGTCTGAACAGATACCGCCTGCTGCCTGTGCAACCTCTCCGATGACTCCTTGCCCTCTAGGATGAAGACCTCTGGCAGCTCCCATCTAGCAGGAATTGGGTACGTTGGCAGGTTTCACTATCTCTTAAATGCGAAGTGAAGTGTAAAGGCTGCGAGCTGTTTCCATTTGCAGATGTTCTGTGCAGCGGCAGAGGACTCAGTTGGGCTGAGGGCAGGCAGTGGTGGGTAACTTGGGAACCCTTCCATTACGTCTGCCCATGCTCCACGGTGGGTTGTTCAAGCAACACAGAAATCTGACATTCACTGACTGAGCCTGTAGTGTTAAAACCCCGATGCCCAGAGTCAGGGGTCCCATTTCTAGAAGTGCTGTTTGCTCTGGGCCCAATCCTGCCATGGGCTGAGCAAGACGAGACCCCACAGAATATCAGTGACTCGTTGCCCCATTGAAAAACAGTTTCCCGCGCCATTCTGCAATTACTGGGCTGGGACCAAAGCTGTACACAGGCGAACAGCATAAGAACTGGGGCGGAAGCAGGGCCGGCTCCAGGCACCAGATGAGAAAGCACGTGCCTGGGGCAGCACATTGTAATCAGCAATGCATTTTCAAAGGTTTTATTCTGTGGCTCGATTGTGAATGCAGGAATTCAGAGCTGCGTTGCTCTGTGGTAACAGGTCCTATAGGGCATATTTCTGTTTCCTGACTGGCTGAGGGCTCCAGCACTTCTGCCCTGTAGAGACCCCTCAGAGTTACAGGGCTACCAGCAGCTCTGCCTCCTCTCTGGTCAGTGAGTGCCAGATGTCAGGCCTTGTAGCCTTAGCTCTCATGGGTGGAATCCCGCCGTCCTCCCACCCTCAGACTGGGCCCTGGCTACAGCACACTGGTGGTCAACTGTGCTTGCCAAGCAGGTCCGAGTGGGTTCAGCACCTGTGGTTTTTCCCTTTGTGAGCCTGTGACTAATGCTGAGATGAGTGACCAGTCAGCCTCCTTGAACCAAAATACTGTTTAATCTGAACAGTAGGACTAAAGCCTAACAGGGGAGAATGAGCGTTTTCAAACAACAGTCTGTACATGTCTCTGACCCCAAAGCCTCCCCCTTCCGATAGGGACCCAGGCAGGCCATGCACTTTCAGATTTCCCCAGTGATGTCTGTCCTTGTCAGTCTGAAGAGCTTCTCAGCAACAGCTGCCCCACCTCTGGACAGGCTCCCAGCACTGGCAAAACAAGCTGTGTAATGTGGCTGGAGCCCGGGAATAGGATCTTCCGACCTTGTAGCTCCAGTGTTGTCTCTCAACCTCCCTGAAGTGCTGACTGAGCGATGGCTTTTCTTGGGCTGTTGCTTCCCTTCCTGCTTGTTTTCCAGCAGCCTGCTGTTAAACTGAGGAGATACATACTGGTTTCACCCAATACAACCATAACATCAACATCCCAATAGTTAACCCAATGTAGCTCTACAGCAAACATCCCCAGAACTGGGTTTAACACACACATTCATTACAGCAGCTCAGCTCCATGTCTGTCCCAATGCCGTTCCCGGGTGCTATGGATTTCATGAATACAGGACATAGACAGTCAGAGCGCAATAGACGACTTTCATCTGGGCAAAGAAGTTCCACATGCATTTGACTTTGAAATCCACGTCCTGCAAACCCTCAACGTGGCTGACTAACAGGTGCTGGGGTTACTATGCACTAGACCAGTGGATTTCAACCTGTGGTCTGTGGCCCATGGGGGTCTCCAGACCATGTCTAACATTTCCAAAGGTATTCAGACCTCCGTTCAAAATTTATTAGGGCTCCACAAATGAAAAAAAGGTTGAAAACCACTGTACTAGAGAGTAAGAGCCGATAGAATGAATATTCCATATACTGATCCCAATGCCTGTTACCATTCCAGGTACGGGCTACAGCCTGACAGAACAGAACCTAAGGAGAACCAGTCAGCTAATAACCCAGGGACAGGGGAGCTACTAGACTTCTGTTTGCTGACAAGTGGTTGACTGATACTTGAGATGCTGGGATCTTTTCAGTTTCTGAACAAATCCAGGTGACAGACAATACATTTTAAGTCCCACTCTAACCTGAGAAATCATCTCTGAAAGAAGATCAGAGAGGAAAGACTGGGTTTACATTTATTTGAGAAGTACTCCGCATACTGTTTGCAATGGTTTTGTGCTATTAACTCGTTGTTCAGTGAACAGTTGCATGATACTGTCTCCTGGTAACTGACCAGAAGCCATTTCTAACACTTATATTCAGCGCATAAGAACATAAGAATGGCTACACTGGGTCAGACCAAAGTCCATCCAGCTGAGTGTCCTGTCTTCCTAGAGTAGCCAATGCCAAGTGTCCCAGAGGGAATGAACAAACCAGGTAACCATCCCCTGTCGCCCATTCCCAGCTTCTGGCAAACAGAGCCTAGGGAAACCATCCCTCCCCATCCTGGTTAATAGGTTCTCCAACTATAATTTTTAATTTGGGGTGTACATTTAAGTTGAGCCTCTATTATGGTTTCTTCCAAAAGTTTCCATGCCGTTGGCAGGGATTTCATTTTTAGGGCTGTACCTTTAAATTTCTGTTTCACTAACTTCCTCATTTTTGTGTATTTCCCCTCTCTGAAATTAAGTGCTGTTGTACTGGGCTGCTGTGGTGTTTTCCCTGCCATAGGGATGTTAAATTTAATTATATTATGGTCACTATTACCAAGCGGTTCAGCTACATTCACCTCTTGGACCAGATCCTGTGCTCCAACTTAGGACTAATCAAGAATTGCCTCTCCTCTGGTGGGTTCCAGGACTAGCTGCTCCAGGAAGCCGTCATTTAAGATGTCATGTACCCAGTCAATATGGGGATAGTTGAAATCCCCCATTATTATTGAGTTTTTTTTTATTTTTAAAGCCTCTTTAATCTCTCTGAGCATTTCACAGTCACTATCAGCATGCTGGTCAGGCAGGCAATAGTATATCCCTCCTGCTATATTCTTCTTATTCGAGCATGGAATTACTATCCATAGAGGCACAGTTTGGTTCATTTAATATTTTTACTTCATTTTATTCTACACTTTCTTTCACGTATAGTGCCCCTCCCCCACCAGCAGAACCTGTTCTGTCCTTCCGATAGATTTTGTACCCTGGTATTACTGTGTCCCATTGTTTATCCTCATTTCACTATGTTTCTGTGATGCCTGTTATATCAATATCCTCATTTAATACAAGACACCCTAGTTCACCCATCTTATTATTTAGACTTCTATCATTTGTATATAACCACTTAAAATTGTAATTTTTTAGCTTTCTGCCATTACATGATGTAATTGAATGGGATTTTTTTTCATTTGACTATTTCTGATCAGATCCTACCCATATATTATCATCTTCCATCTTCTCCTACACACTAGGACATAGAGAATCTCCATTAATAGATCCTCCCCTAAGAGATGTCTCTGTCCGAACCATGTGCTCCTCCATATCTGTCGGCTTTCCTCCAGCCCTTACTTTAAAAATTGCTCTACAACCTTTTTAATTTTAAGTGCCAGCAATCTGGTTCCATTTTGGTTTAGGTGGAACCCAGCCTTCCTGTGTAGGCTCCCCCTTTCCCCAAGGTTTCCCCAGTTCCTAAAAAATCTAAACCCCTCCTCCCTACACCATTGTCTCATCCACACATTGAGACCCTGCAGTTCTGCCTGTCTACCTGTCCCTGCGCGTGGAAATGGAAGCATGATGTCTTACACAAGCATGGCTGAAGTCACTTGCACACTCAGCTGGATATTAATGAAAACCGAGTGTTTCCACTATTCACGCACTTGTGACACCAACCCCTCCCCTGCCCAACTGTAGTAACTGTCTGTGTTAGCTTGTAACTTGCCACATATGTACAAGACCTTGGAATGGGGAGGACGCTGGTCCTGTGAGGACAAAGAGAAGCCTGTGGGATGATTGAATGCTCTGGATTCAGTCAATGCAGGCCAGGCAAAGTACTTCAGCTTCTCTGGGAAGGATTCTTGGGTATCAGAATGTATCACCATGAGCATTGGGTAAGGAAAAGTTAATAGAGCCTGGTTCTGATCGAATTTACACATGTAAATCTGCAGTGACACCATTGAAGTCACTGTTATTGAATTCAGAACCTGGCCCTGAGAATTTATCCCGTGTCCTGAAAAGAGGAAGTGGCACAATTTGGACTCAGGAGTGGAGAATATATATAATATATATATATAATGAGGGAATGAAACATGTTGATAAATAACAGGACACATAAATATAATGATTGTTTTCACAATGTACTTCTCATGTCATGATACAATGGGCCACACTCAGAAGGGGAGGGCCAGAAAGGGTGTCGATTGGAAGGTCACCATTGTAAACTCACACTGTGCTCAAGTAGGCTGTGGAACTCCCAGGCACAAGATATCAGGGGGCCAGGAGTTTAGCAGGATTCAAAGAGGGACTGGATGTTTATATGGGTAACCAGAAAATCTGTTTACATTAGTTAGGATTGTTTTAAAAAGTTTTGGAACGGCTATAAACCTTCCTAATGTACACCACAAAATATGTCTAACTAGTGGGTGTCAGGGGGAAACTTTCCCTGGGAGCAGGTTATTTCAGAGCTGCCCGTTGCAGGGCTTCTTCCACGTTCCCCTGCAATATCTGGAACTGGCCACTGGATACCGGGCTGGATGGACTACAGGTCCGATCCTGTCTGGCAGTGCTGATCTTCCTATCTGTGATGTAAATCCAAGATTATGTTTTGGTGATCTTCCTTGAGCTCCTGGGAGTCTCTAGACTTGCACTGAGAGCAGAAAGATGTCTCACTAAATATCATCTAGTTTCCTGTTCTTTCTCCTTTCAGGAAGAAAAGTTCAAAACTCCTCAGACCTGCCCAGTACATCATGTCAGCTGTCAATGACACCAAATTCAGCTCTGCAGTGTTCCTGCTCACTGGGATATCTGGGCAGGAAGACATTCATCTCTGGATCTCTATCACCTTGTGCTTAATGTATGTTATTTCTATAGTAGGAAATTCAGTCATTCTGTTCATTATAAAAACAGATCCAAGCCTCCATGAGCCCATGTACATTTTCCTTTCCATGTTGGCCGTCACAGACCTTGGCTTATCGATAGTCACCATACCAACAATACTGGGCATATACCTGTTTAACTCTAGGGAAATCAGTCTCGATGCCTGTTTTGCTCAGCTGTTCTTCATCCACTCTCTTTCATTCATTGAATCCTCTGTGCTCCTGTCGATGGCCTTTGACCGCTTCATCGCAATCTGTAACCCATTGAGATATACTTCCATCTTAACCCCACCGAGAATAGCCAAGATGGGATTGGTGCTTGTGCTAAGAGGGGTGGCCTTAGCATTCCCACTCCCCTTTCTCCTGAAACGTTTCCGATACTGTCAAGCCAATGTCCTCTCCCATTCCTACTGCCTGCACCAGGAGGTCATGAAGATGGCTTGTTCGGACTTCACAGTCAACAGTATCTATGGCTTGTTCATAATAGTCTCCACGGTGGGGTTGGACTCACTGCTCATCCTGCTATCTTATGTGATGATCCTCAAAACAGTGCTTAGCATCACATCCCACATGGAGTGCCTCAGAGCCTTGAGCACCTGCATCTCCCATGTCTGCGCCGTCCTGGTCTTCTACATGCCAGTGATCGGCCTTTCTGTGATACACAGATTTGGGAAGAGTTTTTCTCCCTTGCCTCAGATTCTCCTGGGCTATATCTACCTGCTGGTCCCGCCACTGATGAATCCAATCGTGTACAGCATGAAAAGCAAACACCTTCGTGAGAGGATAATCAAGGTGTTCGTCAAGTGAAGGGTCAATTCATCACCCGGCTCCAGCTACTATCTCCACTCTCTACAGAGAGGTTCAGAGAGGGTCTAAGGCCTGGAGGAATGGGAGAGGGGCTGCTGAGGGAGGACAGGGCACTGGGGGAAGGAGACCAAGGCAGGCAGCAGCATTTACAGAGTGTATTTGTGGAGAACCAGGGGACCAGTGCGATGTTGGCTAATAAAGGGCCATATCAGCGGCTGCTCCAACCTCAGAATTCCTGTCAATACTCTCAATAAAGAGAAGGGATGTGGATGTTTTTTCCCACTATACCTGGCCTGTCACTGTCCCATCTCTGGTTAAACATCCACAGGCCCTGAAAAAAATCCAACACACCTGTTGAGCCTACCCTGCACCGAGGCAGAGCAGAGCTGAGTGTGTGAGGGAGGATCTGACACACAGGTTTCCTGGCAAGAGACTCTTGCCCAGATTTTCACCTCCTCCACTCCGTTTGTGCTGTCCCAGCAATGAAAAAGGGAGGAAATGACCTCAGGTCCCCCAGAGAGGAATGGCTAATTCCCTTCCCAGCTCACACCATTCAATGTAGGGTGGTCACCTTTTCAAAAGGCAAAAACAAGGCACATGCAGGAGCCCCACCCCGCTCCGTGGCACCCCCAGTGCCCCTCCTCTTCCCCTTGAGGCCCCACCCCCTACTCCTTCTTCTCTCCCGAGGCCCTGACCCTGGCCAGGCTGGAAGCTTGGGCCAGACCATGGTAAAACCTGCCTAGGGAGCCCGGATGTTTTACCTGTCATGGTCAGGAGGGCCAGGGGGCCTGAGAGCAGCCCCCAGCCCATGTCCCCACCCCGAGGACACGCCGTCAAGGGAAGGTGGAGAATATGGGGCTCCCCATAGTGGCCTGGGCTCCGTGGGATTCTCGTACCACAGCCCAGCTCTGGCCAAGCTGAGGGCGGAACCTCAGTGGAAGAGATGGGGCACGGGGCGGAGCCTCGAGAATAGAGGAACCACAGGGGATGTGGCAAGTCTGAACCAACGCTGACCCCAGGACGCAAGGTGTGTTGGGGCTCCTGAATAAAGCAGGAGGATGGTGCTGGAGAGTAGGAGAGCCTGTGTTTTGAAGAAGACTGAATTAATGTAAACAAGAGGACTCTTGTTTTAAGTTTTCCCTGGCTGAGAGTCAGTCTTTGCAAGGATTTAGAGAGAAGAGCAGAGCACCTGCAGGGCTACCTCAGGCCCCAAGGGGGCACTCTGGGGTGGCCTCCATCCGCAGGGACTTCGCCAGAGTGGGCTGTGCTCATGGAAGCCGTTACCAATGGGTGGAGGTCAGCCCAACCCCTAGGCTGCTCTAAACTCCGCTGTGGCAGGGGGAGAACAGGCCAGTAAATCAAACCCCTGTAACTGGCCATCTCCATTCTCCACAGCAGAGAATCCAGCCGGGCCCCTGTCGCTGCTCAGATGGCTGGAAGGCTGGTCCTGCGATGTGGGCACAGCTCTGCAAGTCAAGAGAGCTGGGTTTGATTCCCTTACGCTGTGTGACTGGGGCAAGTCATTGGCTGTCTCTGAGCCTCTGCACAGGTGGATAATAGCCCTGCCCTGCCTCACAGTGGTGGCAGGAGGATACATACATACAAGATGCTCAGAGACTCTGAGACCCTAAGATCAGGGCTGGGTCAGGATTCCACAGAGCAACACCTCTGACATTGGTCTATAAAGAGCCTCCTGTGACAGCTGGTTTCTGGGAAGCCCCATGGCTCCAGATCCTTTGTGTCTGTGGCAGATGTGGAGGTGCTTGGGGGTGACAGTGAGGGGTAGTGAGTGGATTTCTGAGGAGAGTGTTGGAGTGTCACAGGGATGCCGGGAGTTTCAGCACAGTCACTGGACCGGTGTTTGCAGCCATTGAGGCTGAAAGGGTCAAACTGCCAAACAATGGAGCAACAGCCACGTGGGCCTCATCTTAGACGGTCTGGATGGGACAAAGCTGTCTGAGGGCAAAGGTCACTATGGTGACTGGGCCCAGGCTCACACAGGTTTCAGCAAAGGCTGTTTCCACAAGAAAGGGGCAAAGAAATGGGAAGATGCTCTCAGAGACACAAGGAAACTAGGCTGGGTCTGAAGAGCTCCTTGGTTTCCCAAAAGAATGTAAGTTGGGCCAGGTCTATTCCTGTATCTCCAGAGCAAAGTCTGTCTAAATTAGGTTGTTGTGATAGATAAGTGTAGACATGTGACAGCTGGCTGTCATTTGAAAACCTTTTTCTCTGATGCTTTCTCCTGTTTCGTAATAAACCTACTAGTTTTAAGGAGTCTGGGGGTGACTGTATAGCTCTGGTCACAAGTACCTGAAGACAAGAGACTGAGGTGTCCAGTTGGACCTTCTTGGTGATAAGCATTTAGTGTAGATGGGATTTTGTTCCCAGCTCAAAGAGTGGGTCAATTGTGAGACTCGACCCAAGACAGGAAAGGACCTGATTTAGAGGTTAAAGGGACCATATATCCTGTTTTTACTGTGACAACCCCCCTTCTTCTTGGCCAGCGAATGTCCTGGTTGAGTGCCTGTCAGCATTCAGACTGGCAACATGTTCAAGTTGCATCCAAGATAACAATCAACTCAAGACAATGGTTCACAGAGTCATAGAATTTAAGTCCAGAAGGAGCCATTAGATGATCTAGTCCAGACATTCTCAACCTGGGGTCGCACCCTCCTGGGTGGGAGGTGTGGTCATGCGGAATGTATTCAGAGATGAGGGGCGTGAGAAGCTTTAGGGAAAAAACCTTCATGTGCACATTTTATCCACGGCAATGAGTCACTAGCCAAGCTGATTCCTCCAGATAGATCCGGTCCTCAGATGGCGCTGTGCTTTGTCTCTAGGTGGTACTGTGTATTTTGATGGATTTCTGTAACCTTGCACAGCATTATACAAAGTCCTTAACATCTGTACATGGCTCCATTTGCTACGGCGCGATGTGCACATTTCATTGTAAATCACGGACGACAATTGCAGTTTTGCTTTTGCTCTTATCCCAATGGATCGTTGGCTCATTTATGCAACAAATAAAAAACTTAAGTGAAAAAGAAAGAAGCTGAAACTGATTGTGTTGATGCCCCGCCTCTGCATATATCAGTATATGTGTTTGTGTGGGAGCTGAGGGGGGCATAAACTCTTACAGACACAAAGAAGGGGGGCGTAATCGAAAACGTTTGAGATCCACTGATTTAGTCTGACATCCTGTATTCAGGCTGTGGAATTTCACCCAGTTACCCCTGTGTTGAGCCCAATGACTTGAGTTTGACTAACACATAACTTTTGTTCATCTAAAGGGTATCTTTCAGGAAGGCATCCAGTCTTGGTTTGGAGGTATTAGGAGAATCCATCACCTCCTTTGGGAGTTTGTTCCACTGATTAAGCACCCTCCCTGTTAAAAATGTGTGCCGCATTTTCAAATTTAATTTGTCTGGCTTCAGTTTCCAGCCACTGGTTCTTGTTATAGCTTGCCCAGATAGTTTAAAGAGCCTATTAGTACCCAGGTATCAGTGGGGTAGCCATGTTAGTCTGGATCTGTGAAAAGCGACAAAGAGTCCTGTGGCACCTTACTAACAGACGTATTGGAGCATAAGCTTTCATGGGTGAATGCAGCCGACGAAGTGGGTATTAACCCACGAAAACTTATGGTCCAATACATCTGTTAGTCTGTAAGGTGCCACAGGACTCTTTGTCGCTTTTTACAGATCCAGACTAACACGGCTACCCCTCTGATATATGAATCTTACTGTTTTGCATGAATAGTGTGTGTACTTCAGTTTCCCTGTGTATTGCACCACTGCCTTGGTAGTTGAAAATAAGGGTGTGTGCCTTTTGCTGAGACTCTCGGGGCCAGGAGACACCACTCCCTCTGCATATGGCCGATGCCCTTCGTAACCTGAGACCCAAGTCGGGGAGGCGACCAGGACACCTGGCCCGGGAAGCAGACAGAGAAGAGGGGGCGCAACGGGTGTGTCGGAGGTCAGCTTGCTGGGAGCTTGGAGTCTGCAATGAGGGACTGAGGGAGGAGAGAGGCCAGGGCCCCAGCCCAGGGTCCTGCCAAGATGGACTTGGCTGAAAGTCACTGATTTCTGTGCTAACAAGCTCTGTTCTGCACTGTGTTCCTGTCGACTAATAAACCTTCTGTTTTACCTGCTGGCTGAGAGTCATGGCTAATGGTGGAGTTGCGGTGCAGGGCCCTCTGGCTTCCCAAGGGGTCCTGTCTAGCTGGACCTGCCTAGGGGAAGTGCATGGTGTGAACAGGGATGCTGAATGCTCCGAGGTCAGTCCAGGAAGGCCATAGCCAAGGAGGCTTTTTGGCCTGGACAATGTGCCCTGAGGGGAGTTACGCCACTCCAGAGTCCTGGCTGGCTTCAGATAAAGCGGTTCCAGAGCATATGACCTGTGCTCTGTGACAGAAGGCTTCTGAACATCTGAGGAGGGAGGTTCTGGAACAGCCTCCCAACAGGAGCAGTGGGGGGCAAACAACCCAGCTGGTTTTAAGATGGAGCTTGACAGGTCTATGCAATGGACAATGTACCAGGGTCACCTGCCATAGCAGGGAAATGGACTCATTGACCCAGGAGATCCCTGCCAAGCCTATGTCCCTATGGGTCACATTAGCACGTTTTGCGTCACACAGGGAGCTGATGTGGAGATTCTTGTCCACTATGACCCTGCTCCGTGCCCTGGCCGATGGATTTGTCCATGAATAGATTCAGGAGAAAGCATGACTCAGCGTTATCATCTGGAAAAGGAATTGTTCTTGGGTTCCTGTGTAGTGATGTCACAGGAGTTTAATTCCCTGAGTTTCTGGTAATCTCAGCATGCTGAGCCACCAGCTGCCCCTCCCCAGGCCCTAGCCCCAGAGAGGAAGGATGGTTCAGTGGTTAAAGTGCTGGCCTGGGACTCAGAAGAACTGGCTTCAGTTGCAGGCTTTTCCACAGTGTTCTTCCGTGACCTTGGGCAACTCACTTAGTCCATCTGTGCTCAGCAATGTGTGTTTTAATACGGCTCAATGTAAAGGTTACATCTAGGAACCAGGGATGCTGGCCATCCTTACCGTATGGAGGATCCAATCCTGGGACTCAGAAGAACTGGGTTCAGTTCCAGGCTCTTGTACATACTTCTGTTCCCTTGGTCAACTCATTTAGTCCCTCTGTGCCTGGCTGGGTGGGCCTAGCTAGCAGTAGATCACTGAGATCTCTGTATAACTTTGGGGAGCCCTGGATCCTGGGTCCCCCTTTTCATTCCTCAGGGACAAGGGAAGGGAACCCCCTACTGGAACCACCCAAGGGAAATTTCCATTCCGGCAGCTCCCTGCCCATTTATGGCTCAGCACACCACACACCTGCTGAGTCCACTCCCCACAATCTCTGGGCCTCCACAACTGCTCTAGGACCCTCTCCAGCTCCCTGCTAGCACAGGTTCATCAGAGATGTGCTACCGGGGCCTGTCACAGCAGCCACTGCCCGCAGGATCTGCTGAAGGGGCATTGTACAGCGTGCAGGGGGCTGCACAGAGATGTGAGGGCTCGTTAGATTAGCTGACGGGCACAATACCCCAGCCATAGACTGGTCAGGAAGTGTGCACTGCCCCTAATGATCCCCAGTCTGGTTTAGATAGAGCTATATAGGCTCCATTAGTAATCTTTTGTTATTTTTATCCTCAAAAGAATGCTGAAATCACTCAGGATGGGATAGCATTTCTGCCCAGCCTGCTAAAAGCTGAAAATCACTAAGCTCTGACAATCACTAAGAAACTGACCTGCAGACCTGCAGGTCCCACAGAGAGTCAGGTGGCAGAAGAAGATGACTGATAATTGGCTGGGGGGAGTGGAGTGGAACAAGCAGCTACCAGGGTGGCCAGCAGAGAAGAACCGCGGCTGGCGGGGTGGCCAGCCAGAGCAAGTGCTGAGATGGCAGCACAAGCAAGGTGCCTTCTTCCCGGGTTTGGAGGTGAACTTACACAGATGCGCCTCTGAACCCTGGGTCCTCACTGACCAAGGACAATCATTGTGAGTGCGGTGGGGTGAGGGAGCAGAGAGGGGCACGGTAAAGGAACTTTTGGTTGTAAAACCCAAGAACATGAGGCAGAAGACACTGCCCCAGGCACTCTGGGGTGGGGTGTCCTGCTGACAGCTTTATGTTTATGAATCCTGCTTGTGGCATTTTCCCTAATTATTCTCGGGTGACTTCCCACCTTTTATTAGAAATTTCTTTTCTACACTCAGACTCTGTGCTTGTGAGTGGGGAAGTATTGCCTCTCAGAGGCGGCCGGGGTAGGATGTCAATTTCCCATGTGGCTCAAGCCACTTCTGTGTTGTATTGTTGAAAAGGAACCCCTAGAGACTGAAACAAGTCCTGGTTGCTGCTGGTTCCACCTGGCAGAAAGGTGATACCGGTCAAGCTCCATCTTAAAACCAGCTGGGTTGTTTGCCCCATGCTGCTCCTGTTAGGAGGATGTTCCAGAACCTCCCTCCTTGTATAGTCAGAAACCTCCTTCTCCTTTCCAACCTCTATTTACTCCTGGCCAGTTTCTGCCCATTGGTTCTTGTGCCAACACTGTTCTTTAGATTCAGGAGCTCATCTCCCTTTCTGGTGTTTACTCCTCCCTCCCCCGAGATATTTATAGAACAATCCAATCCCTGCTCAGCCTGTGTTGTCTTAGGCTAAATAAGTGAAGCTCTTCCAGTCTCCTCATAAGAGAGGCCCTCCATTGCCCGGCCATCCTAGGAGCCCATCTCTGCACCTGTTCTAGTCTCAATTGTTCTTTATGGAACAGGAGTGACCAGAATTTTGCACAGTTTGCCAGAGGAGGTCTCACCAGTGCCTGGTATAAGGATATTAATACTTCTGTATCTCGCCTGACACATTCTAGGATCTCATTTGCCTTGTTCACAGTCACATCTCATCAATGGCTCACAGTCAATGGTCTCCAAACTTTTTACATCCAAGATCACTTTTTGAATCTAAGGGCAACTCAGGATCTACCCCGCCCCTTCCCTGAGGCCCCACCCCTTCCCCAAAGCCTTGCCCCACTCACTCCATTCCCCTCCCGTTGCTCGCTCACCCACACCCTCACTCACTTTCACCGGGCTGAGGTGGGGGTTGGGGTTTGGGAAGGGGTGCAGGTTCTGGGCTGGGGCCAAGGGGTTCACAGTGTAAGAGGGGGCTTTGGCTGAGTCTGGGGCAGGGGGTTGGGTTGCAGGAGGGGTTGAGGGATACAAATTCTAGGAGGGATTTGGAGTGCAAGAGGGTGCTCCAGGCTGGGGCAGAGTGTTGGGGTGCAGGAGGGGGTACAGGGTGCTTGCTCTGGAAGTAAGGACAGGGCTGAGGATTGGGGTGCAGGAGGAGCTTTGGGGTGCTGGCTCTGGGAGGGGGCTCAGGATGGGGGTTGGGATGCAGGTGGGGGTATGGGGTGCTGGCTCTGTGAGAGGGCTCAGGAATGGGTATTGGGGTGCGGCCTCCCACCGGGCATCGCTTTTCTCCAGTGGCTCCTGGTCGGCAGCAGGCAGAGGGAGGCTAAAGCAGGCTCCCTGCCTACCCTGTACCCACACAGCTCCCGGAATGGGCCAACATGCCCCTGAGGCCCATGGGGTGGGGAGGGCAGGGGGCACATGGCTCCGCGTGCTGCCCCTCACTACAAGCACTCCCCCCCTCAGTTCTCCTAGCCAATGGGAGCTGCGCGGGTGGTGCTGGCAGGCAGGAACAACATGCATCGAGGGAGACCCCTGCCCCCCCCCGCCCCTGGGGCCGCCGGGCTGCAGTGGCAGCTTCCAGGAGCAGTGTGGGGCCGGGGTAGCTTTAGTGGCAGCCACGCTGCACTGCCGCTAGAGGTTGCGATCGACAGGTTGGTGACCACTGCTCACAGTCAACCTGGAACTGACTAATACACCCAGGTCTTTCTCCTCCTCTGTCGTTTCCAACTCATCCTTCGCTGCATAAACAGGCAGATAGTGAGTAGAAGTAGGGAAGATTGAAAGCTAACTTGAAGACAGTGGACAAGCACTTTCACAGGAACGAAATGCCAGCTACTAATGGGCTCTTGAATCTAACAGAGAAAGATGTAACAAGAACCAATGTCTGGAAACCGAAGCCAGACAAATTACATTTGGAAATGAGGCACACATTTTTAACAGCGAGGGTGCTTAACCAGTGGAACAAACTCCCAAGGGAGGTGGTGGATTCTCCTGCTACCTCCAAACCAAGACTAGATGCCAACGTGGAAGACATGCTTTAGAGGAACACGTTTTGCGTTAGTCAAACACAAGTCATTGGGCTCAATACGGGGGTAAATAGGTGAAATTCTGCAGCCTGTCTGTACAGGAGGACAGACTAGAGAGTGGGTCTCATAGTTTTTTGATCACGCCCCACTTCTTTGTGTCTGTACAAGTTTACCCTCCCCCCGCCACACAAATACATCTATTGATACATGCAGGGGTGGGGCTTCAACTGAATCATTTTCGGCTTCTTTCTTTTTCACTTGAGTTTTTTATTTCTTGAATGAATGAGCCAACGATCCATTGGAATAAGAGTCAAAGCAAAACTGTATTTGTGGTTCCTACTTACAATGAAATGTGCACACCGCACCAGCAAACAGATCCACACACAGATGGCAATGACTTTGTATAATGGTGTGCAAGCGTAGCAAAAATCTGTCAAAACGCACAGCGCCACCTAGAGTTAAATGCACAATGCTGTCTGAGGGCTGGAACTGTCTCGTGCTCCCCCCCCAAATATATTCTGCCCACCCCCAGAGGATCTCGCTCCCCATTTGAGAACCTCTGGACTAGATGATCTAATGGCTCCGTCTGGCTTAAATTCTATGAATCATGACTTATTGTCTTGAGTGGGTCGTTATCTTGGATGAACAAGTTGCTCCTCAGGATACTGATAGTCACTCAACAAGGATAGACGCTGGCCAAGAAGAATCGGGATTGTCACAGTAAAACCGGGATAGATGGTCTCTTTACCCTATAAACCAGGTCCTTTACTGTCTTGGGGGGAATCTCACAATTGTACCACTCTTCCTGCTGGGAACCACAGCCCCTCTATGCTATATAACTCTCTCAAAACTGGGTGAATGGGCAACAAAATGGCAGATGAAATTTAACGTTAATAAATGCAAAGTGGTGCACATTGGAAAACATAATCCCAACTATACATGTAAAATGATTGGGTCTAAATTAGCTGTTACCACTCAAGAAACAGATCTTGGAGTCATTGTGGATAGTTCTCTGAAAACAACCACTCCATGTGCAGCGGCAGTCAAAAAAGTGAACAGAATGCTGGGAATAATTAAGAAAGGGATAGAAAATAGGACAGAAAATATCATGTTGCCTCTATATAAATCCATGGTACACCCACATCTTGAATACTGTGTGGAGATGTCATCACCCCATCTCAAAAAAGATATACTGGAATTGGAAAAGGTTCAGAAAAGGTCTACAAAAATGATTAGGGGTATGGAACGGCTACCATAGGAGGAGAGATTAATAAGACTGGGACTTTTCAGCTTGGAAAAGAGATGGTTAAGGGGAGATATGATTGTGGTCTATAAAATCGTGATGGTGTAGAGAAAGTAGATATGGAAGTGTTGCTTACTACTTCTCATAACACAAGAAGTAGGGATCTCCAAATTAAATTAATAGGCATCAGGTTTAAAACAAATAAAAGGAAGTATTTCTTCACACAATGCACAGTCAACCTGTGGAACTCCTTGCCAGAGGATGTTGTGAAGGCCAAGACCATGACAGGGTTCAAAAATAACTAGATAAATTCATGGAGGGTAGGTTCATCGATGGCTATTAGCCAGGATGGGCAGGAATGGTGTCTCTAGCTTCTGTTTGCCAGAAGCTGGGAATGGGTGACGGGGATGGATCACTTGATGATTACCTATTCTGTTTGTTCCCTCTGGGGCACCTGGCACTGGCCACTGTTGAAAGACAGGATACTGGACTGGATGGACCTTTGGTCTGACCCAGTATGGCCATTTTTATGTTCTTATATACTTATCACCAAGAAGGTCCGATTGGACACCTCAGTCTCTTCCTTTCAGGTGTTTGTGATCAGAACTATACAGTCACCCCCAGCCTCCTTAAAACAAAGAGGTCTATTAGCAAATAGCACAAAGCATTAGAGAAAATGGTTTTGAAATACCAGGCAGCTGTCACACACCTACACTCATCTATCCCACATCTCACTACAAGCTAAGGTAGACAGGCTTTGCTCTGGAGATAGAGGAACAGAACTGGCCCAACTTACATTCTTTTGGGAAGCCGAGGAGCTCTTGGGACCCAGCCTAGTTTCCCTGTGTCTCTGAAAGCATCTTCCCATGTGTTTGCCCCTTTCTTGTGGAAGCAGCCTTTCCTGAAACCTGTGTGAGCCTGGGCCCAGTCACCACAGTGCTCAGCCGTGTCTGTGTTACAGGGCCAAGGTATGAAGCTGACCTTTGCCCTCAGACTGCTTTCTCCCAGCCAGACCATCTAAGATGAGGCCCCCGTGGCTGTTGCTCCATTACTTGTCAGTTAGACCCATTCAGCCTCAATGTATTGCAAACACCGGTCCGGTGACTGTGCTGAAACTCCTGTTGTCCCCATGATGCTCCAAGACTCCCCTCAGAAATCCACTACCTACCCCTCACTGTGACCTCCGAGCACCCCCACATCTGCCACAGACACCAATGTGCTGAAATCACAGGGCTGCCCAGAAGCCGGCTGTCACAGGAGGCTTTGGTAAGACACATGGCAGGTGTGTTGCTCTGTGGAACCCTGACCCAGCCCTGATCTTAGCGTCACAGAGTATCTGAGACCTGGAATTTATTTATTCTCCCGCCACCCCTGTGAGGCAGGGCAGGGCTATTATCCACCTGTGCAGAGGCTCAGAGACAGGAAATGGCTTCCCCATGGTCACACACAGCGTGGGAATTAAATCCTGAGTTGCAGAGCAGTGCCCAGATCACAGGACCAGCCTTCCAGACATCTGAGCAGTGACAGGCCTGGCTGGATTCTCTACTGCACCAGCAGAGCTCCCACCATGCTGCAGAGAGCAGGGATGGCAAGGAGCCAGTTACAGTGGTTTGATTCACTGGCCCGTTCTCCCCCTGCCTCAGCTGAGTTTAGAGCAGCCTGGGGGCTGGGCTGACCTGCACCTGATGGTGACGGCTTCCAAGAGCACAGCACATGCTGGCCAAGTCCCAGCGGACGTGGGCTACCTCAGAGTGTCCCCTTGGGGTCTGAGGTAGCCCTGCAGGTGTCCTGCCCTTCCCTGTAAGGTCCTTGCAATGACTTACTCTCAGCCTGGGATACTTAAAACAAGAGCCCTCTTTGTGGGGTCACATTAATTCAGTCTTCTCCAAAACACAGGCTCTCCTACCCTACAGCCCCATCCTCCTCCTTTACTCGGGAGACCCCATCCCCCTGCTAGCTGTGGTTAGCATTGGTTCAGCTTCGCTGCACCACCTGCTCCTCCTTTTCCCCTGAGGCCCCACGAAATCCCCTATCTCTTCCCACTAGGTCCTGCCCCCTGCTCCTCCACTTCCCCTGAGGGTCTGATACCGGCCAGGCTAGAGCCCGGCCATGGTAAGAGCTGCCCAGGGAGCCGGGGCTGCTGTGTGGAGACCCGGATTTTCCATTTTCCCTGAGTAGAACATCCTGGGGGGGTGGGAACACAGGCTGGGGGCTTCACTCGGGCCCCCAGTCCCCTTCCCAGGGGCACGAGGATGGTCTGGGAATCCACAGAGTGGCTCTGACTCCCTGAGCAGCTTTTACCAGGCCCTGTCTCTGGCTTCAGGCCTGGAGAGGGGGTGGAGCCTCGGGTAATGAGGAGAAGCAGGGGGTACGGTCTTGGGGGAAGAGATGGGGCAGAGGGAGGGGAAGACAGGGAACAGGTGGAGCAGAGGGTGGGGCTTCAAGGGGGAAGACAAAGGATGGGCAGGGTCACAGAGGTGACTGGGCTCCTGTATGTGTCCCACTTTTACCTTTTGAAAAGGTAATCCCCCTACATTGACTGGGCTGGCCTGGGATGGCAGCTAGCCATGCCTCTGTTGGGGAGTGGGGACTGTTTACACCCTTTCCAATCAGCTGGGGCAGCACAAACGGAGGTGAGGGGTAGGGGGAGGGAATCTGGGCCTGAGTCCTTTGCCAGGACTCCTCTGTGTCAGACCCTCACTCACACACAGCTCTGCTCTGCCTCGGTGGGGAGTGGGATGAACAGGTGTGTGGTGTGCAGAGCCATCAATGGGGATGGGGAGGTTTCCTGAATGGCTTCTCCTGGGCTCCTGTGATAATCATGTGTCTGACATGACTCAGTCACAAGCACCTGGCTGAGGGCGTAGGGGAGGGTGTAGGGAAAGGGTGGGTGTCAGTGCCCCTGGAATAGCCCCTGTCCACACCTGGTGCAGCACCCATGGGTCATGCTGCACCCAGAGCGCTCAGGAAGGTCCAGGACTGCGACTGCAGCTTTTTCCGTGACCCATGGATGTTAAACCAGTGACAGGCCAGGTGTAATGGGAAACAACATCCACCTCCCTTCTCTTTATTGACTGTATAGAGAGGAATTCTGAGATTGGAGCAGCCAGAGATAGAGCTAATTACGGGCCAACATCTCACCCGTCCCCTGACTATGCACGAACAAACTCACTTTGTAAATGCTGCTGCCTGCCTTGGTCTCCTTCCCGTAGTGCCCTGTCCTCCCTCACCAGCAGGTGGGGACAGCCCCTTGCTCCATGCCTTAGACCAGTGTTTTTCAAACCATGGGTTGCAACCCGGTACTGGGTCGCGCATGGAAGTCACTGGATCGCCTTGCTCTGGTCAGCACCGCCGACTGGAACATTAAAACTCCCATCGGTGGTGCTGCCCAGCTAAGGCAGGCTAGTGCCTACCTTTTCCAACACCGCGCTGCACCCCAGAAGTGGCCAGCAGCGGGTCCTGCTTCTAGGCAGGGGGGCCAAGGGGCTCTGTGCTCTGCCCACACCCCGAGCACCGGTTCTGCACTCCCATTGGCCGGGAACCAGCCAATGGGAACTGGGGGAGGGAGGCGGTGCCTGAGGGCTAGAGTCACGCAAAGCTGCTTGCGCACTTCCATCTAAGAGCTGGGCCTCCTGCTGGCTGCTTCCGGGGCGTAGCGCAGTCTGCGGTACCAGGACTGGCAAGAAGCCTGCCTCTGCACCCCGGCTGTGCCTCTGACCGGGAGCTGCCAGAGGTAAGTCCGTGCCCCAAACCACACCCCAACCCTCTGCCCCAGCCCTGAGCCTCCCCCAAACCTGGAACCCCTTCCTACAACCCAAACCCCTCATCCCAGGCACCACCCCAGAGCCTGCACCCCTAGCCCAGATCTGTGACCCTCTCCTGAATCCCAACCCACTGCCCCAGCCCAGACCCCCCCACATTCCCCAAACCCCTCATACCTAGCCCACCCTGCAGTCCTCACCCCTCCATCCCAACCCTCTGCCCCAGCCCTGAGCCCCTCCCTCCCCCCCAAACCCCTCATTCCTAATTCCGTTGGGTCACAGGCATCAACAATTTTATTCAACTGGGTCCCCAGAAAAAAAGTTTGAAAACCACTGCTTTAGACCTCATCTGAATCTCTTTCTACAGAGTGGAGATCAGTAGCTCATTTCTTCTCGGATGTATGGGTCCAGGATGAAATAGGTAACCCTAGCTGGTGTTCTTTGTCTCCTGTGTTATGACCGCTGGAGCCAGGTGAGGAACTGAACCTTCACTTGACGAACACCCTGATTATCCTCGCACGAAGGTGTTTGCTTTTCACGCTGTACACAACTGGGTTCATCAGGGGTGGGACCAGCAGGGAGATGTAGCTCAGAACAATCTGAAGCAAGTAAGAAGAGCTATTCCAGAATCTGTACATCACAACCAAGCTGATGTCTGGTGTGTAGAAGAGCAGGATGGCACAGAGGTGGGAGACGCAGGTGTTCAGGGCCCTGAGGCATTGAGCATGGGATGCGATGCTCAGCACTGTTTTGAGGATCATCACATAAGAGAGGAAGATGAGCAGCAAGTCCAATCCCATTGTTATGAGTTTGGTAAACAAGCCAAAGATATTGTTGACTCTGATATCTGAACAAGCCATCTTCATGACCTCCTGGTGCAGGCAGTAGGAATGGGAGAGGACATTGGCTCGACAGTATTGGAACTGTTTCAGGAGAATGGTGAGTGGGAGTATCACAGCCACCCCTCTTAGAACACACACCAGGCCCATCTTGGCTATTCTTGGCAGTGTTAAGATGGAGGCATATCTCAGTGGTTCACGGATAGCTATGCAGCGGTCCAAGGCCATCAACAAGAGGATGGAGGATTCAATACATTGAAGCGAGTGGATGAAGAACAGCTGGGCTAAACAGGCATCGACGCTGATCTCCCTAAAGTTAAACAAGAATATGCCCAGCATTGTTGGTATCGTGGATATCGATAAGCCAAGGTCTGAGACAGCCAACATGGAAAGGAAAATGTACATGGGCTCATGGAGGCTTGCATCTGTTCCTATAATAAACAGAATGACTGAATTTCCTACTATCGAAATAACATACATTAGGCAGAAGGGGATAGAGATCCAGATATGAACGTCTTCCTGCCCAGGTATCCCGGTGAGAAGGAACACAGTATGTGTGAATTTGGTGTCATTGAGAGCTGACATAATGCACTGGGCAGATCCGGGGACTTTTGAACTTTCCTTCCTGAAAGGAAAAACAGGACACTAAATGATATTTAGCTAGACATCTTGATGCTCTCAGTGCAAGTCTACAGAGGTTTTTTTTTAAAAATCCTTACTACTGTATTTGGATTTTCTGGTCACTCATATAAACACACCCAGTCCCTCTTTGAATCCTGCTAAGCTCTTGGCACCATTGATATATTAAGGTTGGAAGTTCTGCAGCCTACTTGAGCACAGTTTGATTTTACAATTATGACCTTATCACAAAAAAACCCATCCTTTCCAGGCCTCCACTTCTGAATATTTCCCACTGTATCATGATGTGTAAACACATGGCAAGTGCATGGTGGAAAAGGTCATTGTATTTATCTGTCCTGAATTGAAGCGATTTATAAACTTGTTTCATTGCCTCATTATATATAATTATTTATTTTCTCCACTCCTGAGCGTCCAACTTATGTCACTGCCTCTTTGCAGCACATGGGATAAATTCTTAAGGCCAGGTTTTGAATTCGATAACAGTGACTTCAGCAGCATCACCCCAGATTTCCACGTTTAATTTCGGTCAGAGGCAGGCTCTATTAACTTTCCCTTACCAACTGTTCCCGATGATACACTCTGTCACCAAGAATCCCTCCAAGAGAAGCTGAAGTGCTTTACCGGGCCAGGGTTGACTGAATCCAGAGAGCTTGATCATCATACAGGATTCTCTTCATCCTCATAGGACCTGCATCCTCTCTCCATGCAAGGGTCTGTAAATATCTGGGAAGTTACAGCCCATCACAGACAGTTACTTCAGCTGGATGGGGGAGAGGATGGCATCACAAATGAGTGAACGGTGAAAACACTATGTTTACACTAATATCCAGTTGAGTGTGCAAGTTACTTCAGCCATTCTCATGTAACAGGTGATGGGTGTCCATTATATACAACCACTCTTACAGTCCCCTTTCCTCCACCTCAGCTCCACTCTTTGCTAAAACACAAACCAATGGATCTGTTCTCCCAGGACTTTTTGCAAAGTCTTGTACAGGTAGAGCAGAGGGATTGTGTTCATGACGCTGAATGTAAGTGTCACAAACAGCTTCTGGTCAGTTACCAGGAGACAGTATCATACAACTGTTCACTGCACAAAGAGTTAACAGCACAAACCCATTGCAAACATTATGTGGAGTATTTCTGAAATACTTTCTAAAGCAAAAGCCATTAAGCAGTAAAGTTACCACTGCTCCTTCCTGTAGAGATTCCAACAACTCTGCTGCTGGCTTTCAATATACAGGCATGCAATGAAGGTTTGATTTGTAATATCTGTATTACAATGAAAAGTTTTGGCATAACATTTACACATCTATATGTCAACCCATTCTTTTGCTTCTGATCTTCTTTCAGAGATGATTTCTCAGGTCAGAGTGGTACTTAAAATGCACCATCTGTCATCTGGATTTCTTCACAACCTGAAAAGATCGCAGCGTCTCAGCCCTCATTCAGTCATTTGTCAGCAAACAAAAGTCAAGTAGCTCCTCTGTCCCTGGGTTAATAGCTGACGGCGTCTCCCCGGGTTCAGTTCTGTCAGTCTGTAACATTACCCTCTGGTGTTATCTGGACCAGTGATCTGCTAGGTCACTCCAATCTTTGACTGGGAGCCAGCCTTACCCTGCTCTGCTGTGAGAACCCCCACACCTGGGCTGTTCACTCACAGCCTCCAGCATGTAAACCACTCCCAGCTACTTGCAACCGAATGACACTAGCCAATATCTCCAGTCCCAGACACAACCCTAGGAACCTCCATCTTGCAGTGTCCAGTTATGCTCGCTGGATGCTGAAATCTTATATAAGTTCATCAATTTAACAAATAAATTGATATGAACCAGGCTTATTATCCCCAGGGGAGTCTCTGACACACTTCAAACCAAGTGCACTGCTTCAGGTAGAATAAACAAACAGATGTATTAACTACAAAGATAAATTTTAAGTCATTATAAGTCAGAACACAACAAGTCAGATTTGATAAAATGAAATAAAAGCAAAACACATTCTAAGCTGATCTTAACACTTTCAGTGCCCTTACAAACTTAGGTGCTTCTCACCACAGGCCGGCTTGTTGTTCTTCAGCCAGGCTCTCCTCTTTGATCAGCGCTTCAGTCGCTTGGTGGTGGTGTCTGTAGATATAGTTGGAAGAGAGAGAGAGAGAGAGAGAGAGAACCTGGCAAAGTCTCTCCCTTTTATCATGTCCTTTCTTCCATCTTGGCTTTACCCCCCCCCCCCCTTCAGAGTCAGGTGAGCATTACCTCACTGCAGTCCCAAACTGACCAAAGGAATGGGGGTGACTCACTCGAGAGTCCAACAGATCCTTTGCTGTTGCCTAGGACAGTGTCCTTCATTCCTGTGAGGCTGGGCTGGGTTTGTCTCATACATGCCCTGATGAGGTGTGAACTGCCCCTCTGCTCTTGGGGAGTTTTTGTCTGGGCTTGCTTTAATCCATGAGGACACATTTTCACCCTCATAACTATATACATGAAATTACAACCTATAACATCACTATAACAATTACTATAAGAAGCATGCTCAGTGCATCATGAGCCTTCCCAAAGCACCCAACATGACAAACTTTGCATTGGATACCACACAGTCATTTTATAAAGATGAACATGGGGGTGCTGGGTTTTCCCCAGAGGTACAGAGTGTCACACAGTCTGTAGGCTGTATCCGGAGTGATAACAGACATTGGGATCCCCGAGCTCTTACTCTCTAGTACATAGTGACCCCAGCTCCTGTTATTCAGCCAGGATGAGGGTTTGCAGGAAGTGGATTTGAAAGTCCAATGCATGAATGTTCATGGAAATGGAATGTCATTTCCCACAGGAAACTAGTCGATTGCTCTCTCTCTTTGTCTCTCTCTGACAGTCTCTGTCCTGTATGCATAAAATCCATAGCATGCGGGAACAGCATTGTGACAGACATGGAACTGAGCTGCCATAATCAATGTGTGTGTTAAACCCAGTTCTGGGGATGGTTGCTGAAGAGCTACATGGGGTTAACTATTGGTATGTTTATGTTATGGCTGTATTATGGCTCTTCCTAGTTTCATAGCAGGCTGCTAGAAAAAAAGCAGGAAAGGAAACTACAGCTCAAGAAAAGCCATCGCTCAGTCAGCACTTCAGGGAGATTGAGAGACTACAAGCTGGGAAGAGCCTATTTTCGGGCTCCAGTCACGTTACACAGGTTTTTTTACCAGCGCTTTTGAGTCTCTGCAGAACTGGGGCAGCTGTTGCTGAGAAGCTCTTCAGGCCGACAGGCACAGACACCGCTGGGGAAATCTGACGGCCCTCGGCCTGCCTGGGTCTCTATCAGAGTGGGAGGGTTTGCAGCCAGAGATGTGTACTGACTGTTGTTTGAAAACCCTTTTATTTTCCCATGTTATGTTTTCTTCTTGCTGTTGAGATTAAACTGTATTTTGGTTTAAGAAGGCTGGCTGGTCACTCATCTCACTACTACTCACAGACTCCCAGGTGCCCAAACCACTTGGACTCCTGGGTAAGTATCTGGTAGCCCAGGGCCCAGGATGAGGGTGCGAGGATTGAGAGGGAAGGGTACGAGGCCTGACATCTGATGCTCGGAGAACAGGGCGCGAGCAGAGATACCGGTAGCCATATAACGCTTAGGGGTATCTACAGGGAAGTAGTGCTGGAATCC
Organism: Trachemys scripta elegans; assembly: GCF_013100865.1. Classification (NCBI taxonomy): domain Eukaryota; kingdom Metazoa; phylum Chordata; order Testudines; family Emydidae; genus Trachemys; species Trachemys scripta. The sequence goes on from NC_048298.1 coordinate 338,986,119, forward strand.
TCAGCCAGTCAGGAAACAGCAATATGCCCTATCTGACCTATTACCATGAAGCAACACAGCTCTGAATTCCTGCATTCACAATCGAGCCAGAGAAAAAACCCTTTGAAAATGCATTTGCTGATTAAATTTCCAGGAGCAAATAAACCTGACACAATCTGGGAACTAGTCACTGACATTGTGTGCGGTCTCCTTTCACTGAGCCCCTTGCAGGATTGGGCCCAGAGCACACGGCACCTCTAGAAATGGGACCCCTTGAGAAATCTTGACTCGGGGCATCAGTGTTTTAACACTCCGAGCTCGCTTTTTATGTCAGATTTCTGTGTAGCTTGAACAACCCACTGTGGAGCATGGGCAGATGCAGGGGAGGGGTTCCCAAGCTACCTAGTGCTGCCTGTCCTCCAGCCCCTGTCACTGAGTCACCACAACACCCAGCTGAGTCCTTTGCTGCTGCACAGAACATCTGCAAATGGAAACAGCGTGAAGCCTTTCCCCTTCACTGCACATTTTAAAGATAGTGAAACCTGCCAACGTACCCAATTCCTGCTAGAAGGGGAGCCACTGACACTAGAGGTCTTCACGGTAAAGGAGCAGGAGTTATCAGGGAGGTAGCACAGACAGCAGGTAGTATCTGCTCAGACAGGGAGGCAACTGTCTTTATGAAGAAAGCTTCCACATTCCTTTGGGGGCCACTTGGCCATCAGGGAACCTCAGCTGCTTGGCTTTGTGTACATGAGCTTTAACCCCGTCACAGCCAATGACAAACTGCAGGAGGCCAAATCACAGGGGACGTGTGATGATCTTACTCACTTGGACTGCAGCTTCAGCCCTGCTGCAGGCTCTATTCCTGGAATCTGGGCTTGTCCTCACTGTTCGTGTGGTTCCGATTAGCTACAGGGCTACCATGGGGGCGGCTGAGTGGTAACAATGATGCTGTCACAGCTGTGATCTTGCTGAAATAAAATAAAATAGAATAATAATAACAAATTTATAATATAGGAGCAGATTTCTTCCCGTGGTCCCCTTTCCTGCATTACAAACCCAGGGTGCAGGCCAGGGAAAGGAGATTCCACAGGGCTCCATATAGGGATCTTCCCTCTATCATTTTAGGAGGTGACGTCCCGTCCCTTCCCTTCCCCCTGAGGAATGAAAAGTGTGTGTGTGTGTGTGTGTGTGTGTGGCGGAATCAAGATCCCCAAAGTTATGAACAGATCTCAGTGATCCACTGGTAGCTAGGCCCACTCCCCACAGACTCTGGGCTTCCACCACTGCTCTAGGACCCTCTCCAGCTCCCTGCTAGCACAGGTTCATCAGAGATGTGCTACCAGGGCCCGTCACAGTAGCCGCTGCTCACAGAATCTGCCGAAGGGACCTTGTTCAGGGTGGAGGGGGCTGCACAGAGATGGGAAGGCTGGTTAGAGTAGCTGATGGGCACAATACCCCAGCCCTAAACTGGTAGGGTGAATTTGACCTTTCCATTCCCAGAGTGCAGCCATAGACTCCCTCAGTGCAACCTTCATTTATGTTATGAAGGAGAGGGAGATGAAAAGCCTCCAATTTCTCTTGGAGATCCAGGCAGCTGCAGGTGGGCAAAGTCATGGCAGCTGAGCTTTCAGAGAAAAATGATCCATTTTCTATGAAAACTCACCACAACAAATGGGTGAAAAGGAAACATTTTAGTTTGGGTGAAAATTCTTTGTGGTGGTGGTAACTCTGTTTTTCAGCTGAGCTTTAGCTCAAATCATGAGCCTCTGTCCCTTCTGCTACAGGACCACACCTATAGGTGGCAGCACTAGCCCCTCATCAGCCACACACAGTGAACCACCTCTTAGAGTGACTATATTTCCCAAAGAGAAAGCAGGTGATCCTCAGATGCATATGAAGACTCACTGCTACCTCCAGATGACAGGGTATCTCAGAATTTAGAGTGAGCAACACTGGAGCCTTGACAATGACTTGTTTCAGGTGGCCTACTGCCTCTGCGTGTTGCTCAGTCCCTTCCCATTGGTAGCAGTGAGTCTTAATATGTTAGCAACTGTGGCTTCACAAGAGAGACATGGGAAGATCAGACCTGTGGCAGAGGTACCATTTGTTTGTAGATGGTTCTAGTTTTTATCATCAAGGAGAAAACGTATACTGGGTTTGGAATCCATGCAGTTCCTCCCAAGGGAAAAGTAAAGCCTTGGGAGAAGGCATATTCACGCACTCCAAATTCAGCCCAAGATGCTGACTTAGCAGTGGTGGCTTGTGTGTTGGAGTACTGTGTGCAGTTCTCAATCACCACCATAAACCAAAGCATCTGTCTGTTTTCACACTCATCATGGGTGTGCAATTCTCTCACAGACTTTCTACCATGTTGGGAAAAAAATGGGTTCACGTCTTCTGATGGTTCACTTATTAAGTATGCAACGCTGATGAAATACATCCATTGGCTAGCAGTAAAAATCACTGTGCCAGGGTAGCTGATCAAAGTGAAAAAAAATAAAGGCCCATTGAAAGTTAGTACCCTATGCTATAGAAAATGGGAAGGCTGATAAATTGGCCCGAGAACCATGCGACTACCAGAACGTTTGATCTGGCACACCAGTGGCACTCAATTGGAGGGAATAAAAATGGATACCTACCTGCAGAATCTGCAAGAACATTTAAACCAGGCCCACTTGCAGGTAGCTGCTAAAGTGGGGAAATCTAGATGAAAGGCAAATGCCTACTTTGACAAAAACCAGAAAGAGATCACTTGGGAGTTTGGAAACCAAGTAATGCTGTCATCTTACAAAGCACCAGAGCATGGGCTGTGTAATCAATGAATCAGACCCTCCGAATCCTCAAAGTTAGGATAAAAGGAGGCAAGCGTAATAGAGACAGAATCTACCATGCTAATCAGTTAAAGCTGTATTGATCATCCAGGTCACAGGAGAACTTCCTTCTCAGAACCTAGGTGAACATAACCCAACGGAATCGCGACAGCTAGAGTCGTGCAGATCACAACTATGAATCATAATACGCAAAAACCAGTGGGAGAACACTTTAACCTGTCTGGCCATTCAATGACAGACCTGCAGGTGGCTATCTTACAACAGAAAAACTTCAAAAACAGACTCCAACGAGAGACTGCTGAGCTGGAATTGATATGCAAACTAGATACAATCAACTCAGGATTGAATAAGGACTGGGAATGGCTGAGCCATTACAAACATTGAATCTATCTCCCCTTGTAAGTATTCTCACACTTCTTATCAAACTGTCTGTACTGGGCTAGCTTGATTATCACTTCAAAAGTTTTTTTCTCTTACTTAATTGGCCTCTCAAAGTTGGTAAGACAACTCCCACCTGTTTATGCTCTCTGTATGTGTGTATATATATCTCCTCAATATATGTTCCACTCTATATGCATCCGAAGAAGTGAGCTGTAGTCCACGAAAGCTTATGCTCTAATAAATTTGTTAGTCTCTAAGGTGCCACTGATAATATCCCACCTTAATTGATTAGTCTTCTTATAGTTGGTATGACAACACCCATTTTTCATGTTCTTTGTGTGTGTATATATATATACGCTTGATAGGGGGAGGGATAGCTCAGTGGTTTGAGCATTGGCCTGCTAAACCCAGGGTTATGAGTTCAATCCTTGAGGGGGCCACTTGGGGATCTGGGGCAAAATCAGTACTTGGTCCTGCTAGTGAAGGCAGGGGGCTGGACTCGATGACCTTTCAAGGTCCCTTCCAGTTCTAGGAGATGGGATGGGATATTCCTACTGTATTTTCCACTGCATGCATCCAATGAAGTGGATTTTAGCCCACAAAAGCTTATGCCCAAATAAATTTGTTAGTCTCTAAGGTGCCACAAGTACTCCTCATTATTTTTGTCAGAAGACAGGACACTGAGCTAGATGGACCTTCGGTCTGAATCCATATGGCCATTCTTATGTTCTTAAATTGTTCCATTGATGGATGGGCTGATGCAAACAAGCCTTTTCCAGGAGCTATCTCTGTTACAGAGCTGGTGTAGCCACCCTAGCAGACATCCATGGTAATGTGACCATACCTCCCATTCTGGCCAGGACAGTCCCTTTTTAAGCCCTGTCCCAGCCAATGCAACTTTTTTTTTTCAAAAGGAGACATTTCTACTGTTTGCTCTTGCTGACTTGATCAGTTGGCAAGAGCAAATGGGACAAATGTCCACTTGTGTCAAAAAAATGGGGAAGTGGGAGTGGAGGAATGTTCAGGGGAGGCTAGTGCAGATGGCAGCACCCTGCAGATGGTGAGGCAAAGCTGGGGTGGGGGTTTCCCCTACAGTATTCCAGCGACAGCGTCTCCCGTTTTCTCTTTGGGAAATATAGTCACCTTAAGGGGCTGCTCAGTGTGGGAGGTGGATGGGGGGCTAGCGCTGCCACCTAAGGGTGTGGTCCTGTAGCGGGAGGGACAGAGGCTCACGGTTTGAGCTAGAGCTGGGCTTGAAAACAGGTTTCCCCCCCACACACAAACTGAAATGTTTCCTTTTCATCCATTCTCTGGGGTGAGTTTTCATAGAAAATGGATCATTTTTCTCTGAAAGCTCAGCTGCCATGACTTTGCCCACATGCAGCTGCCTGGATCTCCAAGAGAAATTGGAGCCTTTTCATCTCCCTCTCCTTCATAACATACATGAAGGTTGCACTGAGGGAGTCTATGGCTGCACTCTGGATATGGAAAGGTCGAAACCTCCCGACCAGTCTACGGCTGGGGTATTGTGCCCATCAGCTACATTAACCAGCCTTCCCATCACTGTACAGCCCCCTCCAACCTCTACAACACCCCTTCAGCAGATCCTGCAGGCAGTGGCTACTGTGACAGGGCCTGGTAGCACATCTCTGATGAACCTGTGCTAGCAGGGAGCTGGAGAGGGTCCCAGAGCAGTTGTGGTGGCCCAGAGATTGTGGGTGGGGGGCCTATCTACCAGTGGATCACTGAAATCTGTGCATAACTCTGAGGATCCCTGGATCCTGGTTCCCCTTTTCATTCATCATGGAGAAGGGAAGGGACCTCACCCACTGGAATGATCCAAGGGAAATTTCCCTGTACGGAGCCTTATGGAATCTCCCTTCCCTGGCCTGCACCCTTGGTTTGTAATGCAGGAAAGGGGGCTGCCGGGGAGAAATATGGTCCTACACTGTTATTAATTATTATTATTATTATTATTATATTATTTCAGCAAGATCACAGCTGTGACAGCAGCATCATTACCACTCGGCTGCCCCTGAGGTAGCCAGGTGACTAATCGGAACCATATGAACAGTGAGGACAAGCCCAGATTCCAGGAATAGAGCCTGCAGCAGGGCTTGTGCTGCATTCCAGGTGGATAAGATCACCACACATCCCCTGTGATTTGGCCTCCTGCAGTTTGCTATTGGCTGTGACACGGGGTTAAAGCTGGTGCACACGAAGCCAAGCAGCTGAGGTTCCCTGTTGGCCAAGTGGCCCCCAAGGAAATGTGCAAACATGCTTCATATAAACAGTTCCCTCCCCATCTGTACAGATACTGCCTGCTGTCTGTGCAACTTCTCCGATGACTCCTTGCCCTTTTGGGTGAAGACTTCTGGTGTCAGCGGCTCCCCTTCTAGCAGGAACTGGGTACGTTGGCAGGTTTCACTATCTTTCAAATGTGAATTTGAATAGACCACCAGACCAGGGGGATGAGGTGGATGAGGCTTTCTTCTGGCAACTAGCAGAAGTTGCTAGATCGCAGGCCCTGGTTCTCATGGGAGACTTTAATCACCCTGATATCTGCTGGGAGAGCAATACAGCGGTGCACAGGCAATCCAGGAAATTTTTGGAAAGTGTAGGGGACAATTTCCTGGTGCAAGTGCTGGAGGAACCAACTAGGGGCAAAGCTTTTCTTGACCTGCTGCTCACAAACAGGGAAGAACTAGTAGGGGAAGCAAAAGTGGATGGGAACCTGGGAGGCAGTGACCATGAGATGGTCGAGTTCAGGATCCTGACACAAGGAAGAAAGGAGAGCAGCAAAATACGGACCCTGGACTTCAGAAATGCAGACTTTGACTCCCTCAGGGAACAGATGGGCAGGATCCCCTGGGAGAATAACATGAAGGGCAAAGGGGTCCAGGAGAGCTGGCTGTATTTTAAAGAATCCTTATTGAGGTTGCAGGAACAAACCATCCCGATGTGTAGAAAGAATAGTAAATATGGCAGGCGACCAGCTTGGCTAAACAGTGAAATCCTTGCTGATCTTAAACGCAAAAAAGGGGCTTATAAGAAGTGGAAGATTGGACAAATGACCAGGGAGGAGTATAAAATTATTGCTCAGGTGTGCAGGAGTGAAATCAGGAAGGCCAAATCACACTTGGAGTTGCAGTTAGCAAGAGATGTTAAGAGTAACAAGAAGGGTTTCTTCAGGTATGTTAGCAACAAGAAGAAAATCAAGGAAAGTGTGGGCCCCTTACTGAATGAGGGAGGCAACCTAGTGACCGAGGATGTGGAAAAAGCTAATGTACTCAATGATTTTTTTGCCTCTGTCTTCACGCACAAGGTCAGCTCCCAGATTGCTGCACTGGGCAGTACAGCATGGGGAGAAGGTGACCAACCCTCTGTGGAGAAAGAAGTGGTTCGGGACTATTTAGAAAAACTGGACGTGCACAAGTCCATGGGGCCGGATGCGCTGCATCCGAGGGTGCTAAAGGAGTTGGCGGGTGAGATTGCAGAGCCATTAGCCATTATTTTTGAAAACTCATGGCGATCGGGGGAGGTCCCAGATGACTGGAAAAAGGCTAATGTAGTGCCCATCTTTAAAAAAGGGAAGAAGGAGGATCCGGGGAACTACAGGCCAGTCAGCCTCACCTCAGTCCCTGGAAAAATCATGGAGCAGGTCCTCAAGGAATCAATTATGAAACATTTAGAGGAGAGGAAAGTGATCAGGAACAGTCAGCATGGATTCACAAAGGGGAAGTCGTGCCTGACTAACCTAATTGCCTTCTATGATGAGATAACTGGCTCTGTGGATGAGGGGAAAGCAGTGGATGTGTTATTTCTTGACTTTAGCAAAGCTTTTGATACTGTCTCCCACAGTATTCTTGCCACCAAGTTAAAGAAGTATGGGCTGGATGAATGGACTGTAAGGTGGATAGAAAGCTGGCTAGATCGTCGGGCTCAACGGGTAGTGATCAATGGCTCCATGTCTAGTTGGCAGCCGGTTTCAAGCGGAGTGCCCCAAGGGTCGGTCCTGGGGCTGGTTTTGTTTAATATCTTTATTAATGATCTAGAGGATGGTGTGGACTGCACTCTCAGCAAGTTTGCAGATGACATTAAACTATGAGGCGTGGTGGATACACTGGAGGGTAGGGATCGGATACAGAGGGACCTAGACAAATTAGAGGATTGGGCAGAAAAAAACCTGATGAGGTTCAACAAGGACAAGTGCAGAGTCCTGCACTTAGGACAGAAGAATCCCATGCACTGCTACAGACTAGGGACCGAATGGCTAGGTAGCAGTTCTGCTGAAAAGGACCTAAGGGTCACAGTGGACGAGAAGCTGGATATGAGTCAACAGTGTGCTCTTGTGGCCAAGAAGGCTAACGGCATTTTGGGCTGTATAAGTAGGGGCATTGCCAGCAGATCGAGGAACGTGATCGTTCCCCTTTATTCGACATTGGTGAGGCCTCATCTGGAATATTGTGTCCAGTTTTGGGCCACACACTATAAGAAGGATGTGGAAAAATTGGAAAGAGTCCAGCGGAGGGCAACAAAAATGATTAGGGGTCTGGAGCACATGACTTATGAGGAGAGGCTGAGAGAACTGGGATTGTTTAGTCTCCAGAAGAGAAGAATGAGGGGGGATTTGATAGCAGCCTTCAACTACCCGAAGGGGGGTTCCAAAGAGGATGGAGCTCGGCTGTTCTCAGTGGTGGCAGATGACAGAACAAGGAGCAATGGTCTCAAGTTGCAGTGGGGGAGGTCCAGGTTGGATATCAGGAAAAACTGTTTCACTAGGAGGGTGGTGAAACACTGGAATGCGTTACCTAGGGAGGTGGTGGAGTCTCCTTCCGTGGAGGTTTTTAAGGCCCGGCTTGACAAAGCCCTGGCTGGGATGATTTAGCTGGGAATTGGTCCTGCTTTGAGCAGGGGGTTGGACTAGATGAGCTCTTGAGGTCCCTTCCAACTCTGATATTCTATGATTCTATGATTCTATGAATTGAAGGGGAAAAACTACAGGCTGTTTCCATTTGATGGGGCTGGAGGGCAGGCAGCAGTAGGTAGTTTGTCAACCCCTCCCCGACATCTGCCCATGCTCCACGGTGGATTATTCAAGCTACACAGAAATCTGACATTGAAAGCGAGTTTCAAGTTTTAAAACCCTGATGCCCCGAGTCAGGATTTCTCAAGGGGTCCCATTTCTAGAGGTGCCGTGTGTTTTGGGCCGATCCTGCCAGGGGCTGAACAAGAGGAGGCCACCACAGAGTATCAGTGACTATTTCCCCAATTCCCTCAGGCATATTCGCTCCTGGAAATGTAATCAGCAAACACATTTTCAAAGGTTTTATTTTCTGGTTTGTCTGTGAAAGGAGGAATTCAGATCTACATTACTCTGTGGTAACAGGTCCGATAGGGCATATTTCTGTTTCTAGATTTGCTAGGGCGCTGGCATTTCTGCCCTGTACATACCCTTCACAGTTATAGGGTTACCGTCATCTCTGTCCCCTCTCTGGTCTTTGAGTGCCAGATGTCAGGCCTCATTGCCTTCCCTTTCATGGAGTGAAATCCCACGATTCTCCCACCCTCAGACAGGGCCCTGGGCTACAGTACACTGTGGGTCAACTGCGCTTGCCCTGCATTAGACAGTATTTCAGAAGTAATCTAAATTCTGTTTCCAATGGGTTTGTGCTACTAACTCTTTGTTCAGTGAACAGTTGTATGATACTGTCTCCTGGTAACTGACCAGACGCTGTTTCTAGCACTTATCTTCAGGGTCACGAATACAGTCCCTCTGCAATAACTGTGTAGACTTTCCAAAAAGTCCTGAATGAACAGAACGGCTGGTCAGTGTTTTAGCAAACAGTAGAGCTGAGGTGGAGGAAAGGGGTGTATAATAGTGGTTGTATGTAGTTTACATCCAACACCTCTTACAGGAGCATGGCTGAAGTAACTTAAACACTGAAGTGGATATTATTGCAAACCTAGTGTTTGCACTATTCACCCATTTGTGACACTAATCCCTCCCATGCCCAGCTGAAGTAATGCTCTGTGTTAACTTGTAACTTGCCAAATATCTACTGACCCCTTGGTTTGGGAGTGGGTGCAGGTCCTTTGACCATGAAAAGAAGCCTATGGGATGATTGAACTCTCTGGATTCAGTCAATGGTGGCCAGGTAAAGCACTTCAGCTTCTCCTGGAGGGATTCTTGGGGGTCAGAGTGTATCACCATGAACATTTTATAAGGGAAAGTTAATAGAGCTTGGTTCTGATCGAATTTACACATGGAAGTCTGGAATGATGCCATTGAATCCAATGTCTTTGAATTAAGAACCTGTCCCTAAGAATTTATCGCATGAACTGTAAAGAGGCAGTGGCAAAATTTGAACTTGGAGGAGTGATGAAAATAAAAAAAAAACATACAACAATGAGGCAATGAAACAGGTTTATAAATAGCTTCAATGCAGGACAGATACATTCAATGACTGTTTTCACCATGCAATTTCCATGTGTTTATACAGGTCATGATATAATGGGCCACAATCAGAAGTGGAGGGCCAGAAAGTGTGTTGGTGGGAATGTCCAATTACAATAGTTTTTTTTTTAAGCATTCAAAGGGCTCTAACCCTTCCTGATTTACACCAGAAAATATGTCTAACTAGTGCAGTGGTTGCCAAACGGTTGTGCTGGTGTCCCCTTTCACGTACCAAGCCTCTGAATGCAACCCTCCTTATAAATTAAAAACTTGTTTATATATTTAACACCGTTATAAAAGCTGGAGGCAAAGCAAGGTTTGGGGTAGAAGTTAACAGCTCATGATCCCCCATGCAGTAACCTCTGGACCACCTGAGGGGTCCTGACCCCCACTATGAGAACCCCTGAACTAGTGTATGTTGGGGGAAACTTTTCCTAGGAGCTGGGTTATATCATATCTGCCTATTGCAGGGCTTCTTCCACCTTCCTCTGCAGCATCTGGAACTGGCCACTGGATACTGGGCTAGATGGACTGCAGGTCTGATCCAGTCTGGCAGTGCTTGTCTTCCTATCGCTGGTATAAATCCAAGACTATGTTTTTGCTGATCTTGCTTGAGCTCCTGGGGGACTCTAGACTTTCACTGAGGGGAGAATGATGTCTAGTTAAATATCATCTAGTCTCCTGTTGTTTTTCCTTTCAGGAAGGAAAGCTCAAAACTCCTCGGACCTGCCCGGTACATTATGTCAGCTGTCAATGACAGCAATTTCAACTCTGCAGTGTTCCTTCTCACCGGGATACCTGGGCAGGAAGATGTCCCTCTCTGGATCTCTATCCCCTTCTGTTTAATGTATGTCATTTCGATAGTAGGCAATTCAGTCATTCTGTTCATTATAAAAACAGATCCAAGCCTCCATGAGCCTATGTATATTCTCCTTTTCATGTTGGCCGTCACAGATCTTGGCTTATCGATATCCACCATACCAACAATGCTGGGCATATTGTTGTTTAACTCTAGGAAGATCAGCCTCGATGCCTGTTTTGCCCAGCTGTTCTTCATCCACTGGCTTCAATGCATTGAATCCTCTGTGCTCTTGTTGATGGCCTTTGACCGCTTCATTGAGATCTGTAACCCACTGAGATATGCTTCCATCTTAACACTGCCAAGAATAGCCAAGATGGGACTGGTGTTTGTGCTAAGAGCAGTGGCCGTAACATTTCCCCTCCCTTTTCTCCTGAAACGGTTCCAATATTGTAAAGCCAATGTCCTCTCCCATTCCTACTGCCTGCACCAGGAAGTCATGAAGATGGCTTGTTCGGACATCAAAGTGAACGACATCTATGGCTTATCTGTTACACTCATAACTATGGGGTTGGACTCGCTGCTCATCCTCCTCTCTTATGTGATGATCTTCAAAACGGTGCTGAGTGTCACATCCCACACGGAGTCCCTCAGGGCCCTAAACACCTGCATCTCCCACCTCTGCGCCATCTTGCTGTTCTATATACCAGTGATTGGTCTGGCTGTGATACACAGATTCAGAAATAGCTCTTTTCACTTGCTTCAGGTTGTCCTGGGCTATATCTACCAGCTGGTTCCGCCCGTGATAAATCCAATTGTGTACAGTGTGAAAAGTAAACACTTCCGTGCGAGGATAATCAGAGCATTCATCAAGTGAAGGGTCAGTTAATCATCCTATTCCAGTGCTGGTGACACGGGAGATGAAAAAAACAGTCTATGGCCACCTAGTGCACCCTGGATCCTCTTCCCCCGACACCCCTCCCTCTGCTCCATCTCTTCCCCCAAAGCCAACCCCCCTGCTCCTCCTCTTTATCTGGGGCTCTGTCTCCTCTCCAGGCTAGAAGCCATAACCAGGCCTTGGTAATAGCTGCCCAGAGTACCAGATCAACTGAGAGGAGTCCCAGACCCTCCCACTGCCCTGGACAGGAGGCTTGCGGGCCTGAGATAAGCCTATGTCACTGCCCCAAGGATGTACTACCCAGGGAAGGTGGAGAATCCTGGGCTATCCACAGCAACCTGGACTCCATGGGTAGCTCTTACCACAGTCCAGTTCTGGCCTATCCAGGGAGCAGAGCCTTGGAGAAATGGAGGAGAATGGGGCAGGGCCTACTGGGAAGTAATGGGATAGGGAGACCTTTGGGGAAAAGGGTGTGCGGCAAGCCTGAAGCAAGGCTGATGGCACCAAGCAGGGAGGTGAGGGGCTAGTGGGTAAAGGAGGAGGATGGGGCTGTATGGTAGGAGAGTTGGTGTTTTGCAGAAAACTGAATAAATGTGACCCCCCCAAAGGGGCCTCTTGTTTTAAGTATTTCAGGCTGAGAGTAAGTCATTGCAAGGACCTCAGAGGGAAGGGCAAGATATCTGCAGGGCTACCTCAGGCCACAAGGGGGCACTCTGGGGGTCACCCATCCACAGGGACATGGCCAGAGTGGGCTGTGCTCCTGGAAGCCGTTACCACCAGACGGAGGTCAGCCCAGCCCCCAGGCTGTTCTAAACTCTGCTGAGGCAGGGGTAGAACAGGCCAGCGAATCAAACCCCCGGAACTGGGTCCTTGCCATCCCCGGTTTCTGCAGCACATGGGGGAGCTCTGCTGGCACAGCAGGGACTCCAGCCGGGCCTGTCACTGCTCAGATGGCTTGAAGGCTGGTCCTGTGGTTTGGGCACGGCTCTGCAACTCAGGGAAGCTGGGTTTGATTCCCTTTCCATGTGTGACCATGGGCAAGCCATTGGCTGTCTCTGAGCCTCTGCACAGGTGGATAATAGCCCTGCCCTGCCTCACAGAGGTGGGGGGAGTATAAATACATTTGAGATGCTCTGAGACCTGATCCTGACCATCACCCACTGCATGAACAATGAGAGTCACTCTTGCACTGGGATATATACCTCACATGCTGCATCCTAATATCCATCATCACCAAGTTTAGGGGTAGCTGGATCTGGGGGAGGAGGGGTATTTTGGGTCTAATACAGAACTAGCAGCAGGCACTTGGAGCTGGGTTTGGATCATGCTCCTTTCTATTAAGGATGTTGATGTCTCCTTTCTTACATGGCTCGTGCATGTCTCATGCCTGAACATGAGAAGGAGACACTCTGAGCTGTGCCTCAGGAACCAGTGACTCTGCGAGCCCGTCACTGTTATGTCTGGCTGTCTGTGGTGTAATCCTGTTCCTTAGAACCAGGGGCTCTGTAGCCTAGTACAGAGGGAAACAGTGTCTCTACCACCGATGGACTGTGTGACCAGAAATGTCCACTTACCAACCTTCAGTGCCGTCATTTGTGGGTGCCCCGCTTGAGATATGGCCATCAGTTCCAACTCCTGGGATTTTATTGGGAGTCACACACCTTTTCCTGTCTTTCTTAAAGACCCAACTTCTGGGCTCAAGACACTGTACGTGAATTGGAGTTTTCACTTTTCTTAAAAATGTTTATTTCAAAAAGCGGGTTACAAAACAGTCGAAAACCTGAAGTAGGTACATCCCGAAGACTCAGAAATGAAAGGCAAATGAAAATGAAACCCACATTAGAATATTTTTAAATCTCATTATTTTAAACCAATCTCATGATTTTTGAGGGTGTTAGTGATCATTTTTGAATGGGGTTTGGCAATACTGCATACCTAGTTTAAAAGATCTGAAGAGCAACTAGCAAAAGTCAGAAAAATTAATAGCTCCCTTTTTTCCAAGTATATCAGAAGCAGTAAGCCTGTGAATCATTGAGTGGGGCAACTGGACGATCCAGGGGCTAAAGCAGCACTCCAGGAGGATGAGGCTGTTGCGTTGAGGCTAAATGAATTCTTTTAATCGGTCTTCACTCCAGAGGATGTGAGGGAGATTCCCACACCTGAGCCATTCTTCTTAGGAGACAAATCTGAGGAACTGTCCCACACTGAGGTGTCAGTAGAGGAGGTTGTGATGCTGCACCCCATACTCGTCATTGTGGTATGATTATGAAATGATTAGGACGCAACTAGGACAAGATATGTCTTGTGAAGCGTTATTGGAAAAATTATGATTTGCTGAATATGTTTTTTCCTATTTGTGTGCATGTTTCATTTGTCTACCAGAAGTTACGAATATTGACTGTTTATCGGTAATTCAAATGTGCGTATTCTGGGTAACACCCACAACTAGCCTTTCAGGGACAAAAATGAAGAAACAGTGGTCATGGCTCATCAACAAAGATAATTGACCATGGAAGAGCTTAGCCTTCCTGTGAACATTTCATCCAGCCTATGAGTCATGGTTGCTATGACTCAGAAGCATGCAAGGGCATTAGTCCACCAAGTGGAATGTAACCTAGCACTTAAATCAGCCTCCATAGCAGATGACTGGCAAATAACTAATGTGATGCTGATTTTTAAAAAAGGTTCCAGAGGTGAACCCGGCAATTGCAGGCCAATAATCCTAACTTCAGTACCAGGCAAATTCATTGAAACTATAGTAAAGAACAGAATTATCAGACACACAGATGAACACACTTTGTTGGGGAAGAATGAGCACAGCTTTTGAAAGGGAAATCAGAGAATCATAGAACTGGAAGGGACCTCGAGAGGTTGTCTAGTCCAGTCCCCTGCACTTAAGGCAGGACTAAGTATTATCTAGACCATCCCTGACAGGTGTTTGTCCAACCGGTTCTTAAAAATCCTGAAGGATGGAGATTCCACAACCTCCCTAGGCAATTTATTCCAGTGCTTAACCACTCTGACAGTTAGAAACTTTTTCCTAATGTCCAACCTAAATCGCCTTTGCTGCAGTTTAAGCCCATTGCTTCTTGTCCTATCCTCAGAGGTTAAGAAGAACAATTTTTCTCCCTCCTCCTTGTAACAACCTTTTATGTACTTGAAAACTGTTATCATGTCCCCTCTCAGTCTTCTATTCGCCAAAATAAACAAACCCATTTTTTTCAATCTTCCCTCATAAGTCATGTTTTCTTGACCATTTTTGTTGCTCTTCTCTGGACTTTCTCCAATTTGTCCACATCTTTCCTTAAATGTGGTGCCCAGAACTGGACACAATACTCCAGGTGAGGCCTAATCAGCACAGAGTAGAGTGGAAAAATTACTTCTTGTATGTTGCTTACAACACTCCTGCTAATACATCCCAGAATGATGTTTGATTTTGCAACAGCATTACACTGTTAACTCATATTTAGCTTGTGATCCACTATGACCCCAAGATCCTTTTCCGCAGTACTCCTTCCTAGGCAGTCATTTCCCATTTTGTATGTGTACAACTGATTGTTCCTTCCTAAGTGGAGCACTTTGCATTTGTCCTTATTGAATTTCATCTGATTTACTTCGGACCATTTCTCCAGTTTGTCCAGATCAGGGGTCGGCAACCTCTGGCACACGGCTCGCCAAGTTAAGCCCCCTGGTTGGCCGTGCCAGTTTCTTTACCTGCCGCGTCGGCAGGTTCGGCTGCAGTTCGCCGTCCCAGGCCAATGGGGGCAGTGGGAAGCTGCAGCCAGCACATCCCTAGGCCGATGCCACTTCCCACAGAACCCATTGGCCTGGAGCTGCGAACCACGGCCAGTCGGATCCACGATCCATTGAACCTGCCGACGCGGCAGGTAAACAAACTGGCCCGGCACACCAAGGGGCTTACCCTGGCGAGCCGCGTGCCAGAGGTTGCTGACCCCTGGTCCAGATCATTTTGAATTTCAATCCTATCTTCCAAAGCACTTGCAATCCCTCCAAGCTTGATATCACTACAATGAATATGATGGTTAGTGTCATAACCGCCTGCTCAGCTGTCCTGGAACCTGCATGACACATATAAAAAGCTCGGGTTCTTCTGGAAGAGAGAAGCTTTTCCCACGGGACAGCTTGGAGTCCCAGGAGAGGAGACGCAGCATGGCTGGGGAGGGTCTGGCTGGCCCGGCGCTCCTCAAAACATGGGGAGATAGGTGGGACTCAGGGCTCCAGTGAAGGGGGTAGGGGAGGTTCTGGGCTTCTACGGGATGGGGGCTTAATGCGCCGGATGCGGGGTGTGTGTGTGTGCGCTTTGGGCAGAAGGCATGGGGCCAGAGGGGCTAGCCTCACTGAATGGGGGATCCACCCGCCATCCATGTTGCAAACCATTATGAAAGGTTAATAAGAAAGAAAATATCATAATGGCTCTCTATAAATCCATGGTACTCCCATACCTTGATAACGTTGTACAGTTCTGGTCGACCCATCTCAAACAAGATATATTAGAATTCGCCTAAGAACAAAGAAGGGGAACAAAAATGATTAGGCATATGGAACTGTTTTCATAAAAGGAGAGATTAAAGAGACAGCGGGAATATGATAGAGATCTATAACATCATGAATGCTGTGGAGAAAGTGAATCAGGAAGTGTTATTTACCCCTTGACATAACACAACAAAGAGGATAATGAGGTTAATGAGCAGCAGATTTAAATCAAACAAAAGGAAGTATTTCCTCACACAACGCACAATCAGTCAGTGGACCTCATTGCCAGGGGATGTTGTGAAGGCCGAAATTATAACTGGGTCTAAAAAAGAATTAGGTAAGTTCATGGTGGAGAGGTCCAGCAGTGGCTATTAGCCAGGATGGTCAGTGGCACTACCCCGTGTTCTGCGTGTCTCTAAACCTCTGACTGCCAGAAGGTGGGAGCAGGTGACAGCGGATGGATCCATTGATCATTGCCCTTTTTTTTTCATTCCCTCAGAACTATCTGCACAGGCCATGGTCAGAAGACAAGACACTGGGCTAGATGGACCATTGGTCTGACTGAATGTGCCCGTTCTTATGTTATTAAATTCTTCCCCTACACTATGGGCTATTGCAGACTGGCCTTTTCCAGGGGCTCCCTCTGCTATAGAGCTGCCATAGCCACCTTGGCAGTTGTCCAGGGGCTGCTGAGTGTGGGAGGCTGATGGGGGGCGAGTCCTGCCACCTAGGGGTTGGGTCCTGTAGCAGGAGGGACAGAGGCTCATGGTTTGAGTTAGAGCTGGGTTGGAAAACAGAGAGATTCTTCCCAAATGAAAAATGTTGTCCCAAACTAAAAAGTTTCCTTTTCACCCGTTCCTGGGGGTGAATTTTCATACAAAATGGATCATTTTCCTCTGAAAGTTCAGCTGCCATGATGCTGCCCAGCTGCAGCTGCCTGAAGCCCCAAAAGAAATTGGAGGCTTTCCACCGGCATCTTCCTCATAACGTAATACAAGGTTGCATTGACCGAGTCTATGGCTGTACTCAGGGTATGAAAAGGTTGAAACGTCCCGAACAGTCTGTGGCTGGGGTATTGTGCCCATCAGCTACTCTAACCAGCCTTCCCATCTCTGTGGGTTATTGTGACAGGTCCTGGGTGCTAGCAGGGAGCTGGAGAGGGTCCTAGAGCAGTTGTGGAGGCCCAAATATTGTGGGTGGAAGGGCCTAGCTCTCAGTGGATCATTGACATCTGTGCATAACTTTGGGGAACCTGGGTCCCCCTTTTCATTCCTCAGGGAGAAGGGAAGGGACCTCCCCTCCTGGAACAATCTGAAGGAAATGTCCATGTAGGGAGATTTGTGGACGCTCCCTTCCCTGGCCGGCCCCCTGGGTTTGTAATGCAGGAATGGGGGTTGCCAGGGTGAAATCTGGTCTTAAATTATTATTAGGATTCTATTTTACTTTATTCCAGCAAGATCAAAATGTGACAGCATCATCATTACCATTTGGTCCTCCCCGAGGTAGCTAGTCAGAACCATACGGACAGTGATGACATGTCCAGATTCCAGGAATAGAACCTGCAGCAGGGCTGGCGCTGCAGTCCAGGTGGGTAGAATCACCCCAGGTCCCCTGTGATTTGGCCTCCTGCAGTTTGCCATTGGTCATGACAGGGGTTAAAGCTGGTGCACATGAAGCCAAGCAGCTGAGGTTCCCTGATGGCCAAGTGGCTCCCAAGGGAATGTGCGAACATGCTTCATAAAGACGGTTGCCTCCCTATCTGAACAGATTCTGCCTGATACCTGTGCAACCTCTGATGACTCCTTGTCCTTTAGGGTGAAGATCTCTGGTGTCAGCATCTCCCCTTCTAGCAGGAATTGGGTACGTTGGAAGGTTTCACTATCTTCAAAATGCAAAATGAAGGGTAAAGGCTGCAAGCTGTTTCCATTTGCAGATGTCCTGTGCAGCGGCAGAGGACTCGGCTGGGCTGTCGGGGTGACTCAGTGACAGGGCTGGAGGGCAGGCAGGGCTAGGTAGCTTGTAAATCCCTCCCCTACATCTGCCCATACTCCACTGTGGGCTACTCAATCTACACAGAAATCTGACATTCAAAGCGAGCTCCGAGTGTTAAAACCCCGAAGCTCCGTGTCAGGATTTCTCAACAGGTCCCATTTCTAGAGGTGCCGTGTGCTCTGGTCCTGATCCTGCCAGGGGCTGAGCTAGTGGAAAACCCCACGCATTATCACTGACTCGTTCCCAAATTGCCTCAGGTTTATTTCTTCCTAGAAATTTAATCAGCAAATTTATTTTCATTTGAAAAGGTTTTATTCTGGCTCGATTGTGAATGCAGGAATTCAGAGCTGTGTTGCTCTGTGGTATCAGGTCCAATAAGGCATATTTCTGTTTCTTGACAGGCTGAGGGCTCTAGTTTTTACAAGTCCACCCAGCCCTACTTGTTGTTCAGCCAATAGCTCAAACAAGTTTGTTTACGTTTGCAGGAGATAATGCTGCCTGCTTCGTGTTTACAATGTCTCCTGAAAGTGAGATCAGGTGTTCACATGGCACTTTTGTAGCCAGCATCGAAAGATATTTTCATGCCATATGTGCTAAAGATTCTTATGTCTCTTGATGCTTCAATCACCATTTCAGGGGACATGTATCCATGCTGATGACGGGTTCTGCTTAATAACGATCCAGAGCAGTGTGGACTGATGCATGTTCATTTTCATCATCTGAGTCAGACGCCACCAGCAGAAGGTTGATTTTCTTTTTTAGTGGTTTTTGGTTCTGTAGTTTCTGCAGTGGAGTGTTGTTCTTTTAAGATTTCTGACAGCATGCTCCACACTTCATCTCTCTCACAGTTTGGAAGGCACTTCAGATTCTTAAACCTGGGGTCGAGTGCTGTAGCTATCTTTAGAAATCTCACATTGGTACCTTCTTTGTGTTTTGTCAAATCTTCAGTGAAAGTGTTCTTAAAATGAACAACAGGTGCTGGGTCATCATCTCAGACTGCCATAACACAAAATATATGGCAGAATGCAGGTTAAACAGAGCGAGAGACATACAATTTTTCCCCAAGGAGTTCAGTCAGAAATGTAATTAACACATTATTTTTTTAACAAGCCTCATCAGCATGGAAGCATGTCCTCTCGAACGGTGTCAAAGAACAGAAATATTTAGCATACCCGGCAAGTAAATATCTTGCAATGCCGGCTACAGCAACGCCATGCAAACACTTGTTCTCACTTTCAGATGACATTGTAAATAAGAAGCAGGAGCATTATTTCCTATAAATGTAAACAAACTTCTTTCTCTTAGTGATGGGCTGAACAAGACATAGGACTGAGTGAACTTGTAGGCTGTAATGTTTTACATTGTTTTGCTTTTGAGTGCAGTTATATAACAAAAATAATCTACGTTTGTAAGTTGCACGTCCACGATAAAGTGGTAATGGAAAAATATTATTTATTCTGTTTATCTTTTTTACAGTGCAAATATTTGTAATAAAATAATAATGTAAAGTGAGCACTGTACACTTTGTATTCTCTGTTTTTATTGAAATTGATATATTTGAAAATGTAGAAAAGTATCCTAAATATTGAATAAATTGCAGTAGATATTCTATTATTGTTTAAGAGTGTGAGTAAAACTGATTATCACGATTAATTCTTATGAGTTAACTGCGATGAATCAACAGCCCTAGTTTTAAAACAACAGTCTGTGCACATCTTTGACCCCAAGCCCTCGCACTCTGATGGGGACCCAAGCAGGCCAAAGGCCTTGAGACTTCCCCAGCGGTCTCTGAAGAGCTTCTTATCAACAGCTGCCCCACCTCTGCACAGACTCCCAATGCTGGCAAAACAAGCTGTGTAACTGGGCCTGAGCCTGGAAATAGGCTCTTCCCAGCTTGTAGCTCCAGTGTTGTCTCTCAATCTCCCTGACATACTTACTGAGAGATGGCTTTTCTTGAGTTGTTCTTTCTCTGCCTGCTTCCTTCTCTACCAGCAGCCTGCTATTAAACTAATATGAGCCGTACTGTTTTAACCAATATATCCAGCAAATAAACATTCCAATAGTTAACCCAATGTAGCTATCCAGTAAACATTCATGTTATGGCAGCTCAGCTCCAAATCTGTCCCAATGCTGTTCCTGGGTTGTACTGATTTTATGAATACAAGACAGACACAGTCAGAGAGCAATAGACTATTTTCATGTGACAGGTTTCAGAGTGGTAGCCGTGTTAGTCTGTATTAGCAAAAACAACGAGGAGTCGTTAGTTAAATAAATGTGTTAGTCTCTAAAGTGCCACCAGGACCCCTGTTATTTTTATGTGGGTAATGAAGTTCCACATGCGCCTGACTTTGAAATGTACTTCCTGCAATCCCTATTTGTGACTGAATAACAGGTGTTGTGGTTACTATGTACTAGTGTACTATGTACTACTACTACTACTACTAGTAATGGTTTTCAACCTGTCGTCTGTGGGCCACCAAGGAGCTTCAGACTATGTCTACCTCCATTCAAAATTCATTAGGGTCCTCCAAATGAAAAGAGGTTCAAAACCACTGTATTAGAGAGTGAGAGCCCATGGAAAGAATATTTCATATCCTGATCCCAATGCCTGTTAACACTCCGGATAGAGGGTACAGACTGACAGAACAGAACCTGAGGAGAACCAGTCAGCTATTAACCCAGTGACAGAGGAGCTACTAGACTTTTGTTTGCTGACAAGTCATTGATTGAGGGATGAGATGCTGTGATCTTTTCAGGTTCTGAAGAAATCCTGATGACAGATGCTGCATTTCAAGTCCCACCCTAACCTGAGAAATCATCTCTGAAAGAATATCAGAGGGGAAAGAATGGGTTGACATGTATGTGCTAAAGTACAGATGTGTAAATGTTATGACTTTTGCTTTAGAAAATATTTGAGAAGTATTACACATAATCAAACGAGGATGCACCTGAAGAAGTCGTTTTCTTTACCTATGAAAGCTTATGCCCAAATAAATCTCTTAGTCTTTAAGGTGCCACCGAACTTCTCATTGTTTTTTTGGATACAGACTAACACGGCTACCCCTTGATACTATTCCACATACTGTTTGCAATGGGTTTGGGCAATTAATTCTTTGTTTAGTGAACAGTAGTATAATACTGTCTTTGAGAAACTGACCAGAAGCTCTTTCTAACACTTACATTTAGAACATAAGAACAGAAGATCAGCCGTACTGGGTCAGGCCAAAAGTCCATCTAGCCCAGTATCCTGTCTTCCAATGATATAGCCCAGTATCCTGTCTTTAATGGTTGAACTCTCTGGATTCAGTCAACACTGGCCAAGCAAAGCACTTCGGCGTCTTTTGGAGGGATTCTTGGGGGTCAGAGTGTAACACCTGGAGCATTTGGTAAGGGAAAGTTAATAGAGCCTGGTTCTGATTGAATTTACACATGTAAATCTGGAATGACACAGTTGAAGTCATTGTTATTGTGGAGAAAATAAAGAATTAACCATTTTTTATAAATAGCTTCAATGCAGAGCAGATAAGTACAATGACAGATTTCACCCTGCTCTTCTCATTGCATGATACAATGGGCTACACTCAGAAGTGGAGGGCCAGAAAAGGTGTCTGCGGGAAGATCACAATTATAAAATCACACAGAGCTAAAGGAGACTGCGGATCTCCCAGGCACAAGTTATCAACAGAGCCAAGAGTTTAGTAGGATTCAAAGAGGAACCGTATGTTTATGTGGGTAACCGAAAAATCCAATTACATTAGTGAGGATTGTTTTTAAAAGTTTTGGAAAAACTATAAACCTTCCTAATTAACAGAACAAAATATGTGTAATTAGTGGGTGTCAGGGGAAAACATTCCCTGGGAGCAGGTTATCTCATAGCTTTCTATTGCAGGGCTTCATCTGGTTTCCTCTGAAGCATCTGGAACTGGACAGTGGATACTGGGCTAGATGGACTGCAGGTCTGATCCACTCTGGGAATGCCTATCTTCTTATATGTGGTGTAAATCCAAGATTAAGTTTTTGCTCATCTTCCTTGAGCTCCTGGGACTCTCTAGAGTTGCACTGAGAGCAGAAAGATGTCTTGTTAAATATCATCTAGTCTCCTGTTGTTTTTCCTTTCAGGAGGAAAGGTTCAAAACTACTTGGACCTCCCAGTACATTATGTCAGCTATCAATGACACTAAATTCAGCTCTGCAGTGTTCCTTCTCACCGGGATACCTGGTCAGGAAGACGTCTATCTCTGGATCTCTATCCCATTCTTTCTAATGTATGTTATTTCCGTAGTAGGAAATTCAGTCATTCTGTTCATTATAAGAACAGATACAGGCCTCCATAAGCCCATGTACATTTTCCTTTCCATGTTGGCCGTCACAGACCTTGGTTTATCGATAGCCACCATGCCAACAACATTGGGCACATTCTTGTTGAATGCTAGGGAGATCAGCCTCGATGCCTGTTTTGCTCAGCTGTTCTTCATCCACTCGCTTTCATACATTGAATCCTCTGTGCTCTTGTTGATGGCCTTTGACCGCTTCATCGCGATCTCTAACCCACTGAGATATGCTTCCATCTTAACCCTGCCGAGAATAGCCAAGATGGGACTGGCATGTGTGCTAAGAGGGGTTGCCGTAGTGTTCCCACTGCCCTTTCTCCTGAAACGTTCCCAATATTGTCAAGCCAATGTCCTCTCCCGTTCCTACTGCTTGAACCAAGAGGTCATGAAGATGGCTTGTTCGGATATCAGAGTCAGCAGCATTTATGGCTTTTTTGTCACAGTCTCCACAGCGATGTTGGACTCGCTGCTCATCCTCCTATCTTATATTATGATTCTGAAAACAGTGCTGAGCATTGCTTCCTATGCGGAGTGCGTCAGGGCATTGAGCACCTGTGTCTCCCACCTCTGTGCTGTCCTCCTCTTCTACACACCAGGGATTGGCTTGTCTATAGTACAGAGATTCGGGAATAGCTCTTCTCCCTTGCTTCAGAGTCTCATGGGCTACGTCTACCTGCTGGTCCCGCCCATGATGAACCCAATTGTATATAGCTTGAAAAGCAAACACCTTCGTGCAAGAATAATCAGGGCATTCAAAAAGTGAAGGGTCAGTTCATCACTTGGCTCCAGCCCTGGTCACATGAGAGATGAAAAACATGGGCCATGGCGAGGGCCACATATTCCATCCTTACATCCAAGAGGACATGAACTACTACTCTGAACTCTGTAGAGAGAAGTTCAGACAGGGTCTAAGGCCTGGAGCAATTGGACAGCGCCTGGTGAGGGAGGACAGCGCACTGGGAGAAAGAGACCAAAGCAGCAGCAGAATTTACAAAGTGACTGTGTTCATGGATAGCCAGGGGACTGGTTGCATGTTGGCCCATAAACATCCAAATCGGTGGCTGTTCCGACCTCAGATTCCTGTCGATACTCTCAATAAAGAAAAGGGATGTCTGTGTTGTATCCCATTACACCTGGCCTGTCAATGTCCCGTTGTCTTTGATTAAATATCCATGGGCCATGAAAAATGCTGCAAAGCTATTCTGTAGTCACAGTCCTGGCGCTTCCCGAGCCCTCTGGGGGCGGCGTGATCCATGAGCACTGCACCATCTGGGGACAGGGGCTATTGAAAGGGAATGGTCACCCATCCTTCCCCTACCTCCTCAGCCAGGTGCTAGTGATTGAGTCGTGTCCGACACATGATTAATGGAGGAGACGCAGGAGAAGCTATTCAGGCGCCTCCCCCGCCCCTCCGGCCACATTGATGGCTCTGCACACCACACACGTGCTGAGCCCCCTCTCACTGAGGCAGAGCAGAGCTGCGTGTGTGAGTGAGGGTCTGACACACACGAGTCCTGGAAAGAGACTCAGGCCCAGATTCCCTTTTCCTACCATCCATTTGTGCTGCACTAAAAATGATTGGAAATGGTCCTCAACTCCCACGCAGAGGCACTTCTAGCTCCAATCCCAGCCCAGCCCATTCAGTGTAGAGTGACCATCTTTTCAAAAGGCAAAAGCGGGACACATGCAGGAGCTCCATCCTCACTGTCTCTCTACTTCCCCCTTAAGGCTACACCCCCTGTTCTTCCTCTTCCCACAAGGACCCCTTCCCCTGCCCCATCTCTTCCCGCAAGAGCCCACCCCCTGGTCCTCCTCACTGGTGAAGGCTTCGCACCCTATCCAGACCAGAAGCCAGAGCTGGGCCATGGTGAGAGTTGCGTAGGGATCCAGAGCCACTCTGAGGAGCTCCAAACCCTCCACCTGTCCTGGGCAGTTCACGAGGGGCCCAAAGGGAATGCCTCAGCTTGTGTCCCTGACCCTCAGAACTTAACATCCAGGAAAAGTGGAGTGTCTGGGGCTCCCCACAGTGGCCTGGGCTCCCTGAGCAGCTCTTACCACAATCTAGCTCTGACGTGGCTTGGGGCTGGAGCCTCATGGAAAGGGGAGGAACAAGGGGCAGAGCCTTCTGGCAAGAGATGGGGTAGGGGGTGGGTCCTCAGGGGAAGGGATGGGGTAGTGGTTGTGGCAAGCCTGAACCAATGCTGACCCCAGAAAGCAGAGTGTGTGTGTGTTTGTGGGGGGGCTCCTGAGTAAAGGAGGAGGATGGGGCTCTAGGGTAGGAGAGCCTGTGTTTTGGAGGATACTGAATTAATGTGACCCCACAAAGGGGACTTTTAAATATCCCAGGCTGAGAGTAAGTCAATGCAAGGACCTTAGAGGGAAGGGCAGGGTTCCTGCAGGGCTACCTCAGTCCCCAAGGGGGCACTCTGGGGTGACACCCATCTAGAGTGGACTGTGCTCTTGGAAGCCTTTACCACTGGGTAGAAGTCAGCCCAACCTCCAGGCTGCTCTAAACTCTGCTGATGTGGGGGGCGGGGGGGAGTGTGATGGGTTCGGTCACAGAGATCCCCTTGGAACAGTCACCTGATGTGCTGAAATTATCTCTGAAATTACCTTTTCCCTGCCAGCTTGGCACCTCCAGGACCCTGCCTCATGGAGGCAGACACACTAGCCTGCTCCAACACAGACCCAGAGTCTGGGCCACACCCCCAAAGCTGCAGGCTTTAAGTGAAAACAGCATAGCAGGTTATCTGACTCCAGCACCCAGATACCCAACTCCCAATGGGATCCAAACCCCAAATAAATCTGTTTTACTCTGTATAAAGCTTATACAGGGAAAACTCGTAAACTGTCCACCCTCTATAACACCGATGGAGAGATATGCACAGCTGTTTGCTCCCCCAGGTATTAATCACTTACTCTGGATTCACTAATAAACAAAAGTCATTTTATTACGAATAAAAAGTAGGATTTAAGTGGTTTCAAGTAACAACAGTCAGAACAAAGTAAGTCACCAAACAAAATAAATGACAAACACATGCAAGTCTAAGTCTAATACATTAAGAAATTGATTACAGGTAACATCACATCCTCAGAGATGTTCCAATAAGCTTCTTTCACAGACTAGACTCCTTCCTAGTCTGGGCCCAATCCTATCCCCAGTACAGTTCTTGTTAGTTCCAGCAGACATCTTAGGTGTTAAGCAGGGGCTTTCTCATGACTGGCCACCTCTTTGTCCTGCTCTACCCACCTTTTATAGCTTTGGCACAAGGCAGGAATCTATTGCCTCTCTGGGTCCTCACCCCTCCTTCGAAATCAGGGGCAAGCAAACTTTTTGGCCTGAGGGCCGCAACAGGTTTCGGAAATTGTATGGAGGGCCAGTTAGGGAAGGGGGTCGCGGCCTGGCCCCCACCCCCTATCCGCCGCCTCCGGCACTCCTGCCCCATCCAACCCCCCTGTTCCCTGACAGCCCCTTGGAACCCCTGCCTTATCCATCCCCCCTGCACCCTGTCCCCTGACTGTCCCCAAAACCTCCACCCCTGACTGTCCCCCACCGCCCCATCCAACCCCTCCTCTCATTCCTGATGGCCCCCCCAGGACCTCTGCCCCATTCAATCATCCCTGTCCCCTGATTGCCCCCAGAACCCTGCTACTTACTGCCCCCCGCCGCCCCATCCAACCCCCCTCCTTCCTGACGGCCCCCCGGGACCTCTGCCCCATACAACCACCCCTTCTCCCTGTCCCCTGACTGCACCCTGCCACCCCATCCAATCCCTCCTCTCATTCCTGACTCCCCCCCAGGACTCCTGCCCCCATTCAACCCCCCTGTTCCCTGCCCTCTGACCGCCCCCATCCACACCCTTGCCCCTGACCACCACCCCAAACTCCCCTGCCCTCTATCCAACCCCACCCTCTCCCTGCCCCCATACTGTGCTGCCCGGAGCACCGATGGCTGGCAGTGCTACAGCCACGCCTCCCGGCTGGAGCCAGACATGTCATCGCCATGGCACAGCACAGAGCACTGGGTCAGGCCAGGCTCTGCAGCTGCACTGCCCCAGGAGCTCACGGCCCTGACGCCCAAAGCATTGCATTGGCAGAAGTGCGAGCTGAGGCTGCAGTGATGGGGGAACAGCAGGGGAGGGGCTGGGGGCTAGCCTCCTAGGCCAGGAGCTCAGGGGCCAGACAGGAGGGTCCCACGGGCCGGATGTGGAACATGGGCTGTAGTTTGCCCACCTCTGTTCTAAATGGATAAGTACCAGATTTAAGATGGATTCCAGTATCAGGTGACATGATCACATGGCCTTTGAGACTGCAGCCTCCATTCTTCCTGGGCTGGTCCACACATACACAGGAAGGTTTGCAAGTAAACAGAGCCATTTACAGTTCTTTGATTCTGAAGCAACTTTAATGGCTTCCACTTAATATGTTCACATCAGTAATACATGTTTATATCTTATTCTTCTAACTTCAGACATAGAAATAATACATCCAAAATAGGATGAACAAACTCAGTAGATTATAAGCTTTTTAATTATACCTTAGAAGAGACCTTTTGCATAAAGCGTATTCCAGTTACATCATATTCACATTCATAAGAATATTTTCATAAAACATATGCAGTGCAACGTCGAAGGGAGAACAGGCCAGTGAATCAATCACTGTAACTGGCTCCTTGCCATCCCGGCTCTCTGCAGCATTGTGGGGAGCTCGGCTGGTGCAGAAGAGAATCCAGCCGGGCCTCTCACGGCTCAGAGGTTTGGAAGACTGGGCCTGGGGTCTGGGCACTGATTAAATTGAGCTGTCCTGAGTCATAGATTCCCTTTCCATGTGTGACCATGGGCAAGCCATTGGCTGTCTCTGGGCCTCTGCACAGGTGGATAATAGCCTTGGCCTGCCTCACAGAGGTGGCAGGAGGATAAATACATTCAAGGTGCTCAGATAGTCTGAGACCCTAAGATCAGGGCTATGTCAGTGTTCCACAGAGCAACACCTCTGACATTGGTCTATAAAAGGGTTATTACCACAGTCTCCTGTGACAGCTGCTTCTGGGAAGCCCTGTGATTCCAGCACATTGGTGTGTGTGTCAGATGTAAGGGGGCTCGGTGGCGACAGAGAGGATTAAGTAGTGGATTTCTGAGGTGAGTGTAGGGAAAAGGCTGCTTCACAAGAAAGGGGCTGTAGGCTGCTTTGCCGTCCCTCCATGTCAGTCTCCTCTCTCCCACATACCTGTAAAGGTGAGCTCAAAATGTGGAGAATAACCTACACCTTGTGTTCCAGTCCTTCGGCCAAGCAGAACAGTATGGCAGCCACTAGGTGGTAGGCTATGACCTGAAGCCGGACAGAGTAATTAAGTAGTCTTTGAGCCCCAGGCCCTCAGCCAGAGTAGGGTAGTAACCAATGAGTGGACTCCATCCTGCAATCCGGGCAGAGCAGCTAAGCAGTCCATGAGCCCCAGGCCCAGTAAGGGCAGGACAGGAAACCGATGGGTCGGCTCTGGCCTGCAATCAAGGCAGCTAGGCTAAGCAGACTAGTAGTCCAGGTAAGGGCGAACACAAACTCTAGGGGCTAGAGAATGTGGGAATGGAGTGGCAGGGTGGATGTGGGCCTGCCCAACTCCACTGTGTCCCAGACAAGGGCCTGAACACTGACCTTGTATCAGGCCCCTTCCCAGATGGTTCCCTGGTTCCCTGGCTGCTTCCTACTCTCATGTACCTGTGCCAATCATCTCAGGGAATGCTGGCCAATCCATAGGCAGCAACCCCAACAGTTTCTTAGCGTCTCAATTGGCCGGTGGCCCAGGGAATTGTGGCCAGTCCTCAGGAGGAAGCCCCAGAAGCTCCTCAGTGCCTTGATCTGCTGACAACCCAGGGAACTGTGCAGGAGGACACCACTATTTACCTCTCTCTTCTGAAAGCTCACCCTTTATTTCTACCCTTTGTTTCCTGTCTTTTAACCAGTTACTGATATATGAGAGGACCTTCCGTCTTCTCTCATGACTGCCTACTTTTCTTAAGAGCCTTTGGTGAGGGACCTTGTCAAAGACTTTCTGAAAGTCCAACTACACTATATCCACTGAATCACCCTTGCCCAAATGTTTGTTGACCCACTCATAGAATGGTAATAGATTGGTGAGGCATGATTTCTCTTCGAAAAACTGTGTTGATTCTTCCCCAAGAAAGTGTGTTCATCTTTGTGTCTGATAATTCTGTCCTTTACTATAGTTTCAACCAATTTGCCTGGTAGTGAAGTTTGGCCTGTAATACCGGGATCACCTCTGGAGCCTTGTTTAAAAATTAGCATCATATCAACTATCTACCAGTCATCTGGCACAGAGTATGATTTAAGCCATAGATTACGTACCACAATTAGTAGTTCTGCAAATTGACTTTTGAGGTCTTTCAGAACTCCTGGGTGAATCCCATCCTGGTCCTAGTAACTTATTACTGCTTAATTTTTCAATTTGTTCCAAAACAACCTCTACTGACACCTCAGTGTGGGACAGTTCCTCACATTTGTCACCTAAAAAGCATGGCCCAGGTGTGGTAATCTCCCTCACATCCTCTGTAGTAAAGACTGATGTATGGAGATATATCTATCTCATAGAGCTGGAAGGACCCTGAAAGGTTATCAAATCCAGCCCCCTGCCTTCACTAGCAGGATCAAGTACTGATTTTTGCTCCAGATCCCTAAGTGGCCCCCTCAAGGACTGAGCTCACAACCCTGGGTTTAGCAGGCCAATGCTCAAACCATTGAGTGCTCCTTGAACACCTCAATCGTCCAGTGATCCCACTAATTTTTTGGCAGGCTTCCTGCTTCTGATGTACTTTAAAAAATTGTTGTTAATGTCACCATCTTTTAGTAGTTGTTTTTCAGATCTAGGTATGCAGTATCGCCAAGCCCCATTCAAAAATTTTGGGTCGCATGCCCAAAAAATCATGAGATTGGTTTAAAATAATGAGAAATAAAAATATACTAATGTGGTGTTTATTTTCATGGGCCTTTGGTTTTTAAGCATTTGTGTTGCACCTGCTTCAGGTTTTCTAGGTTTTCTGTAAGTCACTTTTTAAAATAAACATTTTTAGGAAAACTGACAGCTGAGATTCCCATGAAGTGTCTTGATTTCAGAAATTGGGGCTTTCAGAAAGTAAGAAATCGTGTGAGACTCCCAGTAAAATCCCAAAAGTTGGAACTGCTGTTCATATCTCAAGCAGAACACCCACAAATGAAGGCATTGAGGGCATTTCTGGTCACACAATCCATAGGTGGGAGAAAAACTGTTTCTTTCTGCACTGAGATACAGAGCCCTTTGTTGCAAGGAACAATGTTACACCACAGACAACTGGATATAACATAGACTGGTTCGCAGAGTTACTGGTTTCTCAGACACAGCTCAGAGATTCTCCTCCCCTTACTCAGGCATGAGACATTCACACACCGGCTAAGCAAGGCCATGAACACTCTTAATAGAAAGGGACGTGACCGAAGCCCAGTTCCAAATGTCTGCTGCTAGTTCTCTATTGGACCCAAAGAACTCTCTCCCACAGATCCAGCTACCCTGAAACTCGGTGATGGTGGAAATTTGGATGCAAGGTGTGAGGTCTATCTCATGTGCTAGAGCAGCTCTCAGTGCTCATGGAGAGGTGGGGGTCACGACCAGACTGAGGGGAGCCCAGCAGAGCTTTGATTGGACAGGCACCACTCGCCGTATCCTTCACTCTCTGAAAGCACATCCTGAGATTTCCTCTTACTGCCAAGCTAGAGGAGGGGTCCAGGACTCTTTCATCAAAGACGGCTGTGCTAATGACAGGCCTCATCAGCAAGGGGCGTTACGAAGAGTTGGAGTTCTCCACCCACCATCCATATGGTGGGAGCCCCTTTGTTCCAAGCCAAGTTCCCAGCCCAGTTTTTGACAAAATACACATGGAGTTCAGTGTCATACGATCTAATCACATGCCCTTGCATGCTTTTGAGTCATGGCCACCATTATTTATAGGTTGACTGAAACGTCTCCAAGACAGTTCGTCAGGTGAAAATAAGCTTTCCCTCTGGCCCATTGTCTTTGTTGATCGGCCATTCAACTTGAGTAGGCCATTCAAAGTGTGCAGGCAGAGTGTGGGTAAAGCTTTGTACGTGTTACTCAAGTGCAAACACATTTGAAATAAAGATCCATAATCAGTATTCCTATCTCCAGATACAAAATGATACACATACAAATAGGACGATCATATTCAGCAAACCGTAACTTTTCCATAGACACTCACATTACATATCTTGTACAGGATGCATCATAATTATATCGGAATCATATTGGTGTGGTGAATATTGTCTGCAGAGTGTCACAGTATTTATAGAACAATCGGATCCCCACTCAGTCTGCATTTTCTTAGGCTAAATCAGCCAAGCTCTTTCAGTCACAACAGAATACAGGCCCTTTATTCCCCTGTCAATCCTAAGAGCCCTTCCCCTCACCTGTTCCAGTCTCAATTCACCTGTCTTCAAAATGAGTGGCCAGAATTTTACACCGTTTTCAAGGGGAGATCTCATCAGTGCCTTTTAAAATCATACTAATACTTCCCTATCTTGCCTGACATGTTGTAGCATCTCATGTGCCTTGTTCGCTTCCACATCACATTGATGGCTCACAGTCATCCTGGGACTGAATAATATAGCCAGTGCTTTCTCCTCCTGTGTCATTTACAACTTACCCTTGGCTGTATAAACTGGCGTGTAGTGAGTAGAAGTTGGGAGAGGATCTTACTTCTGTATATGGCATTGGATAGACCAATGCTGGAATACTGTATACGGGTCTGGTGCCCAGATTGAAAAATAGGAGAGGGTGCTAAAAAGAGCCACAAATATGACTGAAGGGCTGGAAAAATACCAGGCAATGAGAAACTTGAAGAGCTGAACCTGCTTAGCTATCCAAAAAGGAAGGCTGAGAGGTGTCTTGATGGCCTTGTACAAGCACCTTCAGAGGGACAAAATACTGAGTTCTAATGGGATCTTTAACCTAGCAGGGAACGGTATAACAAGAACCAATGGCTGGAATCTGAATCTAGACAAAATTAAATTTGGAAATGAGGCACAAATGTTTAACTGTGAGGGTGCTTAACCAGTGGAAAAATCTCCCAAGGGAAGTTCTGGATTCTCCTGATACCTCCAAACCAGGACTGGATGCCTTCCTGGAAGACACACTTTAGATGGACACAAGTTTTGTGTTAGTCAAACACAAGTCATTGTGCTCAAAAGAGGGGTAACTGGGGGAAATTCTGCAGCCTGTGACATACAGGAGATCAGATTAGATGATCTAATGTTCCATTCTGGCCTGAAATTCTATGGTTCTTTAAGAACATAAGAACGGACATATTGGGTCAGACCAAAGGTCCATCTAGCCTAATATCCTGTCTTCTGACAGTGGCCAATGCCAGGTGCCTCAGAGGGACCTGGCAGAACAGGTAATCAGCAAGTGATCCATCCCCTGTCATTCAATTATCAGCGTCTGGCAAATAGATCGTAGGGACACCATGCCTGCCCATCCTGGCTAATGGCCATTGATGGACCTATCCTTCATGAATTTATCTAGTTCTCTTTTCAACCCTGTTATAGTCTTGGCCTTCACAACATCCTCTGGCAAAGAATTTCACAGGTTGACTGTGTGTTGTGTGAAGAAATACTTCCTTTTGTTTGTTTTAAACCTGCTGCCTATTAATTTAATTTGGTGATCCCTAGTTCTTTGTTATAAGAAAGACTAATTAACACTTCCTTATCTACTTTCCCCACATCAGTCATGAATTTATAGTCCTCTATCATATGAATCATATCATATGACTCTGAATCATTGTCTTGAGTAGATCACTATTTTGGATGTGACTTGAAAAAGTTGTTACTCTCAATGCTTATATGCACTCAAAATGAATATACGTTGGGCAAGAAAAATCGGGATTGTCACAGTAAAAAAAATCGGGATATACAGTCTCTTTACGCTCTAAACTACGTCCTTTCCTGTCTTCAGGGGAATCTCCCAACTGTATCCTGCTCGAAGAGTGGGACAACAATTATTGTTAAGCAGGTCCAACTGGACACCTCAGTTTCTTCCCTTCGGGTACATGTGACACAAGCTATAGAGTCACCCCCAGCCTCCTTAAAACAAAGAGGTTTATTAGCAAAAAAGCACAAAGCATTGGAGAAAATGGTTTTAAAATAACAGGCAGCTGTCATCTTTCTCACGTATCATGACAAGCTAAGGTAGACAGGCTTTGCTCTGGAGATACATAACGGAACTGGCACAAATTACATTCTTTTGGGAAGCCAAGGAGCCCTTGAGATCCAGCCTACATCCACCCTGATTGACTTGGCCCTGACACTGGCTCTCCACTTGCGAAGTAACTCCCTGCTCTCCATGTGTCAGTATATAATGCCTGCATCTGTAACTTTCACTCTATGCATCTGAAGAAGAGAGGCTTTTACCCACGAAAGCTTATGCCCAAATAAATCTGTTAGTCTTTAAGGTACCAGCAGACTCCTTGTTGTTTTCCTACTTTCCCTGTGTCTCTGAGAGCATCTTCCCATCTGTTTGCCCCTTTCTTGTGGAAGCTGCCTTTGCTGAAACCTGTGTGAGCCTTGTCCCAATTAATGTACTGCTCAGCCTTGTCTGTGTTACAGGGCCAAGGTGTGAAGCTGACCTTTGCCCTCAGACTGCTTTCTCTCAGCCAGACCTCTAAGATGAGGCCCCCGTGGCTGGTGCTCTATTGTTTGGAAGTTAGACCCATTCAGCCTCAAGGGCTCACAAACACGAACCCTGGTGACTGTACTGAAACTCCCAGTGTCTCCTTGAGACTCCAATACTCCCCTTAGAAATCCACTACCTACCCCGCACTGTCACCCCCGAGTACTCTGCTGTGCCAGCAGAACTCCCCACATACTGCAGGGAGCAGGGATGGCAAGGAGCCAGTTACAGTGGTTTGATTCTCTGGCCTGTTCTCCCCCTGCCTCAGCGGAGTTTAGAGCAGCCTGGGGACTGGGCTGACCTCCGCCCGTTGATAATGGCTTCCAACAGCACAACACACGCTGGCCACATCCTTACAGATGTGTTACCCCAGAGTGCCCCCTTGGGGCCTGATGTAGTGCTGCAGGCACTCTGAACTTCCTTCTAAGGTCCTGGGTAACCTTTGGGTGGGCTACAGTTCACTTCATTGCCCTTCTCCAGTGTCTTACAAAATAACTCCCATAGAAAATAGCTGGAGACACAGAGTTCAGTCTCTAAGGATTTTCAGCAAGGATTGCAAGTTTCAACCTCCTCACGTTCAAGTCCCAAAAGGAAGTAAAGAAATGAAAATTTTATGATAAAGAAACAAATGATCTAATTTTTACAGAATGACATGGCTATTTTATAATCCAGACATTATCTTCACAGTTATACATACATATAAATAAAAACAACAGGTTAAAATCTGAACAGTTCAGTCCCCACAGAAACACAGTGAGAAGAAACTGAGAGTTCCCAAAAGCTTAGACTGAGTTCACTTAAGTCTCAGTTGGAGTCTTTGATCACCAAATCTATACAGTCTGCTGAATCTAAAACAACATCTTCCCTCCACTTGCTTGTAGGAATCTCTTTCTCTCAGTCAGGTAACAGCTTTACCAATCACTCACTTAAGTATATAGATCATCAAAAACCCAGGTACAAGAAAACGCAAAGCTGAGAACAGCAAAACATAAATGACTCTTTCCCCATTACTACACGGAAAGAAAAGTTGGTAAATCATACTGGTTGGGACAATTTAACTAAAACAGTTCAGCTCAAAACAAAACAAGAGTCAAAGTGTGCAATTAAAAACTGAAGAAACTATTTTTCCCTTCCAATTTCCCCTTGCTTTATTTAACCCTGTCCATGCTTCTCTCTTAGGGGGTTAACAAATATCACTAACCTGCTGCAAAATGCTTCAGAATTAGGGGAAACAGCCTGCTTTTTGCTCCTGGGCTCAGCTTCTCCCAATTCACACAGAACACGTAGCCCTTTGCAAAGCAGCTGCCCTGCCCACTTGCCCTGATGGAGTTTAACCCCAGCAACAGGGAACCTATTGGAGCAGACCCAAAACTACCACACCCCATTCCAGAAGTTTCTGGAAATGCAGTGCTAAATCTGCCTAGCAACAATGAGTCAGACACAACTCACTCCTACACCGGCTAATATCTTCCTATTAGGAACATGGGTTACACTTGCAATGACTTACTCTTAGCCTGGAATACTTAAAACAATGCCCCCTTTGTGTGGCCCTATTAATTCAGTCTTCTCCAAAACACAAGGTCTCTTATTACCCTCCTCTTCCTTTATTCGGGACCCTCACCGTCCCGCTTCCTGGGATCAGCATAGGTTCAGACTTGCCACATCCCCTGCTCCTCTTTTCCCCCTGGGGCCCTGCCACATCCCATCTCTTCCCCTGAGGCCTGGCCCCCTGCTCCTCCTCTTCCCTCAAGATCCTGGCCACCAGCAAGGGAGAACCAAGCTATTTTAGAAGGCCAGCCTGCTGTGGGGAGCCCCGGACACGCCACCCTCCCTTTGTAGCGTGCCATAGGGGGTGAGAATATGGGCTGGGGGCTGCTCTCGTGCCCCCTATCCCTTCACCCGGGGGGGGTGGAGTATCCTGGCTCCCTGGGTAACACTTACCACAGCCCAGCTCCATCTTCAAGCCTAGCAAGGGGGTGAGGGTCAGGGAACTTTTAGTAGCAGGGGTTAGGGCTGCAGGGGGGAGAAGAGGGTCCAGGGAAGAGCCATGGAGGGGGCAGGGAAGGGGACACAGAGTGGATTGGGCTCCTGCATGTGTCCCACTTTTGCCTTTTGAATAGGTGGTCACTCTATACTGAATGTGCTGGGCTGGGTTTGGAGCTAGCCGTACCTCTGTGGGGGAGCAAAGGCCCATTTCCACCCCTTTGTACTGCTGGGGCAGCACAAACGGAGGGGCTGCAGAGGGAATCTGGGCCTGAGTCTCTTGCCATCACTTCTGTGGGTCAGACCCTCACTCGCACATTCTGCCTCAGTGGGGAGTGGGCACAGCAGGTCTGCAGTGGGCAGAGCCATCAACGGGGCTGCCTGAATGGCTTCTCCTGGGCCTCCTGCATTAATCATGTCTCTGGCATGACTCAGTCACAAGTCACTGGCTGAGGGTTACTGTGCCCCTTGAATAGCCCCTATCCACAGCTGGTGCAGCGCTCATGGATCACGCAGCTCCCAGAGCGCTCAGGAAGGGCGACTACTGTGACTGCAGAACAGCTCTGCAGCTTTTTTCATTGCCCATGAATATTTAAACAGAGACAGGACAGGGACAGTCCATGTGTAATGGGAAACAACATCCACATCCCTTCTCCTTATTGACTCTATCAAGAGGAATACTGAGGTCTGAGCAGCCACCAATACGGCTCTTCATGGGCCAACATCCCACCGGTCCCCTGGCTCTCCACAAACAGTCACTTTGTAAATGCTGCTGCCTGCATTGGTCTCCTTTCCCAAGTGCCCTGTCCACCCACACCAGCCCCTCTCCCACTGCTCTTGGCCTTTGA
Source organism: Trachemys scripta elegans (assembly GCF_013100865.1). Classification (NCBI taxonomy): domain Eukaryota; kingdom Metazoa; phylum Chordata; order Testudines; family Emydidae; genus Trachemys; species Trachemys scripta. The sequence goes on from NC_048298.1 coordinate 339,021,841, forward strand.
TCCCGTCAGAACCTCTCTCTATAAAGTGGAGATCAGTAGCATATGTCATCTCGGATGTAAGGGCCCAGGATGGAACAGGTGGGTGTGGCCCATATATTTCGTCTCCCTTGTCACGAGAGCTGAAGCCAGGTGATGAACTGACCCTTCACTTGACAAACACTCTGATTATCCTCCATAGGTTTTAGGTGACAGATCTGAGAAACTGACCCACATTAAAGCATAAACAGAGTAAGTTTTGGAACAAACTCCTACATTTAGCACTAATAAGTTACTAGGACCAGATGGGATTCACCTAAGAGTTCTGAAGGAACTCAAATATCAAATTGCAGAATTGCTAACTGTGGTATGTAATCTATGGTTTAAATCAGCCTCTGTATCATCTGACATAGTGTGATGTTGATTTTCAAAAAAGGCTCCAGAGGTGATCCTAGCAATACAGGCCAGTAAGCCTAACTACAGTACCAGGCAAATTGGTTGAAATTATAGTAAATAATAGAATTATCAGACATATAGATGAACACATTTTGTTGGGGAAGAATCAACATAGCTTTTCAAAGGAAAATCATGCTTCACCAATCTATTAAAATTCTTTGAGTGGGTCAACAAAAATGTGGGCAAGGGTGATCCAGTGGATATAGTGTACTTGGACATTCAGAAAGTCGTTGCAAAGGTCCCTCACCAAAGGCTCTTAAGCAAAATAAGCAGTCATGGGAGAATGAGGAAGGTTCTCTTCTGGATCAGTAGCTGGTTAAAAGATAGAAACAAAGGGTAGCAATAAATGGTCAGTTCTCAGAAGGGAGAGAAGTAAATTGTGGGGTCCTCCTGGGATCTGTACTGGGACCAGTGCTATTCAACATATTCATAATTATCTGGAAAAAAAGGGGTAAATTGTGAGGTGGCAAAATATGTAGACAAGACAAAAGTACTCAATATATTTAAGCGCAAAGTAAATTAGGGGGTGTTTCAAACAGATCTCACAAAACTGGGTGACTGGGAACAAAATGACAGATGAAATTCAGTGTTGATAAGTGCAAAGCAATGCACAATGGAAAACATAATCCCAAGTGTATATACAAAATGATGGGATCTAAATTAGCTGTTACCACTCAAGAAAGAGATCTTGGCATCATTGTGGATAGTTCTCTGAAAACATACACTCAATGTGCAGCAGCAGTCAAAAACAACCCTAGTAAATTCATGGAGGATAGGTACATGAGTGGCTATTAGCCAAGATGGTCACAGACTCAACTACATTCTCTGGATGTCTCTAAAACTCTGACTGTCAGAAGATAGGAACAGATGACATAGGATGGAGCTCATGATATTGTGCTTTTCTGATCATTCCCTCCTAGTGCAGTTGTGGAGGCACAGAGATTGTGGGTAGTGGGCCTAGCTACCAGTGGATCACTGAGATCTGTGCATAACGTTGGGGATCCCTAGATCCTGGGTCCCCCCTTTCATTCCTCAGGGAAAAGGGAAGAGGCCTCCTCCCTCCCCGCCCCCCGCCCCCGGAGTGATCCAAGGGAAATTTCCTTGTATGGAGCTGTCAAGGCTGCTTCCCCACTCTGAACTTTAGGGTACAAATGTGGGGGCATGCATGAAAACTTCTAAGCTTAACTACCAGCTTAGATCTGGTCCACTGCCACCACTCCCAAAGTGCTAATTCCCTTCCCTGGGTAGCCTTGAGAGACTCTTCACCAATTCCCTGGTGAATACAGATCCAAACCCCTTGAATCTTAAAACAAGGAGAAATTAACCATCCCCACTCCTACCTCCCACCAACTCCTGGTGGATCAAGATCCAACCCCCTTGGATCTTAAAAACAAGGAAAAATAAATCCGGTTCTTAAAAAGAAGGCTTTTAATTAAAGAAAAAGGTAAAAATCATCTCTGTAAAATCAGGATGGAAACTAACTTTACAGGGTAATCAAACTTAAAGAGCCCAGAGGAATCTCCTCTAGCCTTAGGTTCAAAGTTACAGCAAACAGAGATAAACACTCTAGCAAAAAGGTACATTTACAAGTTGAGAAAACAAAGATAAAAACTAACACGCCTTGCCTGGCTGTTTACTTACAAGTTTGAAATATGAGAGACTTGTTCAGAAAGATTTGGAGAGCCTGGATTGATGTCTGGTCCCTCTCAGTCCCAAGAGCGAACCCCGCCCCCCAAACAAAGAGCACAAACAAAAGCCTTCCCCCCACCAAGATTTGAAAGTATCTTGTCCCCTTATTGGTCCTTTGGGTCAGATGTCAGCCAGGTTACCTGAGCTTCTTAACCCTTTACAGGTAAAAGGATTTTGGAGTCTCTGGCCAGGAAGGATTTTACAGTATTGTACACAGGAGGGCTGTTACCCTTCCCTTTATAGTTATGACAGGAGCCTTGTGGACTCTCCCTTCCCTGGCTGTACCATGGGTTTGTAATGCAGGAAAGGGTGCTGCCGGGGAGAAATCTGGTCCTATATTATTATTAAATATTATTATTATTATTTCAGCAAGATCACAGCTCTGAAAGCATCATCACTACCATACAGCCGCCCCCGAGGTAGCCATGTGATTAATCAGAACCATTCAGACAGCGATGACAAGCCCGGATTCCAGGAATAGAGACTGCTGCAGGGCTGGCACTGCAGTCCAGCTGGGCAGCATCACCCCGCATCCCCTGTGATTTGGCCTCCTGCAATTTGCCTTTGGCTCTGATGGGGGTTAAAGCTGGAACACAGAAAGCAAATCTGCAGAGGTTCCCTGATGGCCATGTGGCCCCCAAGGAAATGTGCAGGCATGCTTCATATAGACAGTTGCATTCCTATCTTAGCAGATACTGCCTGCTGCCCATGTAACCTCTTGAATGTCTCCTTGTGCATTAGGGTGAAGACCTCTGGTGTCAGCGGCTCCTCTTCTAGCAGGAATTGGGTACGTTGGCAGGTTTCACTATCTTTAAAATGTGACGTGAAGGGTAAAGGCTGCTAGTTATTTCCATTTGCAGATGTTCTGTAGTGCAAGAGGGGACTGAGGTGGGCTGTCGGGGTGACTCAGTGATGGTGCTGTAGGGCAGGGAGCACTGGGTGGCTTGGGAACCCCTCCCCTACATCTACCTATGCTCCATGTTGGGATATTCAAGCTACACAGAAAGCTGACATTCAAAGTGAGCTCGGAGTGTTAAAACCCCTATTAACTGAGTCAGGATTTCTCAAAGGGTCCCATTTCTAGAGCTGCCGTGTGCTCTGGGCTGATCCTGCCAGGGGCTGAGTGAGAGGAGACCCCACAGAATATCAGAGACTAGTTCCCAAATCCCCTCATGTTTATTTGCTCCTGGAAATTTAATCAGCAAATGCATTTTCAAAGGTTTGGTTCTCTGTCTTGATTGTGAACTCAGGAATTCAGAGCTGCGTTGCTCTGTGGTAACAGGTCCAACTCACTATGGCAGCTCAGCTCCATGTCAGTCACAATGCCACTCCTGGGTGCTACATATTTTATTAATACAGGGAAGAGGGGGAGGGGGAGAGAGACTGACTGACTGACTTTCCTGTGGGAAATGAAGTTCCATTTCCATGAACATTCATGCATTTGACTTTGAAATCTACTTTCTGCAAACCCTCATCGTGCCTGAATAACAGGTGCTGGGGTTACTATGTACTAGAGCAGGGGTCGGCAACCTTTCAGAAGTGGTGTGCCGAGTCTTCATTTATTCACTCTAATTTAAGGTTTCGCGTGCCAGTCATACATTTTAACATTTTTAGACGGTCTCTTTCTATAAGTCTATAATATATAACTAAACTATTGTTGTATGTAAAGTAAATAAGGTTTTTAAAATATTTAAGAAGTTTCATTTAAAATTAAATTAAAATTCAGAGCCCCCCAGAGCGGTGGCCAGGACCTGGGTAGTGTGAGTGCCACTGAAAATCAGCTCGCATGCCGCCTTTGGCACATGTGCCATAGGTTGCCTACCCCTGTACTAGAGAGTGAGAGCTCAAGGAATGTATAGTTTATATACTGATCCTAATGCCCATTACCACTCCGAATAAAAGTTCAGACTGAGAGAACCGAACCTGAGGAGAACCAGTCAGCTATTAACCCAGGGACAGGGGAGTTACTAGACTTTTATTTGCTGACAAGCGACTGAATGAGGGCTGAGACGCTGGAATATTTTTAAGTTCTGAAGAAATATAGATGACAGATGCTATATTTTATGTCCCACTTTAACCTAAGAAATCATCTCTGAAAGATGATCAGAGGGGAACGAGTGGGTTTACATGTGTGTGTCAAAATACAAATGTGTAAATGTTATGCCAAAACTTTTCATTATAATACAAATATTGCAAACCAAACTTTCATGACATGCATGTATATTGAAAGCCAACAGTAGAGTTGTTGGAATCTCTACAGGAAGGAGCAGTGGTAACTTTACTGCTTAATGGCTTTTGCTTTAGAATGTTTTTCAGAAATACTCCACAGACTGTCTGCAGTGGTTTTATGCTATTAATTCTCTGTTCAGTGAACAGATGTATGATACTGTCATTTGGTAACTGAGGAGAAGCTGTTTCTAATACTTACATTCCAGGTCATGAACAAAATCCCTCTGCAGCACCTGTGCAAGACAAGTCAAGAGAGAATACTAGTCTGTGTTCTAGCATAGAGCTGAGGTGCAGAGGCAGAACAATACCTTCAGCTACCTGGTGTTGTGAGCCAGTTTCCCTCTGAGGATTTTTTTTATTGTTGCTGAGTACCTGTAAAGACATTTCCCTTTCCTGGTACAACATTATGGGACTTTGTGTTATGGGCAATGGGCATTTACTAGCTTTGAATTGGTAACTTAATTCCTTTAACTCTTCCTGAAAAAACCTTGGAATGGCACAAGACTTTATACCAGTGTAGACATATACACCCCCACTTTGTTATGGGGATAATCTTGATGATTATCCGAACACCATGTTACTTTAGCTAAAACTGGATTTTGTATTTTCACAGTTTGATTATAAGAACCAAACAATATTATTATTTTATATTTATCATACTATAAAACATTTTAGCTGTAATATAGCTATTAAAGATAGAATTCCACATTAATATTATGGAGTTTGCTCAATGGACTTCTGAATTTTTAACTTGGGTTCTGCCAAACAAGTGGCTATATTGCCTGACAAATTCGAAATTAAAATTATACATATACATATATGTGTGTGTATATATGTGTGTGTATATATATATATATATATAATTTTGAATTTGTCAGGATATATATATTAGCTACAATTAAATATTTCATTAACAAACACAGCTATATTTATAACCAACTTTTTCAAAGATTTAACCACCGCTGCCGTTTTATGGGGGTTAAACCCTAATTCTAATCATAGTGTGGTACCACCAAAAAAAATGTTTTACTATTAATATTTTTGTTTTTATTATGCACATTCTTGTGTGCAAAAATATTGATGCAACAAAACCTCTCCCAAACCATAATTTCGTCCTGTAACACAAAACATAAAACTCTCAGACAAGCAATTTCAACATACCAACAAACCAAACCACCAATGGATTAAACATTGTTCAGAGCAGGTCCAGGAAACCTAAAGGATGAAATAATTAATTGTTCCAGATTTACACCTTGGTTTGCCCATAAAAGAGCTCAAATGATTTAGTTAGAGGCCAAATATGTTTTCTTGCATCTTTACACCCTAGATCAGTGGTTTTCAACCTTTCTTTTTTTCATGGACAACTTGAAAATTGCTGAGGGTCTCGTCAGACCACTTAATGATCTTTCCAAATGTTGTTTGTACCATTAGCTAACTATTGTAAGGCGGGTAGTGTAGACGTACCCTAACAGAGTGCAAGATATGGGTTACAGTCTCCACAACTGGGGGGAGAAAGACTGAGCTTTGGTACTTTCTGGTAAGTAAAGGGTTTTATATTTCTTTGGAAATGTTTTATTTAGCCATTTCTATGTGATTTAATTTCCTGGATTGTTAACATGCTGCTTTGGTGGAAGCGTGGCTCATACTTACAGAAGCACTTAGTTTCCATTTCTTCTCATTAGCCCTAATAAACCTTAGCTTTTGTGATACTTGTAAGTACAGTTTCCTGTACTTCCCCTGACTATATCATACCACATATTAAACATTACATTAAACATATGATCAAACCACACCGACTAGGCTGATTATAATAACCTGGCTATGTTGCATTTGTACAAAACCTACTTCATGAATTTTAATGTATTTTCATGCTGCATTTTGGTCAACCACAACTGGTTGCCAGAAATCGCGGGTAACTACTCCATTCTCCTTCAACTCCTACTCCTAATGAGCTGATATAAATTCTACTAACTAGCCTAATTAGCACTTCACACTATACATATGTGTATAGAGATACATGCCTAGAGGCTTCCCTCCTTAAATAATTTACCCCTTAACCAGTTTCAACAATTACTTAAACAAGCTCTGGGAAACAGTGGAGGGGAAGGTGGGTTCTGCTCTCTCTCTCTCTTGCCTAGATGGCTAATGTGCTCTTAGCTGATCGAGAGGTTATTACTCAGTTGGGACCTACCGAGCAGCAAGGTAGTAGATGGATTTGGGTGCAGCCCAAGAGAACTGAGGAGACTGAAGTAAGGTAGCTCAAACTGTACAAATTCTGAGTTACTGTGGCCTCTTAGCGACAATTAAAACATACTTTAATCAACTACCCGGCCACGATGGAATGTGGGTCACTGAACACTCTGCAACTGCCATTTTAAGTTCTTCTGGTACCATAATATTATCACAATTCAACTTACAAAGCCTCCTTAACGTGTGTATAAAGGAATCTCCTTCTTCCAAGATTCTAACCCCAGTGACTAGTCAATAATACCCAATAAGTATGCCTTTGGAATGCAATGAGGGGTCCTTACACAATTACAGTAGCCAAAGAGACCTAACGGTGGGAGACAGGTGGTCACCCACAAGGTATACCAAGTTAGTCTGATGGTCAAAACCTTGTGCGCTCCTTTGTGTCTATGTCTACTATTTCCCTTGGAGGACATATTCCTCCCTCTATTGCAGAATTCATCAGTTAAGAAAAGTACAAATAGCATACTATAGGCAAAGAAACAGAAAGGAAACAGCTAAGGAAACAGAGGAAGTCTTGGGGGAATTGTGCAGTGTTTCTGACTGGCATCAAATTCTGGCTGAGAGATTAGTTGGATTTCAACTTCAACTTAGAGTTTTCTTTCCCGGCAGGGGGGTTGTTCCTGTGTGCTTCTCAGGGTCCCATCTGGGGTGCCAATCTGTTCCCCGATCTTTAGATTGTTTATTAATTGTATTGATTACTTAAGAATCCCCAGTATTTAATTTGAGGGTTTATGGGTTCTTGTCCCAAGATCGGGCCCAGTATTATTTAAATTGTTATATAGTTGGGAACTGCGATGTCCACAGTTGCAACACTCACACTATAGGAACTCCTTTATATTTTCAAATACTGTTTATTAATACACTTAGCACAACCATGAACACCCCAACTCACTAAGGTAGATAGAGATACTAAAGAATGTACATCTGCACATCCATATACTCACACAATTTCTTGTAGGACAACCTGAAGTGCTAGCCATTAACTTCCTTATCATCATCACCTTCCCCATCATCACCAGTGGCCAGGGCCAGCTTTAGGGCGATTCACCCGATTCCCCCGAATCGGGCCCCGCGCCCCTAAGAGGGCCCCGCAATGTCCCTAAGGACCCTCTGCTGATGTGCCGCTGAAGGCACCAGCAGCCAATTGAGTTGCCGCCAAAGTCCCGCTGCTGTCTTCGGCGGCAACTCTTTCAAATCGGGACCCGCAGTGCCTAAAGCCGTCTCTGCCAGTGGCCATCATTCCGGCACCTCTCAAGGACTGAGATTCTGTGGCCTGCGTTGTGCAGGATGTCAGACTAGATGATCATAATGGTCCCTTCTGACCTTAAAGTTTATGAGTCTATGAGACTACATCTCTCTCTCATACTGCCCCTAGCCTGCAATGCCACTTTTATAATATGTTACGCTCATGCTGTTATGTTTGATACATATTCAGTAGGAGATTTCCTCTCTTTGCCTTATTTGTATTTCCTCACCTTATTAATGTTGGAGTGTCTTCTTCCTATAGGTTAGTATATCAATGATCTCAACTTGTTATCATATATGTCTATTCGTTACCATGGCCCTTTTGTAGTTGGGTATCACATTTGTTATTTCTGTCCTTACTGGTTATTTCAGTTCTTTCCAAGTTGTGGTGTACCTGTTACGTTTAAAAGGGTATGAACTTAGGAAAGCCCCTATGCCAACCGACTTCAATGCATCCTCTGTGTTAAAGGTCGCAGCCATATATGGGCCTTATGCTTTAGCTCATTACCATCTATCTAAGTGAAAGGTCCAAAATATATGTATGCTAACCTTGAGTTAGAACAACACACAGGATGTGGCTTGAGGTCACTTGTGTTACAGCCAAAATATACTCTAATATAAACTTATTATAATAACACAAATAATTAAACCCATAAGAAAATAAGAAACTTGTGAGAAAAGCAAGGAGGACAGTCTTAGATGTATCTCACGTATCTGTTACATATGTCAGTTTCTTTTTAGGACACTTCTGTGATTGAAATCATGTACATATGTACCTGTGGCCAGACCTTCCCCTTAAACTCTATCTTCAGCTCCCAAAATACTTGGAGTTTTCCAAATAGTTGGGCTGTTTATCTGTGCAAAGATTATCTGTTCAAAAGTCATAGGCCTTAAGCCTTATGATAACATGCTGAGGCTAATGACTTACGGGATACAGGTCTGTAGGTTTCTTGCATCACTGCTGAATGTAATACAAATTAGCATCTCATGCAAAGCAGTGAATATGAAAATGGTAAGGTGGCCCACTGGGCTACAAAGAAAGGGGAGTTTAATAGTATTATATGAAATTCATGCACATCACCTGTTACATGAGCATGGTTAAAATAAGTTGCACACTCAACTGGATATTAGTGCAAACCTAGTGTTTTCACTATTAAGCCGTCTGAAGTAATTGTCAGTGTTAGCTGGTAACTCGCCAAATATCACTGAACCTTGATAGGGAGAGGATGCAGGTCCTGTGGGGATAAAGAGAAGCCTGTAGGATGACTGAATTCTGTGGATTCAGTCAAATTTGGCCAGGCAAAGCACTTCAGCTTCTCTTGGAGGGATTCTTGGGGGTCAGAGTGTATCATTGGGAGCATTTGGTAACGGAAAGTGAATAGAACTCGGGTCTGATCTAATTTACGCATGTAAATCTGGAGTGATGCAGTTGAAGTCAATGTTAGTGAATTCAGAACCTGTCCCTAAGAAATTTTCCCATTTGTTGGAAAGAGACAGTGGCATAATTTGGATTCTCAAGAGTGGAGAAAATAAATAAATAAATACAATGAGGCAATGGAACATGTTTATAAATAGCTTAAAAGCAGGACACATAAATATAGTGGCCGTTTTCAGTGCTCTTGCCATGTGTTTGTACAGATGTCATGACGCAACAGGCCACACTCAGAAGTGCAGGGCAGAAAGGGTGTCTGTGTAAAAGTCACAATGGTAAAATCACACAGTGCTCAAGTAGGCTGCGAGACTCCCAGCAACAAGATATCAATGGGGCCAAGAGCTTAACAGGATTCAAAGAGGGACTGGGTGTTTATATGGGTAACCAGAAAATCCAATTACAGTACTGAGGATTGTTTTTAAAAAAGTCTGGAAGGGCTCTAAACCTTCCTGATTTACACCACAAAATATGTGTAACTAGTGGGTGTCAGGAGGAAACTTTCCCTGGAAGCAGGTTATCTCATAGCTGCCTATTGAAGGGCTTCTTCTACCTTTCTCTCCAGCATCTGGAACTGGCTACTGGGCTAGATGGACTACAGGCTGCAATGCCTATCTTCCTACCAGTGGTGTACATCCAGGACTATGTTTTTGATGATCTTCCTTGAGATCCTGGGAGTCTCTAGACTTGCACTCAGAGCAGAAAGATGTCTCATTAAACATCATCTAGTCTCCTGTTCTTTTTCCTTTCAGGAAGGAAAGTTGAAAACTCCTCGGACCTGCCCAGTACATCATGTCAGCTGTCAATGACACCGAATTCAGCTTTGCAGTGTTCATTCTCACCGGGATACCTGGGAAAGAAGACGTCCACCTCTGGATCGCTATCCCCTTCTGCTTAATGTATGTTATTTCGATAGTAGGAAATTCAGTCATTCTGTTCATTATAAAAACAGATCCAAGCCTCCATGAACCCATGTACATTTTTCTTTCCATGTTGGCCATCACAGACCTTGGCTTATCGGTAACCACCATACCGACGATACTGGGCATATTCTTGTTCAACTCTAGGGAGATCAGCCTCGATGCCTGTTTTGCTCAGCTGTTTTTCATCCACTCGCTTTCATACATTGAATCATCCGTGCTCTTGTTGATGGCCTTTGACCGCTTTGTTGCGATCTGCAACCCCCTAAGATATGCTTCCATCTTAACCCTCCCAAGAATAGCCAAGATGGGACAGCTGTTTGTGCTAAGGGCAGTGGCCCTAATATTCCCACTGCCCTTTCTCCTGAAACGGTTCCGATACTGTCAAGCTAATATCCTCTCCCATTCCTTCTGTGTGCACCAAGAGGTCATGAAGTTAGCTTGTTCAGATATCACAGTCAACAGCATCTATGGCTTGTCTATTGCACTCTTAACAGTGGGGTTAGACTCGCTGCTCATCTGCCTCTCTTATGTGATGATCCTCAGAACAGCGTTGAGCATCACATCACACATGGAGTCCCTCAGGGCCCTGAATACCTGCGTCGCCCACCTCTGTGCTGTCCTGCTCTTTTACACACCAATGCTCGGCTTGCCTGTGATACATAGATTCGGGAATAGCTCTTCTCACTCGCTTCAGATTGTCCTGGGATATGTATACCTGCTGGTCCCGCCCCTGATGAATCCAATCGTGTACAGCGTGAAAAGCAAACACCTTCGTGTGAGGATAATCCGGGTGTTCTTCAAGTGACAGGTCAGTTCATCACCTGGCTACGGCACTAGTGACTTAGGAGACAAAAAACACGGACCACAGCCACCTATTCCATCCAGAACCGTTACATCTGAGATGATATGAGCTACTTATCTCCACTTCATAGAGAGGTTCAGATGAGGTCTTAGCCCTGGCACAATGGGAGATAGATGTCCCCATCCACTGGTGAAGGAGGACAGTGCAATGGGGGAAGGAGACCAAGGGATGCAGTGACATGTACAAAGTTATTGTATTTCTGGAGAGACAGGGGACTGGTGGGATGTTGGCCCATAAACAGCTGTATCTTTGGCTGCTCTGACTTCACAATTCCTGTTGATAAAGTTAATAAAGAGAATGGATGAGGATATTGTTTCCCATTAGACCTGGCCTGTCACTTTCCCGGCTCTGGTTAAAAATCTACATGCCATGAAAAAAGCTGTTCTGCAGTTGCAGTCCTGGCCCTTCCTGAGCACTCTGGGCACTGCATGATCCATGAGCGATGCACCATCTGTGGACAGAGGCTATTCGAGGAGCACGGACACCCACCCTTCTCCTACGCCCTCAGAAAGGTGCTTGTGACTGAGTCATGTCAGAAACATGATTAATGCAGGAGCCCTGGGATAGGCCATTCAGGCCATTCTTCCCCCTGAGGCACCTCCCCCCCATAGCCCCAACCCTGCCCAGACTGGAAGCTGGAGCCTTGCCACGGTAAAACCTGGCCAGAGAGTCCTGATGTTCCACCTTCCCTGGGCAGGAGGGTGAGGGGACCCGAGAACAGCCCCCAGCCCATGTTCCCACCCACCAGAAGATGCCACAAATTAAAGGTGGAGAGTCTGGGGCTCCCAACAGTAGCCTGGGCTCCCTGACCAGTTCTTACCACAGCCAGCTCCGGCCAGGCTGGGGGCGGCGCTTGAGGTGAAGAGGAGGAGCAGGGGGAAGGGGAAATGAGGTGTAAGGGGAAAATGAGGAGCAGAGGATGCAGCATCCCTGAACCAATGCAGACCCCTACAAGGAAGTCATTGGAGGAGGATGGGGCTGGGGGGTAGGAGAGGCACTTAGCTATGGCCCAAATTCTTGTAGCGTCTGAGTACTTCTCGATCTGTAACATATTTATCAGTACAACACCCCGTGCTGTAGGGCAGTGTTATTAACATCACTAGGCAGATTCCAAGACCCAGAAGGCACCATTGTGATCACTTAGACTGACTGCCTATATAGTACGGGCCAGAGACCTCCCCTGAAATAACTCCTAGAGGAGAGCTATTGGGAAAACATACTGCCTTGATTTAACAATTGTCAGTGGTGGAGAATCAACCACAGCCCGTGATAAATTGTTTCCATGGTTAATTGCCCTCGATTTAACAATTGTCAGTGGTGGAGAATCAACCACAGCCTGTGATAAATTGTTTCCATGGTTAATTACCCTCATTCTTAAAAAAAAATACACCTTAGTTCCTTTCTGAATGTGTCTAGATTCATCACATTATAAATTTCTCTGATAGACTGAAGGGCCCATTGTTAAATGTTTGTTCCTCATGCAGCTACTTACAGACTTTGGTCAAGTCACCCCTTAACAATAACACCCCTTTCTGTTAAACTAAATAGATTGAGCTGCTTCAGTGTGTCACTCTAAAGCAGGTTTCCTAATCCTTTCATCGTTCTCTTGGTTGTTCTCTGACCCCCCTCCAATTTACTGACGTCTTCCTCCAACAGCAGGCAATAGAACAGGACAGGTGCTGTGGGCAGGGAGTGCAGCAGGCATGAGCCAAGCAGCAGGAGCAGACAGAATGCAGATGGCTGCATGTGGAAGCTGTGGTATGTATATGGTCCTAGCAGGGGAGCCGGAACACAGGTATGTGTGTATGAAGTGTCGCCTGATAGTGTTACTGGAGGAAAAGATTAAGGGGCTGCAGATGCAGGTAGATACCCTGGTGGAGTTTAGGCGGGGGTTTGAGCAGCTGATGGAGGACAGGCAAGGAGGGGCTGAAGGAGAGTGTCCTGCAGCGCAGGTAGAGGCAGAGGACGGTGAGAGGGGAATGGAAGGGGGAGAACATGGGAGGTGGAAGCATGTGACTGTGAGAAGCAGGCCAAGGAAAAGAAGGGCCAGCGAGGGGGGAATAGAACTCAGGAATAGGTTTGGGTGTTTGGATAGCGAGGTGGAGGGGCAGCAGGTGGCGGCTGAAGGTGGGAGAGTGAGGAAGAAGAGAAGAGCGGCTAGTCCGAGAGAGAGAGGGGAGGAGTTGATGGAGACAGCACCAATTCTGGGCCACGGGAGGAATCAGGAAGGCATGAGGGGGAGCATAAGGGAAGATAGGAACAGGCACAGGTCAGGACTAGAGGGACTAGAGACTAGATTACTAGATCGCACTGTTGCCAGGCGAAGGCAGGTGTATGTAATTGGAGACTCTTTACTGAGGAGATTGGACAGGCCTGTGACCAGGGCGGACCCGGAGAACAGAAGGGTGTGCTGTCTACCGGGGGCAAAGATACGCGATGTGGACCTGCGGTTGAAAAGGATCCTAAAAGGAGCAGGTAAGAACCCCTTGATAATCCTTCATGTAGGAACGAATGACACGGCTAGGTTCTCGTTAGAGAGAATCAAGGGAGATTATGCCAGGCTGGGGAAGACGCTCAAGGAGATAGAGGCTCAGATTATCTTTAGTGGGATTCTGCCCGTTCCGAGGGAAGGGCAGCAAAGGGCTGATAGGATTGTGAGAATAAATAGTTGGCTAAGGGAGTGGTGCTATAAGGAGGGCTTTGGGATGTATGGCCACTGGGAGGCTTTCGGGGACAGACACCTGTTCTCGCGGGATGGGCTCCACCTGAGTAGGGAAGGAAATAGACTTCTGGGAGGGAGGCTGGCTCATCTTATCAAAAGAGCTTTAAACTAGGAAGTTTGGGGAGAAGGTTGGGAGATGCACAGTTAATCTCCACGCCAGATTCCAGTATGGAAAAGGTGAGTAAAATGAGAGGAGACATAGCCGGGGAGATGAGATTGGACATAGGAAGGACAGGGGGGATGGACGCAAGGAGGCCCGCAACTTATAGTGCTACTAATGGGAGACAGGCTAAACGACATACATTAGGGTGTTTATACACCAATGCCAGAAGCCTAGGTAATAAAATGGAGGAATTGGAGCTCTTGGTCCAAGAGCTGAAACCAGATATCGTAGGAATAACAGAAACGTGGTGGAATGGCAGTCACGACTGGAACGCAGGTATGGAGGGGTATGCGCTGTTTAGGAAAGACCGGAATAAAGGTAAAGGTGGGGGGGTGGCATTGTATGTCAATAGTGAAATAAGCTGTAAAGAAATAATAGTTGATGGATTAGATAACACAGAGTCCGTCTGGGCAATACTCACACTGGGTAATAGGACTACTAGAGCCTCTCCGGGGATAGTGCTTGGAGTGTGCTATAGACCGCCGGGATCGACCCAGGATATGGATAAGGAACTATTTAATGTGTTTAGAGAAGTAATTACTAATAGAAACTGTGTAATTATGGGGGACTTTAACTTCCCAGATATAGATTGGGGCACAAACGCTAGTAGTAATAATAGGGCTCAGATGTTCCTAGATGTGCTTGCTGATCAATTCCTTCATCAAGTGGTAGCTGAACCGACGAGGGGGGAGGCCATTTTAGATTTGATTCTGGTAAGTAGTGAGGACCTCGTTGAGGAAGTGGTAGTGGGGGACAATTTGGGCTCCAGTGATCATGAACTAATTCGGTTTAAAATACATGGGAGGAGTAACAGAATTAAGTCAAAGACTAGGGTTTATAATTTTAAAAAGGCCAATTTTAACAAATTAAGGGGACTGGTAAGGGAAGTGGATTGGGCAAACGTATTAATGGATCTAAAGGCAGAAGAAGCCTGGGATTACTTCAAGTTAAAGATGCATGAGCTGTCGGAGGCCTGCATTCCAAAAAAGGGAAAAAGATTACAAAGCAGGAGATTTAGACCGAGCTGGATGAGCGACCGACTCAAAGGGGCGATTAGGAAGAAACAGAAAGCGTACAAAGAGTGGAAGAGGGGAGGGATTAGTAAAGAAACTTACCTTAGCGAAGTCAGAGAATGTAGAGATAGAGTGAGAAAGGCCAAAGGCCGTGTAGAGTTGGACCTAGCGAGGGGAATTAAAAGCAATAGTAAGAGGTTTTACAGCCACATAAATAGGAAGAAAGCAAAGAAAGAAGTAGTGGGACCGCTGAAGACTATTGCCGGAGAGGAGATTAAAGACAATCTAGGCATGGCGCAATATCTCAATGAATATTTTGCATCGGTGTTTAATGAGGCCAATGAAGGTATTAGGGATGCTAGCATCACTACAGAGGGGCATTCAGGATGGGGGATTACCGTATCCGAGGTAGAAACAAAACTTGAATGCCTTAATGGGGCTAAGTCGGGAGGACCGGACGATTTTCATCCGAGAATATTGAAGGAATTGGCGCGGGAAATAGCAGGCCCGTTAGCGATAATATTTAATGTATCTGTAAACTCGGGGGTGGTCCCGTTAGACTGGAGAATAGCTAATGTGGTTCCTATTTTCAAGAAAGGGAAAAAAAGTGATCCGGGTAACTACAGGCCTGTTAGTTTAACATCTGTAGTGTGCAAGGTGTTAGAGAAAATTCTGAAAGAGAAACTAGTTGAGGACCTGGAGGTTAGTGGCAATTGCGATAAATTACAACATGGTTTTACGAAGGGCAGATCGTGCCAAACGAATCTGATCTCCTTCTTTGAGAAAGTAACGGATTTATTAGATAAGGGAAATGCGGTGGACCTAATATACCTGGATTTCAGTAAAGCGTTTGATACTGTACCCCATGAGGAATTATTGGTTAAACTGAAAAACATGGGGATCGATATGAAAATCCAGAGGTGGATAAGGAATTGGTTAATGGGGAGAATGCAGCGGGTCGTATTAAAGGGTGAACTGTCGGGTTGGAGGGAGGTTACTAGTGGAGTGCCTCAAGGTTCGGTTTTGGGACCCATTTTATTTAATTTATTTATAACTGACCTCGGGACCGATTGCAGGAGTGGGCTGATAAAGTTTGCGGATGATACGAAGGTGGGAGGCGTTGTAAATTCGGAGGAGGATAGGGATATCCTGCAGGGAGACTTGAATGAGCTTGTGAATTGGAGTATCAGGAATAGGATGAAATTTAATAGTAAAAAGTGTAAGGTGATGCATTTGGGGATGACTAATAAAAATTTTAGTTACAAGATGGGGACGCATTGGTTAGAAGTAACGGAAGAGGAGAAGGACCTAGGGGTCCTGGTAGACCGCAGGATGACTATGAGTCGACAATGCGACGTGGCGGTGAAAAAAGCCAATGCTGTCTTGGGATGCATTAGGCGAGGTATATCTAGTAGGGATAAGGAGGTCCTGCTTCCGTTGTACAAGGCGCTGGTGAGACCTCATTTGGAGTACTGTGTGCAGTTCTGGTCTCCCATGTTTAAAAAAGATGAACTTAAACTGGAACGGGTGCAGAGAAGGGCCACTAGGATGATCAGAGGAATGGAAAACCTGTCGTATGAAAAGAGACTAGAGGAGCTTGGGTTGTTTAGTCTGACAAAGCGAAGGCTGAGGGGGGATATGATTGCTATCTTTAACTATATTAGAGGGATTAATACGAGGGAGGGAGAAGAATTATTCCAGCTTAGTACTAATGTGGATACGAGAACGAATGGATATAAACTGGCCGTGGGGAGGTTCAGGCTTGAAATTAGACGCAGGTTTCTGACCGTCAGAGGGGTGAAATATTGGAACGGCCTTCCGAGGGAAACGGTGGGGGCGACGGACCTGTCTGGTTTTAAGATTAAGTTAGATAAATTTATGGAGGGAATGGTTTAATGGTAAAACATAGTAGTCAAGGAAAACCAAGAAATGGTAGGTAAATTGTATAATGGCTGACAGGGGTCAGGCTGGAGACTCTTGCCTATATGCTCGGGGTCTTACTGATCGCCATATTTGGGGTCGGGAAGGAATTTTCCTCCAGGGCAGATTGGCTGAGCCTCTGGAGGTTTTTCGCCTTCCTCCGCAGCATGGGGCAGGGATCTCTAGCAGGAGGGTTTCTGCCAATTGAAGTCACCTAAAACAGGATTGGGGACTTCAACATCAGAGTCCAGGGAAGGGGTAGGGACGGTTTTATGGCCTGCAACATGCAGGGGGTCAGACCAGATGATCATAATGGTCCCTTCTGACCTTAAAGTCTATGAGTCTATGAGTCTATGAGGACACAATATTCCAGCAGTGCTCCCACCTGTGCCAAATACCCATGTAAAATAGCCTCTCTGCTCCTACTCGAGATTCCCTGGGTTATACATCCTGGATTACACTGGGTTTTTCAGCCATAGCAGACCACTGACCTGGAAGTCTTTTTCAGAGTCAGTGCTTCCCAGGATTGGGTCCCCCATCTGGCAAGGATGGCCTGCCTCCCTTGTTCCCAGGTGTAACCTTTACATTGAGCCATATTAAAATATATATTGTTGAGGCACAGAGGGATTTAGTGAGTTGCCCAAGGTCACAGATGAAGTCTGTGGAAGAGCCTGGAACTGAAGCCAGTTCGTTTGAGTCCCAGGCCAGCACTTTAACCCCTGAACCATCCTTCCTCTCTGGGGCTAGGGGCTGGGGAGGGAGCAGCTGGCAGCGTAGCAGCTCAGCATGCTGAGATTACCAGAAACCCAGGGAATTAAACTCCTGTCACATCACTAAACAGGAGCCCAAGAACAATTCCTTTTCCAGATGATAACGCTGAGTCGTGCTTTCTCCCGAATCTATGGAGGGGCAAATCCATCATCCAGGGCGCAGAGCAGGGTCAGAGTTGGCAAGCAACTCCATATGAGCTCCCGGTGTGATACAAAATGGGCAAATGTGACCCATATGGACATAGGCCTGGAAGCAACCACCTGGGTCAATGAGCCCAATCCTCTTCCATGGCATGTGACCCTGGCATATTGTTCGGTGCATAAGCCTTTGTAAGCAGGGTCTGAATGTGTTCCCCCTGACGGCTAGCTGGGAGTGGAAGAGACTTCAGAAGCAAACGGTATTCACATGAACACACCTAGTCTGCCTAGATATCCAGCAGATAGTGGTGTTGCTCAAAGTGATCTATTTTGGCTGGTACTGGGTTACAAATCATTGTCGTACTGAATGCAGGGGTAGTGAAATGTTGTTATCAATGTTATTTTCTTTATTGTATGAACAAAGGTGAGGAGAACTGTGCTTAACCTGTCCCAAATGAGGGGGTCACACTCAGCTGAAAGGACCTCGAGCTGGGGAAACATTCCCCTTTAACAGGCAAACAACTTGGGATATCCTTTCCCTTGTCCCAGCACACATGGCTGTTCAAGGACAATTGCTTGGAGATTGGGATAGCTCCCTTCATGGGCCAGTCATTACCTCTAACAGACACAGGCACATTTCCTTCACTGTGACAATTCTCCACACTGGCAACAGGTAAGATATAGGGATACGCATGTTCCACTCTCTTTCCCTTCCCAAACTGCTGATTAGACAAAGCCATCAGCTCTGAAGGCTGCCTAGGCTCATCTAAACTCTCTTTGCCTTTCCCTCCCTTAACAGGTCAATTGCTGTTTTCCACAAACATGAGCTACTTTAAGCACATGACATTTACCTGGGTCAGGCTGACTTCCCCAAGCTTTACTAGGCAGCAATTCATCACTCACCAAGACTGTCCCCTTTCCTTCCTCAGTTAGGGCTTCAACCTGATCACCAACTTTAATTTGCTCTAGAGAAACATTTCCCTGAGCCTTATCTAATGCCAGATTTATTTCTGAGATATCAGACAGACACTCATTAACTAAACTAAAATTGATTAAAAAACAAAAGAGAGAGAGTCCGGTTAAAATATCTCTATACATCCAGACATTAGTTCAATTCATTGACGTGCAGATTCACAGCAGAGATAGTGAGCTTCGTAGTTGCAAAGAGTTCCTTTAGAATTCAGTTCATAGGTCGGAGTCCAATGTCCAAATCTCATATTCAGGGCGTCCCAGTATAACTGGGACCTCAGTCTTGCAACTCAAACTTCCCCTGATGACGTCTAAGCAGATCTGAGATGACAGAATCAGGACCTAAGGATCTTTTATACAAGTTCATGTCTTTTGACAAGTTGGAGTTCCTCAGGGAACAAAAGGGAATTAGGATGACTTTGAAGGAGGTCCATCACCATTACTTAGCTATACAAAGTAACATAAGGCCATTCACAGGACATTTCAAAGAGAGTTCAATACTGAGATATCCTGTGTTTACAATTTATTTACACGATAGGATGTTCTTTTGACCTCTGAATGATCAGAACACAGCATACACAGGGACTGTTGATTACATTTTCCACGCTATTCATACATATATAAATACACAAAACACAAACATCATCTCCCCATATGTCTTCTGTGGGTTATTTATTTTGCAAGATGTTTAACCCTTTCTAGCCAAGCATCACACACCCCTTTACTGCACCACAGCGCTAGACTTTGCTGAAACACAGACCAGCCATTCAGGATGTTTTTGAAAAATTGGAAAATGATTGTGACGTTGCACCCAATAATGCTTTATGGAAATATGCTTATAAATGTAAATATGGCATGACTTGAATATGTTTTATGCAACATATACCATGTAACATATCCCTGCAAAGGTTATGATCTACTGAATATATTCATCCTATTTGTATGCATGTATCATTTTTGTATTCAAAGTTATGAATATTGGCTTTGTACTTGTTTGATTTTAAGTTGCCTTAGTAAGGCATTTGGTCAGTTTCTTAAGAAAGAAATTTGCAAGTTAAGTGCCCAATCAAGAAACACTTAACAGACAATGGAACCTTGGAAGACTCCAATTCACATAAGAAGTCTACCTGGGGGCATTCAAGGTAGCATGTGAACAATGGCTGCTACCTGTAAAGTTCTGAGTCATGCATGGACATGTGACTGCCCATGTGACTCCAAAACTCCAGCTTGCATAGCAGAGAGGAGGGGGTCTCAACCCACAAGAGAAAGTCTATTTAAGCCCCTCGGAAACCCCTCCATTTTGTCTTCAGCTGGATCAAGAGGTAGCCTCTGCACCCCCAAAGGATCCCCGAAAGAAACTGGAACAAACGACAGTAACCACGGAGGTGTGAGTGATTGCTGGACCCAGACTAGAAGGAGGCTAGTCTGTAAAAGAAACTTATTGGAATATCTCTGAGTCTGAGATTTCATCTGTAATCACTTTCTTACTGTACTAGGCTTAGACTTGCATATTTTATTTTATTTTGCTTGTTAATTCACTTTGTTCTGTTATTATTTGGAACCACTTAAATCCTATTTTTTATATTTAATAAAATCACTTGTTACTTATTAATTAACCCAGAGTATGTATTAATACCTGGGAAGGGGGGAGGGAGGGCAAACAGCTGTGCATATCTCTCTACCAGTGTTATAGAGGGCGAACAATTTATGAGTTTACCTGTGTAAGCTTTATACAGGGTAAAACAGATTTATTTGGGGTTTGGAACCCATTAGTACCTCCCATTGGGAGCTGGGCATCTGAGTGCTGTAGACAGGAACACTTCTCAAGCTGTTTTAAGTTAAGCCTAAAGCTTTTGGGGGATGTTGTTCAGACCTGGGGCTGAGTTTGCAGCAGGCTAGTGTGTCTGGCTCAAACCAGGCAGGGCACTGAAGTCCCAAACTGCCAGGGAAAACGGGCTCAGAGGTAGTCTTGGCACATCAGGTGACAATTCCCAAGGGGCTTCTGTGATCCAACCCATCACAATGATATAGAACCACTATTACACTCCCCTTTCCTGCACCTTAGCTCTACTCTTTGCTGAATCACTCACTGGCGGTTCTATTCTGTCAGGACTTTTTGGAAAGTCTTGCACAGGCATTGCAGAGGGATTTTGTTCATGACCCTGAATGTAAAAGTTAGAAACAGCTTCTGGTCAATTACCAGGAGACTGTATCATACAGCTGTTCACTGAACAAAGAGTTAATAGCTCAAGCCCATTGCAAACACTATTTGGAGTACTACTGAAATACTTTCTAAAGCAAAAGCCATTAAGCAGTAAAGTTACCACTGCTCCTTCCTGTAGAGATTCCAACAACTCTACTGTTGGCTTTCAATATACAGGCATGTCATGAAAGTTTGGTTTGCAATATTTGTATTATAATGAAAAGTTTTGGCCTAACATTTACACATTTGTATTTTGACACACACATGTAAACCCACTCGTTCCCCTCTGATCATCTTTCAGAGATGATTTCTTAGGTTAAAGTGGGACTTAAATGTAGCGTCTCTTATCTGGATTTCTTCAGAACCTGAAAAGATCGCAGCGTCTCAGCCCTCGTTCAGTCACTTGTCAGCAAACAAAAGTCTAGTAGTTCCTCTGTCCCTGGGTTAATAGTTGGCTCTGCAGGTTCTGTTCTGTCAGTCTGTGGCCTGTATCCAGAGTGGCAACAGGCTTTGGGATCAGTATAGAGAATATTTATTCCCTGACCTCTCACTCTCCAGGGGACCCCAGTTCTGTTATTCAGGCACGATGAGGATTTGCAGGAAGTGGATTTCAAAGTCAAATGCATGAGTATTCATGGAAATGGAACTTCATTTCACACATGAAAGTAGTCTATTGCTCTCTCTCTCTCTGAGTGTCTATGTCCTGTATTCATGAAACCCATGTGACCTGAGAATAGCGTTGTGATAGACGAATGGGGGCTAGTGCTGCCACCTAGGTGTGTGATCCTGTAGCATGAGGGACAGAGGCTCATGGTTCAAGCTAGAGCTGGGCTGGAAAACCTAGATGTCCCCCCATTATCCCTCCCCCCCCCCATAAAACAGTATGACCCAAACTAAAATGTTTCCTTTTTATCCATTCTCTGGGGTGCGTTTTCATAGAAAATGGATCATTTTTCTCTAAAATTTCAACTGCCACGATACTGGCCAGCTGCAACTGCCTGGATCCCCAAGAGAAATTGGGACTTTTCATCTGCTTCTCCCTCGTAACATAAATGAAGGCTGCACTGGTGGAGTCTATGGCGGCACTCTGGGTATGGAAAGGTCAAAACCTCCCAACCAGTCTATGGCTGAGGATTTGTGCCCTTCAGCTACACCAACCGCTCTACCGATCTCTGTGGGCTGTTTTGACAGGCCCTGGGAGCACATCTCTGGTGAGCTACCAGGGAGCTGGAGAGGGTCCTAGAGCAGTTGGGGAGGCCCAGAGATTGTGAGTGAGTGGGCCTAGCGCCCAATGGATCACTGAGATCGGGGCATAACTTTGGGGATTCCTGAATCCTGGGTCCCCCCTTTTCATTCTTCAGGGAGAAGGGAAAGGACCTCCTGTCCTGAAATGATCTGAGGGAAATTTCCATGTACGGAGCCTTGTGAATTCTTTCTTCTCTGGTCAGAACCCTGGGTTTGTAATGCAGGAAAGGGGGCTGTTGCGGAGAAATCTGTTCCTATATTAATATTATTCTTCTATTTTATTTTATTTCAGCAATTATGGCATCATCGTTACCACTCGGCCGCCCTCGAGGTAGCCAATTCCAGCAAGAGACCCTGCAGCAGGGCTGGTTCTGCAGTCCAGTCGGGTAGCATCAGCACACATCCCCTATGATTTCGCCTCCTGCACTTTGTCGTTGGTTCTCACGGGGTTTAAAGCCGGTGCACATGAAGACAAGCAGCTGAGTTTCCCTAATGATCAGGTGACCCCTAAGGGACATTGCGAACATGCTTCATAAAGACAGTTACCTCCCTATCTGACCAGATACTGCCTGCTGCCTTTGCAACCTCTCCAATGATTGTTTGTCCTTTAAGGTGAAGACCTCTGGTGTCAGCGGCTCCCCTTCTAGCAGGAATTGGGTACATTGGCAAGTTTCACTAGCTTTACAATGCACAGTGAAGGGGAAAGGCTGCAAGCTGTTTCCATTTGCAGATGTTCTGTGCAGCGGCAGAGGACTCAGCTGGGCCGTCGGGGTGACTCAGTGACGGGGCTGGAGGGCAGGTAGCGCTAGGTAGCTTGGGAGCCCCTTCACTATACCTGCCCACGCTCCATGGTGAGTAATTTAAGGTATACAAAAATCTGACATTCAAAGCAAGCGTGGAGTGTTAAAAGCCTGATGCCCTGAGTACCAATTTCTCAAGAGGTCCCATTTTTAGAGGTGCCTTGTGCTCTGGGCCCGATCCTGCCAGGGGCTGAGCGAGAGGAGACCCCACGGAATATCAGTGACTAGTTCCCAAATTGCAGCACATGTATTTGCTGCTGGAAATTTAATCACAAATGCATTTTCAACAATTTTATTCTTTGACTTGATTGTGGATGCAGGAATTCAGAGCTGCATTGCTCTGTGGGCATATTTCTGTTTCCTGACTGGCTGAAGGCTCCAGCACTTCTGCCCTGAAGATACCCCTCCGAGTTACAGGGTTATGTTCATCTCTTTCCCTTCTCTGGTTTCTGAGGGCCAAATGTCAGGATTCGTAGCCTTCTTTCTCATGGGGCGGAATCCTGCCATTCTCCCAACCTCAGACTGGGCCCTGGGCTACAACCCACTGTGGCTGTAGCAGTGAGCACTGTGGCTGCCCAATAGGTCCGTCTGGTTTGGTACCTGTTGTTGACATGTGTGTGCCAAAGTGCGGCGGTGTAAATGTTATGCCAAAAGTTTTCATTGTATTATAAATATTACAAGCAAAATGTTCATGACGTGTATGCATATTGACAGCCAGCAGCAGAGTTGTTGGAATTGCTACAGGAAGGAGCAGGGGTAACTTTACTACTAAATGGCTTTTGCTTTAGAAAGTATTTCAGAAGTGCTCCACATACAGTTTGCAATGGGTTTGTGCTATTAACTCTTTGTTCAGTGAACAGTTGTATGATACTGTCTCCTGGTAACTGAGCAGAAGCCAGTTGTAATACTTACATTCAGAATCATGCACTCAATAAGTCTGCAAGACTTGTGCAAGACTTTCCAAAAAGTCCCGAGAGACCAGAACCGCTGGTCTGTGTTTCAGCAAAGAGTAGAGCTGAGGTGCAGGAAAAGGGAGTGTAATAGTGTTTTCTTTATGTAATTTACCTCCATCACCTGTTACACAAGCATGGCTGAAGTAACTTGCACACTCAGCTGGATATTAGTGCAAACCTAGTGTTTGCACTATTCACCCATTTGTGATGCCAACCCCTCCCCCATCCAGTTGAAGTAACTGTCCATTTTAGCTTGTAACTTACCAGATAACTACAATCCCTTGCATGGGGAGAGGATGCGGGTCCTGTGAGGATGAAGGGGAGCCTTTAGGATGATCGAACTCTCTGGATTCAGTCAATGCCAGAGGTGAAAGTAAGCCGGTACGGCTCGGTACGGAGTACCGGTAAAAAAAGGTGCAGTAGTGTACCAGCAAATAAGTGGAGCATTCAGTACTGGCTTCCTTTCACCTCTTTTGGCTGCATAACAAAAAGTTCAAACTCAAAGCTAATAAAAGCTTGGAAAGGGAAAACTCACTGTCACATTTGTTTGTTGTTTCTCTCCCTTTCCTCCTCCAGCCAGGCTGCTCGAGGAGGCTAGGCTCTGGTTCACCCGACCCTCCCACTCAGCGGGGGCTGCAGCGGCTCCCCTCTAGCTTGTAGCGGGGAGCAGGGGACTGGCTGAGGGAGAAGCCTGCCCAGGTAGCCTGCTGCCTGCATAGGAACCGTTTAAACTTAGCTGTTCACTCCGTGGCCTGAACCGTGGGATTCGGGGCTATTTCTGGCATCCTTGTTAATTTCACTCAGGGTTGTTGGGGGGTGGGGGATAACCAAAGCCGGGGCAGTTCTTTTCTGCCCCCTCGATGAGGTGATCTTAAGATTCTTAAGAAAAGAACTGCCCCGGCTTTGGTCACACACACCCCCACAACCGCGAGTGAAATTAACAAGGATGCCAAAATAGACCCGCAGTTCAGATCAGCTGAGTTTAAACGGTTCCTATGCCGGCAGCAGGCTACCTGGGGAGGCTTCTCCCTCAGCCAGTCCCACTGCTCCCTGCTACAAGCTAGAGGGGAGCCGCTGCAGCCCCTTCTGAGTGGTGGGGTCGGGGGAAGGTGAAGCCTAACCCCTTGGCAGTCTGGCTGGAGGAGGAGGAGGGAGGAAAAGGAGAAAAATGTGACAGTGAGTTTTCAGTTTTTCAGGCTTATTCCAGTAGTAAAGTTTTATTATAGACAGTACTGGTAGTAGTAATAGTAGCTTTATCTTCTATAGCTAAGTCATGCAATGGGAGGGATCCATGAAGTATGTAGGAGAGGCGGGTTGCTTGTGTTTGGACTGTACGGGTAAGAAAGGTAACTTACTTCCACCCCTAGCCCCGCCCCTTCCATCTGAGGCCCCACCCCTTCTGGGGGGGCAGAGTGGGTCTGCTCCCAGTAAGAGCTGTATTTTACTTTCACCCCTGGTCAACGCTGGCCAGGCAAAGCACTTCAGCTTCTCTTGGAGGGATTCTTGGGGGTCAGAGGGTATCATCGGGAACATTTGGTAAGGGAAAATGAATAGAGCCTGGTTCTGATCTAATTTACACATTTAAATCTGGAGTGATGCCGTTATTGAATTCCAGACCCTGAAAATTTATCTCATGTGCTGCAAAGAGGCGGTGGCATAATTTGAACTTGCAGGAGCAGAGAAAATTTTAAAAAAATGTATATAATGAGGCAATGAGACACGTTTATGAATGCAGGACAGATAAACACAATGACCATTCTCACCATGCACTTGCCATATGTGTACACACATATCATGATACAGTGGGCCACACTTAGAAGTGGAGGGCCAGAAAGAGTGTCTGTGTGAATGTCATGATTGTAAAATCACACAGTGCTCAAATAGGCTGTGGAACTCTGAGCCACAAGATATCAATGGGGCCAAGGGATTAGCAGGATTCAAAGAGGGACTGGATTTACATCACAAAATATGTCTAACTAGTGGGTGTCAGGGGGAAACTTTCCCTTAGAGCAGTTTATCTCATAGCTCCCTATTGCAGGGATTCTTCCACCTTCCCCTGAAGCATCTGGAACTGGCCACTGGATACTGGGCTGGCAGGACTGCAGGTCTGATCCAGTCTGGCAGTGCCTATCTTCCTATTGGTATATCGTATTGGGGGTGTAAATCCAAGTCTATGTTTTTTCTGATCTTCCTTGAGCACTTGGGAGACTCTAGGATTCCACTGAGAGCATAAAGATGTCTCGTTAAATATCACGTAGTCTCTTGTTCTTTTTCCTTTCAGGAAGGAAAGTTCAAAACTTCTCGGACCTGCCCAGTACGGTATGTCAGCTGTCAATGACACCAAATTCACACCTGCAGTGTTCCTTCTCACCGGGATACGTGGGAAGGAAGATGTCCATCTCTGGATCTCTATTCCCTTCTGCTTAGTGTATGTTATTTCAATAGTAGGAAATTCAGTCATTCTATTCATTATAAAAACAGATCCAAGCCTCCATGAGCCCATGTACATTTTCCTTTCCATGTTGGCCATCACAGACCTTGGCTTATTGATCGCAACCATACCAACGATACTGGGCCTATTCTTGTTTAACTCTAGAGAGATCAGCCTCGATGCTTGTTTTGCCCAGATGTTCTTCATCCACTCTCTGCAATTCATTGAATCCTCTGTGCTCTTGTTGATGGCCTTTGACCGCTTCATCGCAATCTGTAACCCGCTGAGATATACTTCCATCTTAACCCTGCCAAGAGTAGCCAAGATGGGACTGGTGTTTGTGCTAAGAGCGGTGGTAGTAATATTTCCACTCCCCTTTCTCCTGAAACGGTTCCGATTCTTTCGAGCCAATGTCCTGTCCCATTCCTACTGCCTGCACCAGGACGTCATGAAGCTGGTTTGTTCGGACATCACAGTCAACAACATCTATGGCTTTTTTATTACAGTCATAACGGTGGGGTTGGACTCACTGCTCATCTTTCTGTCTTATGTGATGATCCTCAAAGCAGTGCTGAGAATCACATCCCCCACAAAGTGCCTCAGGGCCCTGAACACCTGCGTCTCCCACCTCTGCGCTGTCCTGGTCTTCTACACTCCAGAGTTCAGCCTGACTGTCATACACAGATTCTGGAAGAGCTCTTCTCCCTTGCTTCAGATTGTCTTGGGCTATGTCTACCTACTGGTTCCTCCTCTGATGAACCCAATCGTATACAGCGTGAAAAGCAAACACCTTCGTTCGAGGATAATCAGGGTGTTCGTGAAGTGAAGGGTCAGTTTAGCACCCTGCCCCAGTGCTGGTGGCATAGGAATCAAGAAACTCCGGACACGATGACTTATTCCAACCTTTGACCCTTCTATCTGTGATGACATGAGCTACTGATCTCTACTTTGTAGAGAGAGGCTCATACAGGGTCTAAGACCTGAAGCTATGGTAGAGGGGCCATCCCCACCCGCTGTTGAGGGAGGACAGTGGACTGGGGGAAGGAGACCAAGCCAGGCAGCAGCATTTACAAAGTGACTGTGTTCGTGGAAAGCCAGGGGATTGGTGGGATGTTGGCCCCTAAAGAGCCATATTGGTGGCTGCTCCAGCCTCAGAATTCCTGTGAATAAAGTCACTATGAGAAGGGATGTGGGTGTTGTTTCCCATTACACCTGGCCTGTCACAGTCCCGTCCCTGGTTAAGCATCCATGGGCCATGAAATCAGCGGCAGAGCTGTTCTGCAGTCACAGTCCTGGCCCTTCCTGAGTGTTCTTGATTGCTGCGTGATCCATGGGGGCTGCACCAGCTGTGTTCAGGAGCTATTCAAGGGGTACGGACACCCACCCTTCCCCTACACCCCCAGCCAGGTGCTTGTGACTGAGTCGTGTCAGAGACATGATTAACACTGGAGCACCAGGAGAAGCCATTCAGGTAACACCCCCTGAACCCCACTGATGGCTCTGCACACCACACACCTGCTGAGTCCATTTCACACCTGTGTGAGTGAGGGTCTGACACACAGGAGCCCTAGCAAGAGACTCGGGCCCATATTCCCCTCCCCTCCGTTTCTGGTGCCCCAGCAATGCAAAGGGGTAGAAAAGGGACTCAGCTCCCCAACAGAGTCACAGCTAGCTCCAGTCTGAGCACAACCCTCTCAGTGTAGGGTGACCACCTTCTCAAAAGGAAAAAGCAGGACATATGCAGCCCCACCTGCTCCATTGCCTCACCCATGGCCCACTTCTTCCCCCCTAACTCCCACCTCCTGCTCCTTCTCTTCTCTGAAGCCCTGCCCACTGACCAGGCTGGATGTCAGAGCCAGGCTGTGGTAAGAGGAGCCCAGGGACCATGTGCTGCTCTGGGGAACCCCAGAGCCTCCACCTGTCCCAGTCAGGGGGCGCAGCCTCATAGCAAGGGTGGGCTAAGGACCTCCTCAGTCCCCCAACAATGAAAAGTGGGCTCTGCCCATGAGCAGGTGTGGATCGACACTACAGGGAATTTGGGAGCTGACACCATCAGCTCTGGATTAAACAAAGATTGTGAATGGCTAGCCAACTACAAAAGCAGTTTCTCCTCCCTTGGTGTTGACACCTCAACTGCTAGAAGAGGGCCTCATCCTCCCTGATTGAACTAACCTCGTTATCTCTAGCCTGACTCTCTCTTGCTTGCATATTTATACCTGCCTCTGGAAATTTCCACTACATGCATCCGAAGAAGTGGGTATTCACCCACGAAAGCTCATGCTCCAATGCGTCTGTTAGTCTATAAGGTGCCACAGGACTCTTTGCTGCTTTTACAGATCCAGACTAACAAGGCTACCCCTTTGATACTTGACATCCTTTCTACTGTCCCTGATGATTGAGGATGATAGGGGATATGTAGTTGTTGCTTTATTCCTAAAGCTTTTCATAAACTTTTAATTACTTCTCCTACAAAATGTGTCCCATTATCTATATCAATTACTTCTGGAGTTCCATATCTACTAAACACTACTTCCCACAACTATTTGGCAGTGGTCTCTACAGTATGAATTCTAGTGGGAATCGCCTCCACCCATCCAGAAAACGAATCTACTATCACTAATAAATACTATTCCCCCTTTGGGTCTTAGGCAATTTATCAATATAATCAACCTCTATTCTAATCCATGGCCCCACAATTCTTTGCTGCAACAAGGGTCCCAAATTCAGGGGTCTATTGCTGTCTTCTGCACACCTTATGAAGTTTTTAACAATGTGTTCTATGTCTTTTCACACCTTAGTCCATATTCCAATTTGTTTTACTTTAAAGAGAGTATTTTCTATTCCTTGGTGGACCATAGAGTGACACAGGTTAATAATCTCCTCTTTTTGGTTTTTGTCAGGTACCCACTTTACCTCTCCTGTTTTCTTATTCACCGCATAGCCACCTTGTATATTCCAGTTTCCCCATCTTTCCTCAGGTTTATCCTCCTGTTTTATGGTTTGAGCTCTAGAAACTACCATAACTCCCAAAGGTTCCTTTGCTGCTAATTTAGCTAAAGCATCAGATTTATCATTCCAATATTTTTCATGCCCTTCTTGCTTTTGATGACCTTTAATATGTCTTATTCTTAATTTTCCTGGGTGTTTTTTTTTTAACCAATCATAGATAGATTTCCAATGCTCCCTTTGGACCATTTTTTTCCCCTCAGCCGTTTCCCAATTATTCTTTTTCCAAATCCCAATCCAGTATTACAGTCCATGTACCACAAAGTCTCAATCCATATAGATATAAAGACAGCCCGCAACATTATTTTGCCTGGTAAAACTGATCACTAAAAGCTCTGACCTCTGCTCCCTGAGCCGAAGTCATACTCACAGAACCAGAAATAGTTTCCCCATCAATTTTTACAGCAGCATATCCCGTATTTGGCTTAGAGTTCTCATGGTATGAACGACCATCTGTAAACCAAACCTCTTTTTCTCTGAGGTTTAACACTTCATCTACCGGGGGTGCTTCTCCAACTAACTTCAGTGCAGTTTCTGGAAGTGGGCATTCATTCTCCTCTCCTTCCATCAAGAGGGCATATGCTAACATCATTGCTTGTTTGTTATTCTCCTAAGTAACATCTCTGCTAGTTAACATCAAGATCCATTGGGCCATCCTGGTATTTGATACTCCTTTCCCTGCAGTTTCCCTGATAAAATATACTTCAGGGGAGAGTGAGGTGTTTGTATTATAATAGGGGCTGTGCCAGTAGTCAAAGCAAAAGCTTCAATGCCCCACACAATAGCTAAACATTCTTTCACAGATCCCAAACTGCTGGTCCTAAGGGATTAATCTTCTAGACTTTTATGCTACCGGGATTAATTTCCTGTCAATTTCCTGCATTAATGCTGCGGCTAGACTCTGTTGGGTTGCTGCCAACTTAATCACAAACGGTTTGTTTATCTCTGGGAATTTCAATGCTGGAGCTTGCCTCAGGGCTTGTTTTAAATGACAGAAAGTTTTTTTCTTGTTCAGGCCCCCACTCCCATTCTCCTTTCTATTTTAGTAAACACCACAAGAGTACAGTTATAGTGGCAACATTCCAGATGTGTTTCCTTAAATAGTTAAACCCTCCTAACATCACCCTCAAAGCATGAGAATCCTCTGGCCTTGGTAAATTCATTCATGATTTCACCTTTTGTTGATCTACCTGAATTCCTTGTTCCCCTAGCATCACCCCCAAATAATTCACTCTTCTCTGCACTAGTTGGGCTTTCTCTTTATTAGCCTTGAAACCCGTTTCCTGGATGAGTCTCAACACTTTTTTAGTCCGCTCAGTCACCTCCTCTTCTGTGTCCCCCCACACTAATATGTCATGTACATATGAGGTGACATTCTCCCGATCCTCTTTGGATATTTTATCCAGCATTCACACCACATGTTGGTGCACAATAGCCGGGCCCAAGAATCGGGATGCAATGGGATGGCAAAAAATAATTTACCAAATCTATGACAGAGAACCATTTGGAAGCCCCCTGTATTCTTACCATTGCTTGAGGTAGATCTGCTGCTATTGGTGCCATCGGGGGTGCGGGGTGCTTTATTAAGGTGTCTAAAATCCACTGTCAATCTCCACTCTCCTGAGGCTTCAAATTGGGCTATTGTATGCGGAATTCCCCTTTTCAGTCATTCCCTGTTGTTCTAATGATTCAATTATTGTCTCAATTCCTACCTCTGTTGCACAGGATATTGATATTGTCTCGGTGGTGGCACTTTGTCCCCCACGATTTTAACACATGCTTTGATTTTACCACATTCTGCTTTATTTTTAATCCATACATCGGGAAACTCCTTTACCCCCACGTCCTGTTGATCCAGTGTCATCTCCTCCACTGCTTCTGCAGCACATGTTCTTGGAAGGTACCTGCTGTCAGGACACTTTCCGTCCCGCTGGGCACACGCCACAGAACTCCAGTAATAAAATCCCAAACTAACCGATTCCTCTTCAAAAAAGGAGTTCCCAATCTGCCTGATCTATCTGAAGCATTTGTTCTTTACGACAGAAATCCGCCACTCTCTCTTTCTGGGTATAGCTATCTCTACTGAATGGTACATTTTTCCTGTCACTCCTTCCCCAATAAAGGAGGCTGCTGTAAGAATCTCTGACACATATCAAGTCAAATCGCAACTTCTATTTACAATATTTACACCTGCCCCACTATCCAAAGGGCATCTTTGGCTCCATTATCTCACACAATGACAGTTGTCCTAGACCTCCCATTTGAATCCCATCTTAATCTAGTTACCATCTCCCACTCCTGAGGACCCATATACAGTGGGAGCAACTTGTCATCAGGGCGTCCCTATAGAGCAGATTTCTCTGAACCCTCAACTTGTACAACTGCAACCTTTTTCTGCTCCTTAAACATTCCTTCTTCCGTCCTTTGCATTCCTTTGATCAATTCATCTTTACGTCTCCCATTCCACGTAACCATATCTACTCCCCTCAATTTCAAATATCTCCAAGTGATATTCTGAATCACATCTACCCCTTTCTGGGGCTCATTTTGATTATTTCACCTTCTACCTCCTTGGGATGGGGTGTTTGTCATTCATACCAGGCCTCAATAACCTCTAACATATTACATGGATATATGAATCATTAGCTAGCTAGCTAGCTATCCCCATCCACCCCCCCCATCTATCTATCCCCATACACCCATCTATCTATCTATCTATCTATCTATCTATCTATCTATCTATCTATCTATCTATCTAATCTCCCAACATGACCTCCTCCAGAACTTCACCCAGTTATCCCCGTATTGAGCCCAGCACCTTGTGTTTGGCTAACACAATACTTGTTTTCCTCTAATGAGTATCTTCCACCACCTCCCTTGGGAGTTTGTTGCACTGGGGAAGACTCCTCGCTGTTAAAAATGTGTGCCTCATTTCCAAATGTAATTGCTCTGGTTTCCGTTTCCAGCCATTGGTTCTTGTTATAACGTTCCCTGTCAGATTAAAGAGCCCGTTAGTGCTCGGTATTTCATCTCTTGAAAGTGCTTGTGCACTGTTGTCAAGTCAGCTCTCAATCTTCCCAACTTCTACTCACTACGTCCCTGTTTATACTGCCAAGGGTAAGTTGGAAAAGACAGAAAAGGTGAAAGACCTGGGTGTATTAGTCAGTCCCAGGATGACTGTGAGCCACTGATGGGATGTCGCTGTGAACAAGGCAAATCATAGAATATCAGGGTTGGAAGGGAGTTAGAATATCAGGAGGTCATCTAGTCCAACCCCCTGCTCAAAGCAGGACCAATTCCCAACTAAATCATCCCAGCCAGGGCTTTGTCAAGCCTGACCTTAAAACCTCTAAGGAAGGAGATTCCACCACCTCCCTAGGTAACCCATTCCAGTGCTTCACCAACCTCGTGAATGAGATCCTAGAATGTGTCAGGCAAGATTGGGAAGTGTTAATATCCTTATACCAGGCACTGGTGAGACTTTCTCTGGCAAACTGTGTAAAATTCTGGTCATTTGTATTCCAGAAAGAAGAATTCAGGCTGAACAGGTGCAGAAAAGGGCTCCTAAGATGGTCAGGGCAAAGGACGGCCTGGCTTACAAGAAGACTGGAAGAGCTTGTCTGCTTTAGTCTAACACAAGGCAGGGTGAGCAGGAATCAGATTGCTCTATAAATACATTGGGGGAGTAAACACCCTGATGGGATACGAGCTCCTGAAGCTAAGGGACAGTGTTGGCACAGGAACAAACAGGAAGAAACTGGCCAGGAGTAAACTGAGGCTGGAAAGGAGAAGGAGGTTTCTGACCGTCCGAGGAGGGAGGTTCTGGATCAGCCACCCAATGGGAGCAGCGGGGGGCAAACAATCCAGGTGGCTTTTAGATGGAGTTTGACAGGTGTGACCCTTCTACCTGGTCGAGCTGGCAGCAACCAGGGCCAGGTTTAATATCTAGGGCAGGGGTGGCCAACTTAAGCTTGAGAAGGAGCCAGAATTTACCAATGTACATTGCTAAAGAGCCACGGTAATACGTCAGCAGCTCCCCCCCATCAGCTCCCCTCCCCACTCCCAGCACCTTCTGCCCACTGGCAGCCCCGCTGATCAGCACCTCGTCCTGCCTCCCCACACTTCCCAACCAGCTGTTTTGTTGCGTGCAGGAGGCTCTGGGGGTAGGGGAAGGAGTGAGGGCATGGCAGGCTCAAGGGAGGGGGCAGGAAGGGGTAGAGTGGGGGCAGGCCCTGTACCCCTCTCTGCTCCCTCACCCCACCACACTCACTGTGATTGTCCTTGGTCAGTGAGGACCCAGGGTTCAGAGGCACATCTGTGTGAGTTCA
This sequence comes from Trachemys scripta elegans, assembly GCF_013100865.1. Lineage (NCBI taxonomy): Eukaryota > Metazoa > Chordata > Testudines > Emydidae > Trachemys > Trachemys scripta. The sequence continues at coordinate 339,055,561 of NC_048298.1, forward strand.
CCTCCCACCCAGGGAAGAAGGTGCCTTGCTTGCTTTGCCATCTGAGCACTTGCTCTGGCTGGCCACCCTGCCGGCTGCTTCTTTCGCTCCCGCTGGCCAATTGTCAGTTTCCTTCTGCTGCCACCTGCTTCTTGGCTGTGACATCAGCAGGTTAGTCTCTTCCTGATAGTTTCCCCGGAGTGAATGTCAGCTTTAAGCAGGCTGGGGAGGAGCACCGTCCCACCACAAGTGATTTCAGCTTGTATTTGAGCACTTAAAATAACCAAAAGCCCCTGCTGGAGCTTGTTTAGCCTGGTCTCAATGGTTTGAGCATTGGCCTGCTAAACCCAGGGTTGTGAGTTCAATCCGTAAGGGGGCCACTTGGGGATCTGGGGCAAAATCAGTTCTTGGTCCTGCTAGTGAAGGCAGGGGGCTGGACTCACTGACCTTTCAAGGTCCCTTCTAGCTCTAGGAGATGGGATATCTCCATTCATTTCATTTCATTTCAACTTCAAAGGGATCTCACAAAACTGGGTGACTTCACAACAAAGGGCAGATAAAATTAAATGTTGATAAATGCAAAGTAATGCACATTGGAAAACATAATCCCAACTATACATATAAAATGCTGAGGTCTAAATCAGCTGTTACCACTCAAGATAGAGATTTTGCAGTCATTGTGGATAGTTCTCTGAAAACATCCACTCACTGTGCAGTGGCAGTCAAAAAAGCTAACAGAAAGTTGGGAATCATTAAGAAAGTGATAGATCATCAGACAGAAATTATCATGTTGCCTCTATATAAGTCCTTGGTATGCCCAAATGTTGAATAATGTGTGCAGATGGGCTTACCTCATCTCAAAAAAAAAAGATATATTGGAATTGGAAAAGATTCAGAAAAGAGAAAGAAAAACGATTAGGGGCATGAAATGGCTGCCATATGGGCAAAGACTAATAAGACTGGGACTTTTCAGCTTGGAAAAGAGACGAATAAGGAGCAATATGATAGACCTCTATTAAATCATGACTGGTGTGGAAAAAGTAAATAAGGAAGTGGTATTTACTCCTTCCCATAACACAAGAACTAGTAGTCACCAAATGAAATTAATAGGCAGCAGGTTTAAAAGAAACAAAAGGAAGTATTTCTTCACACATCACACAGTCAACCTGTGGAACTCCTTCCCAGAGGATATTGTGGAGGCCAAGACTACAACAGGGTTAAAGAAAGAACTAGATAAATGGATGGACAGGGAAGGTGTCTCTAGCCTCTGTTTGCCAGAAGCTCAGAATTGGGCTACAAGGGATGGATCACTTGATTATTACCTGTTCTATTCATGCCCTCTGCGGCACCTGGCATTGGCCACTGTTGGAAGACTGGATACTGGGCTACATGGACCTTTGTTCTGACTCAGTATCGCCGTTCTTATGTTCACCTAATGGCCCATTACCCCGAATAGGCCCTACCCAACCAGCTGTCTAGACTGAAAGCATTTTGCCTCATAGGTATCACCCAGGTGTAACTACATTTGAAATACAGATATTTAGTCAATATTCATAACTTCAGATACAAAAGTAATACATTCAGATAGGATTATCATATTTTACAAATCATAACTTTTCCAAAGACCCTTCACAAGACATGTCTGTTCAAGATGCATTATAACTATGTCATAATCACATCACAATGATATCACTACAATGAATATCGGGGGCAGTGTCACAAATGCCTCCGCAGCTGCCCAGAAACGTGAATGGTGCATATAAAAAGCTCAGGTTCCTCGGGAAGAGATAAGCTTTTCCCGAGGGGCGGCTTTGAGGTCTCAGGAGATGAGGTGTGGCGCGGCTGGGGGTCTTCGGCCAGCCCGGGGCTCTTCCAGCCATAGGGGACGGGGAGAGCTCGGGACTCCAGCCGCGGGGACTGGGGTGGGAATGAGCTTCTCCAGGATGGGGGCTCTCGGTGCCATGACACCTGTTCAGGAAGTTCCATGGGCAGACATCCAGGGGCTGATCAATGTGGGAGCGTGATGGGGGGCTAGTGCTGCCACCTAGTGTTGTAATCCTGTAGCATGAGGGACAGAGGCTCATGGTTTGAGCTAGAGCTGGGCTGCAAAACAGAGAGGATTTTCCCCCATGAAAAAAATTGACCTAAAACTAAAATGTTCCCTTTTCGTTAACTTTTCTGGGGTGAGTTTTCATAGAAAATGGATCATTTTTTTCACTGACAACTCAGCTGCCATGATGCAGCCCAGCTGCATCTGCCTGGATCCCCAAGAGGAATTGGAGGCTTTTCAACTGCCTCTCCCTTGTCATGGAGATGAAGGTGGCACTGACGGAGTCTATGGCTGCAGGAAAGGTCAAAACATCCCGACCAGTCTATGGCTGGGGTATTGCACCCATCAGCTACTCTAACCAGCCTTCATATCTCTGTGCAGCCCCCTCCACACTGTACAACACACCTTCAGCGGGCAGTGGCTACTTGGACATAAGAACATAAGAACGGCCATACTGGGTCAGACCAAAGGTCCATCAAGCCCAGTATCCTGTCTACCGACAGTGGCCAATGGCAGGTGCCCCAAAGGGAATGAACAGAACAGGGAATCATCAAGTGATCCACCCCTGTCACCCAATCCCAGCTTCTTGCAAAGAGAGGCTAGGGACACCATTCCTGCCCATCCTGGCTAATAGCCATTGATGGACCTGTCCTCCATGAATCTGTCTAGGTTCCTTTTGGTCTTGGCCTTCACAACAGCCTCTGGCAAGGGTTTCAGTGGTTGACAGTGCATTGCGTGAAAAAATACTTTCTTGTGTTTGTTTTAAATCTGCTACCTATTAATTTCATTTGGTGGCCCCTTCTTCTTGTATTATGAGACGGAGTAAATAAGACTTCCTTATTTACTTTCTCTATGCCACTCATGATTTTATAGACCTCTATCATATTCCCCCTTAGTCGCCTCTTTTCCAAGCTGAAAAGTCCCAGTTTTATTAATCTCTCCCCATACAGAAGCTGTTCTATACCCCTAATCATTTCTGTTCCCTTTTCTGAACCTTTTCCAATTCCAATATATCTTTTTTGAGGAGTGGCGACCACATCTGCACACAGTATTCAAGGACAGGTCCTGGTAGCACATCTCTGATGAACCTGTGGTAGCAGGGAGCTGGAGAGGGTCCTAGAGCAGTAGTGGATGGCACAGGGATTGTGCGTGGGTGGCCCTAGCTACCAGTGGATCACTGAGATCTGTGCATAACTTTGGAGATCCCTGGGTCCTTGGTCCCCCTTTACATTCAAGGAGAAGGGAAGGGACCTCCCCTCCTGGAAAAATCCGAGGGAAATGTCCATGTACGGAGCCTTGTGGAATCTCCCTGGCCTGCCCTGAACCCTGGGTTTCTAAGGCTGCCGGGAAGAAATCTGGTCCTATATTATAATAATTATTATTTATTATATTTTATTTTATTTCAGTGAGATCACAGCTGTGACAACATCATCGTTACCACTCGGCCGCCCCCAAGGTTTCCTTGTGACTAATTGGAACCACAGGGAACAGAATCTGCAACAGGGCTGCCACTGCAGTCCAGTTGAGCAGCATCACCACACATCCCCTGTGATTTGGCCTCCTGCCGTTTACTCTTGGCTGTCACGGGGGTTACAGCTGGTGCACACAAAGCCAAGCAGCTGAGGTTCCCTGATGGCCAAGTGGCCCCCAAGGGAATGTGCAGACATGCTTCATAAATACAGCCGCCTCCCTATCTGAACAGATACTGCCTGCTGCCCTGCAACCTCTCCGATGACTCCTTGTCCTTTAAGGTGAAGGTTTCTGGTATCAGCGGCTCCCCTCTAACAAGAATTGGGTACGTTGGCAGGTTTCACTATCTTTAAAATGCGAAGTGAAGGGGAAAGGCTGCAAAATGTTTCCATTTGCAGATGTTCTGTGCAATGGCAGAGGACTCAGCTGGGCTGTTGGGGTGACTCAGTAATGGGGCTGGAGGGCAGGCAGCGCTAGGTAGCTTGAGAACCCCACCTGTACATCTGCCCAAGCTCCACATTGGGCTGTTCAAGATACACAGAAATGTGACATTCAAAGTGAGCTCGGAGTGTTAAAACCCCAATGCCCCATGTCAGGATTTCTGAATGGGTCCGATTTCTAGAGGTGCCGTGTGCTCTGGGTCTGATCTTGCCAGCAGCTGAGGCAGAGGAGACCCCACAGAATATCAGTGACTAGTTCCCAAATCACCTCAGGTTTAATTGCTGCAGGAAATTTAATCAGCAAATACATTTTCAACAGTTTTATTCTCTGACTCGATTTTTAAGGCAGGAGAATTCAGAGCTGCGTTGCTCTGTGGTAACAGGTCCTATAGGGCATATTTCAGTTTCCTGATGGTCTGAAGGCTCCATCATTTCTCCCCTGTAGATACCCCTCATCTTTGCCCCTCCTCTGGTCTCCGAGTGCTAGATGTCAAGCCTCGTACCCTGCCCTCTCATGGGGTGGAATCTCACAATTTTCCAACCCTTGATTGGGCCCTGGGCTACCACATACTGTGGATCATCTGTGCTTACCCAGCAGATCCGGCTAGGTTTGGTACCAGTGGTTGACATGTGTGCATGAAAGTACAGATGTGTAAATCTTATGACAGAATATTTCATTGCAATACAAATATCACAAACCAACCTTTCGTGAAAGGAACGCATGCCAAAAGACAGCAGCAGAGTTCTTGGCATTGTTGCAGGAAGGAGCAGTGGTAACTTACCTGCTTAATGGCTTTGGCTTTCGAAAGTATTTCAGAAGTGCTCCACATACTGTTTGCAAATGGTTTGTGGTATTGACTCTTCATTCAGTGAACAGTTGTATGATACTGTCTCCCAGTAAAAGACCACTAGCTGTTTCTAACACTAACATTTAGGGTCATGAACACAATTCCTCTGTATTGCCTGTGAAATACTTTTGTAAAAGTCCTGAGAGAGCAGAACCACTGCTCTGTGTTTCAGCAAAGAGTAGAGCTGAGGTGCAGGCAAGGGGTGTATTATACTGTCTTTAAGGTAATTTATGCCCATCACCTTTATAAGAACATGGCTGAAGTAATTTGCACACTCAACTGGATATTAATGCTAATCCAGTGTTTCTACTATTCACCCATTTGTGACATCAACCTCTCCCTCCCCCAGCTGAATTAACTGTCCGTGACATTGACCAGGCAAAACACATCAGCTTCTCTTGGAAGTTTTCAAGGTCAGAATGTATCATTGGGAGCATTGGGTAAGGGAAAGTTAATAGAGCCCGGTTCTGATCGAATTTACACATGTAAATCTGGAGTGGCACCACAGAAATCAATATAATTGAATTAAGAATCTGGCCCTAAGTATTTATCCCATGTGCTGCAAAGAGGCAGAGGCATAATTTGGACTCTCGGGAGTGAAGAAAATTTTATATATAGAGAATCATAGAACTGGAAGGGACCTTGAGAGGTCATCTAGTCCAGTCCCCTGCACTTGTAGCAGGACTAAGTATTATCTAGACCAGGGGTAGGCAACCTATGGCACACATGCCGAAGGCGGCACGCGAGCTGATTTTCAGTGGCGCTCACACTGCCCGGGTCCTGGCCACCGGTCCGGGGGGCTCTGCATTTAATTTAATTTTAAAGGAAGCTTCTTAAACATTTTAAAAACTTTATTTACTTTACATACAACAATAGTTTAATTATATATTATAGACTTATAGAAAGAGACCTTCTAAAAACGTTTACATGTATGACTGGTGCGCGAAACCTTAAATCAGAGTGAATAAATGAAGACTCGGCACACCACTTCTGAAAGGTTGCCGACCCCTGATCTAGACCATCCCTGACAGGTGTTTGTCTAACCTGCTCTTAAAAGTCTCCAATGATGGAGAATCCACAACCTCCCTAGGCAATTTATTCCAGTGCTTAACCACTCTGACAGTTAGGAAGTGTTTTCCTAATGTCCAACCTAAACCTCCCTTGCTGCATTTTAAGCCCATTGCTTCTTGTCCTATCGTCAGAGAATAAGAAAAACAGTTTTTCTTCCTCCTCCTTGTAACAACCTTTTACATACTTGAAAACTGTTATCATGTCCCCTCTCTGTCTTCTCTTCTCCAGACTAAACAAACCCAATCTTCCCTCATAGGTCATGTTTTCTAGACCTTTAATAATTTTTGTTGCTCTTCTCTGGAATTTCTCCAATTTGTCCACATCTTTCCTGAAATGTGGCAACCAGAACTGGACACAATACTCCAGTTGAGGCCTAATCAGTGCGGAGTAGAGCAGAAGAATTACTTCTCATGTCTTGCTTACAATACTCCTGCTAATACATCTCAGAATGATGTTTGCTTTTTTTGCAAAAGCATTACACTGTTAACTCATATATAGTTTGTGACCCACTATGACTCCCAGATCCTTTCCGCAGTACTCCTTCCTAGGCAGTCATTTCCCATTTTTTATGTGTACAACTGATTGTTCCTTCCTAAGTGGAGTACTTTGCATTTGTCCTTATTGAATGTTATCCTATTTACTTCAGACCCTTTCTCCAGTTTGTCCAGATCATTTGGAATTTTATTCCTATCCTTCAAAGCACTTGCAACCCCTGCCAGCCTGGTATCACCTGCAAGCTTTATAAGTGTTCTCTCTAAATCATTGATGAAGATATTGAACAGAACCGGATGCAGAACCAATCCCTGTGGGACCCCACTCGTTATGCCCTTCCAGCATGACTGTGAACCACTGATAACTACTCTCTGGAAATGATTTTCCAACCAGTTATGTACCCACATTATAGTAGCTCCATGTAGGTTGTATTTCCCTAGTTTGTTTATGAAAAGGTAATGTGAAACTGCATCAAAAGCTTGACTAAAGTAAAGATTTACCACATCCACTGCTTCCCCCCATCCACAAGGCTTGTTACCCTGTCAAAGAAAGCTATCAGGTTGGTTTGACATGATATGTTCCTGACAAATCCATGCTGACTGTTACTTATCACCTTATTATCTCCTATTATTTGCTCTATTATCTTTCCAGGTACAAAAGTTAAGCTGACTGGTCTGTAATTCCCGGGGTTGTCCTTATTTCCCTTTTTATAGATTGCATTTTTATAGATTGCGCTTTTCCAGTCTTCGGGAATGTCTCCCATCTTCCATGACTTTTCAAAGATAATTGCTAATGGCTCAGATATCTCCTCAGTCAGCTTCTTGATTATTCTAGGATGCATCTCATCAGGCCCTGGTGATCTGAAGACATCTAACTTGTCTAAGTCATTTTTGACTTGTTCTTTCCCTATTTTAGACTCTGATCCTACCTCATTTTCACTGGCATTCACTATGTTAGACATCCAATCGCCACCAACCTTCTTGGTGAAATCCGAAACAAAGAAATCACTAAGCACCTCTGCCATTTCCACATTTTCTGTTATTGTCTTTCCCCCCTCATTGAGTAACGGGCCTACTCTGTCCTTGGTCTTCCTCTTGCTTCTAATGTATTTGCAGAATGTTTTCTTGTTTCCTTTTATGTTCCTAGCTAGTTTGATCTCATCTTGTGCCTTGGCTTTTCTACTTGTTTATGTTCATCCTTTGTAATTTGACCAAATTTCCACTTTTTGTAGACACTTTTTTTGAGTTTTAGATCATTGAAGATCTTCTAGTTAAGCCAGGGTGGTCTCTTGCAATACTTCCTCTCTTTCCTACGTAGTGGGATCATTTGCTCTTGTGCCCTTAATAGCGTCTCTTTGAAAAAACTGCCAACTGTCTTCAATTGTTTTTCCCCTTAGACTTGCTTCCCATGGGATTTTACCTACCAACTCCCTGAGTTTGCTAAAGTCTGCCTTCTTGAAATCCATTGTCTTTATAATCGTGAACTCTACCATTTCATGATCACTTTCACCCAAGCTGCCTTCCACTTTCAAATACTCAACCAGTTCTTCCCTAATTGTCAAAATCAAATCTAGACCAGCCTCCCCCCTAGTAGCCTTCTCCACCTTCTGAAAAAAAAATGTCGCCAATACACTCAGATGTCTGGGTAGTTGACGTCCCCCATCACCACCAAGTCCTGTGCTTTGGATGATTTTATTAGTTGTTTAGAAAAAGCCTCATCCACCTCTTCTTCCTGGTTAGGTGGTCTGTAGTAGACCCCGACCATGACATCAACCTTGTTTTTTACCCCTTTTATCCTTACCCAGAGACTTTCAACAAGTCAGTTTCTTATTTATTTATTTCTGTCTGTCTATCTTTCTGTCTATATATCTATGTATCTGTCTGCCTGTCTGTATGTCTATCTATCTGTCTATCTATAATGAGGCAATGAAATATATTTATAAACAGCTTCAATGTAGGACAGATACATACAATGACGGTTTTCACCATACACTTGCCATGTGTTTATACATGTCATGATACAATGGGCCACACTCAGAAGTGGAGGGTGAGAAAGGGTGTTGGTGGGAAGGTCACAATTGTAAAATCACACAGTGCTCAAGTAGGCTGTGGAACTTCCAGCCACAAGAGATCAATGGGGCCAAGAGCTTAGCAGGATTGAAAGAGGGAATGGAAGTCTATATGGGTAACTAGAAAAGTCAACTACGGTAGTGGGGATTTAAAAAAAGATATGTCTTGGAAGGGCTGATTTACATTTCAAAATGTGCCTAACTAGTGGGGGAAACATTGCCTGGGAGCAGGTTATCTCTTAGCTGCCTATTGTAGGGCTTCTTCCACTTTTCTCTGAAGCATTTGGACCTGGCCACTGGATACTGGGCTAGATGGACTACAAGTCTGATCCAGTCTGCCTATCCTCCTATTTGTGGTGTAAATCCAAGACTATGCTTTTGCTCATCTTCCTTGACCTCCTAGGAGTCTGTAGACTTGCACTGAGAGCAGAATGATATCTTGTTAAATATCATCTAGTTATCTAATCTCCTATTCTATTTTCTTTCAGGAAGAAAAGCTCAAAACCCATCAGACCTTCCCAGTACATTATGCCAGCTGTCAATGACACCAAATTCAACTATGAAGTGTTTCTTCTCACTGGGATACCTGGGAAGGGAGACATCCATCTCTGGATCTCTATCACCTTCTGCTTAACATATGCTATTTCGATAGTAGGAAATTCACTCATTCTGTTCATTATAAAAACAGATCTAAGCCTTCATGAGCCAATGTACATTTTCCTTTCCATGTTGGCTGTCACAGACCTAGGCTTATTGATAGCCAGCATACCGACAATACTGGGTGTATTTTTGTTTAACTCAAGGGAGATCAGCCTCAATGCCTGTCTTGCCCAGCTGTTCTTCATCCACTCGTTTACATTCATTGAATCCTCTGTGCTCTTGTTGATGGCCTTTGACCGCTTCATCGCAATCAGTAACCCACTGAAATATACTTCCATCTTAACCCTGCCAAGAATAGTGAAGATGGGACTGGTGTTTGCGCTAAGAGGGGTGGCCGTAATACTTCCACTCCCCCTTCTCCTGACAAGGTTCCAATTCTGTCGAACCAATGTCCTCTCCCATTCCTTCTGCCTGCACATGGAGGTCATGACAATGGCATGTGCGGACATCACAGTCAACAACATCTATGGCTTGTTTATTACAGTTATAACAGTGGGGTTGGACTCTCTGCTCATCTTCCTCTCTTATGTGATGATCCTCAAAACAGTGCTGAACATCACCTCCCACGTGGAGTTCCTCAGGGCCCTAAACACCTGCGTCGCCCACCTCTGCGCCGTCCTGCTCTTCTACATGCCAGAATTCACCCTGACTTTGATGCACAGATTCAGAAAGAGCTCTTCTCCCTTGCTTCAGATTGTCCTGGGCTATGTCTACCTGCTGGTTCCTCCTCTGCTGAACCCAATCGTGTACAGCGTGAAAAGCAAACACCTTCGTTCGAGGATAATCAGGGTGTTCGTTAAGTGAAGGGTCAGTTTATCACTCGGCCCCAGTGCTGGTGGCATAGGAATCAAGAAACACCGGACATTGCGACTTATTCCATCCTGGACCCTTATATCTGTGATGACATGAGATACTGATCTCCACTCTGTACAGTCAGGTTCAGATGGGGTCTAAGGCCTGAAGCAATGGTATAGGGGTTGTCTCCACCCACTGTTGAGGGAGGGCAGGGCACTGGGGAAAGGAGACCAAGGCAGGCAGCAGCATTTACAATGTGACTGTGTTCGTGGAGATCCAGGGGACCAGTAGGATGTTGGCCCATAAAGAGCCATATCGGTGGCTGCTCCGACCTCAGAATTCCTGTCAATACTCTTAATAAAGAGAAGGGACGTGAATGTTGTTTCCCATTACACTTGGCCTGTCCCTGTCCCGTCTCTGGTTAAACATCCCCAGGCCATGAAAATAGCTGCCGAGCTGTTTTACGGTCACTGTCCTGGCCCTTCCTGAGCGCTCTGGGTGCTGTGTGATCCATGGGGACTGCACGAGCTGTGGACAGGGGCTATTCAATGGCCACAGATACCCACCCTTCCCCTACACACTGAGCCAGGTGCTTCTGACTGAGTCCTGTCAGAGACATCATTATGTAGGAGCCACAAGAGAAGCTATTCAGGCAACATCCAAACCATCACCGTTGGTGGCTCTGCACACAGCACACCTGCTGAGCCCACTTCACACAGAAGCAGGGCAGAGCTGAGTGTGAGTGAGGGTCTGACACACAGGAGTCCTGGCAAGAGACTCAGGCCCATATTCCCCTCCCCTCCGTTTCTGCTGCCCGAGCAATGCAAAGGGGTAGGAAAGGTCCTCAGATCCCCAACGGAGTCATGGCTATCTCCTGTCACAGTCCAGCCCATTCAGTGTAGGTTGGCCACATTTTCAAAAGGAAAAAGCAAGACCCATGCAGGAGCCCTGTCCCCTCCATGGTCTCACCCCTGGCCCTCTCCTTCCCCCTGAACTCCCACCTCCTGCTCCTTCTCTTCCCCAAAGCCCCACCCACTGAGCAGGCTGGATCACAGAGCCAGGCTCTGGTAAAAGAAGCCCAGGGAGCAAGTGCCACTCTGGGGAACCCCAGACACTCCATGTGTCCTGTTCAGGGTATGTGGCCTCGGGGGGAAGAGGAGAAAGGTGGGGCCTCATCATGAGTGGGGGCTAAGGACCTCAGCCCCCACCCCCCAGTGAAAAGGGTGGCTCTGCCCATGAGCAGGTGTGGATCGGCACCACAGGGAATTCAGGACAAATGCTGTTCTGTAGTCTTTCAGCCCACACTGGGACTTCAAGTCTGTATTTTGGATTCTCCTGCCCGATTCAGGATGGGTGGTCCACCCTAATTCAGTGGTTATTAGAGGTGATGTGTTGGGGAGTATCCCCTTTTTGTTGTTGGAGTGATTAGGGGTGTCAGTGAACCCCTGATTCAGGGTTTGGCCCTTTAAGATTCCTGTGCCTTTTGGAGCTGACAGAAGCTTCACTCCATATGAAACAGGAGGAGCCTTAGGAGGGCAGGCAGGCTGCATCCTCTCGAGAAACATGGGCGACATCAGCAGGGGACGGACAGCTGCCCTCGCTCAGCCCAGGGGAAAGGGTCTGAGATATCATGGGTGCCAGCTGGGGAGAAGCCAGTGAGGCTGCAGCAAACCTGAAACAAGGCTGACCGTAATAAACGGGAGGGTGTTCCTGAGTAAAGGAGGAGGATGGAACCGGAGGGTAGGAGAGCCTGTGTTTTGGAGACGACTGAATTAATGTAACCCCGCAAAGGGGGCTCTTGTTTCAATTATCCCAGGCTGAGAGTAAGTCATTGCAAGGACCTTAGAGGGAAGGGCAGCGCACCTGCAGGGCTACCTTAGGCCACAAGGTGGCACTTTGGGGCTGCCCCTATCCACAAGGTCTCGGCCAGAGTGGACTGTGCTCTTGCAACCCACCCCCAGGCTGCTTTAAACTTTGCTGAGGCAGTGGGAGAACAGGCCAGTGAATCAAACCCCTGTAACCGGCAGGGCCGTCCTTAAGATTTATGGGGTCTTATGCAGTATTATTAAACTGGTGCCCCTATGCCCGACGGCAGCCCGGGCTCGCAGCCTGGAAGGAGGGAAAGGGATGAGGCAGTATAGGATATCGAGCCGCCCAGCCCGCCTCACAGTGGCAGAGAGTCACAGTTCCCCGCAGAGAGCCCCATACCCTTTCCCTCATGCAGAATGCGCGGCACCGGCGCATTCGGCGCTGTAAATATGGCCCCTGCCTTAGGACACTGCAGCGCATGCTGGGTGTGCGGGAGCTGACCTGCTCTTACCTGCTGCCATGGGCAGAGGGTGAAGCTGCTGGTTGGGGAGGCTAGAGCCCCAGGCCACCTCTTCTGCCTGTGCCCCACCCATACTCCATTCCTGCACCGCCCCAAACCCTGCCCCACTCTGCCCCGGCCCCACCCCTCCCCACTGTCTCCCTCCTCTCTTCCTTCGTCCTCCCTGCTCACCCCCTTCCAGCCAAATCCCTGAACCCCAATGAAGCAAATGACATTAGAAAGAAATTGCAGAAGAGTGGTGTTTTATTTTATTTTTTTTTAAGAAAATAGATATGTTTTCCACTGCATGCCAGAAGGTGAAGACTGGACATGCAGAAGGTATCTAATTAAAAGCACTAAATTTAGGCATAAAAAATGTCAGTCAGAGGTATTTTGATATACCCTGAAGTTTGTCAGAGATTTATTTGCAAAAACTTTGTAGTAAGTAAGGGTGAGTCAGCTGTCCTGCTGAATACAACATTCAATATTATGGGATACATGATGCAGCTCTTCTCTGTTTGACATTTTCTTAATCAGTATTTCTTAGCTGATTTTATATTTTAAATGAAAACAACAAGGAGTCTGGTGGCACCTTAAAGACTAACAGATTTATTTGGGCATAAGCTTTTGTGGGTAAAAAACCTCACTTCTTCAGAACTCATGTACTCTTAAGCCTTCATAAAGTAATCATTACAGATTACTACATATTTAACTCACCGAGACAAAGACATTATTTTAAATTAATCAGTCACAGAGGTTTAGTGTGTTCATAATAATGTTCATTGCTTTTGGAAAAAGGGAGCACTTTGTGAGATGTCCATAACAACAGACGTGTCTATGAAATTTCACCTACTTTAAAAAAATATGTTTCCAAAGATTTTAGGCATAACAAAGGATTTTATGTCTTACTAAGGTACTGATTTTGCTGAAAGGTTGTTTTAAAACTAGCTCATCAAATAGTCAGAAGTAAAGAAAGGGAAAGTCATTTGTCCAGCTATCTGGAAGGAAAGGGGTGATGTCCCTTTAAGGGCTCTCTTCAACGGGGGGGGGGGGGGGGGGGGGAGAAAGAGATGGACAGAAAGGATAGGAAGACTTTGGAAGGAAGTTTTTTGTACTATAGTAATTAAAATTAAAATGTGTATTTTAGATAAGGGGGGTCTTTTGAAGGATTTATTTAAAAAAAAATGTCTGAAGATCCAAACATTTAAGGCTAAAGATGAATACTCAGATTGTGGATCTAAAAATGTATGCAAGGTTTTCTAGAGATGTAACTTTATAATCTTCAGCAATCTTCTAATGAAATATTATTAAAGCAAATTTTAAACTAAGGTCCTGTAGACTAACATGTTCTGAGTAAATATGACAGTGATGCACAACTGTTTTTGTCAGTCAATTCAGAAACTGACAGTCTATACCTAGGGGTTGGAAAATGCCTGTTGAATGGCTTCATTACCTCTTGACTGGCTCTTTAACCATTTCAGTGTTGTGCTACTAGGTCCAGCAGGCTGGAAGCCTTTTCACTTTGACATTACTAGATCCCCTCCAGAATAAGAGTCACCAGGCTGCAACAGCTATTTGTGGAAGCCTGCAGAAAGGATCAGAACAGTGATAGGAAGAAGCAGGAGGGGTGGACACTAAGACCCAGTGGTTCCCCAAAATTTTGGGTGCCCTGCACAGCCCCATATGCTGCATGTGCCTAAGGACGGCCCTGGTAACAGGCTCCTGGCCATCCCCACTCGCTGCAGCTCAGGGGGGAGCTCTGCTGGTGCAGCAGAGCATTGAGCCAGGCCTGACATATCACTACAAACTAAGTTAGACAGGCTTGCTCAGGAGATAGAGAACTTCTTACATTCTTTTGGCCCAACTTACATTCTTTTGGGAAGACAAGGAGCTCTTGGGACCCAGCCTAGTTTCCCTGTGTCTCTGAGAGCATCTTCCTATCTGTTTGACCCTTTCTTCGGGAAGTAGCCTTTGCTGAAATCTGTGCGAGCCTGGGCCCAGTCACTGTAGTGCTCAGCTGTGTCTATGTTACAGGGCCAAGGTGTCTGGTGGCACCTTAAAGACTAACAGATTTATTTGGGCATGAGCTTTCGTGAGTAAAAACCTCACTTCTTCGGATGCATAGAGTGAAAGTTACAGATGCAGGCATTATATACTGACACATGGAGAGCAGGGAGTTACTTCACAAGTGGAGAACCAGTGTTGACAGGGCCAATTCAATCAGGGTGGATGTAGTCCACTCCCAATAATAGATGAGGAGGTGTCAATTCCAGGAGAGGAAAAGCTGCTTCTGTAGTGAGCCAGCCACTCCCAGTCCCTATTCAAGCCCAGATTAATGGTGTTGAATTTGCAAATGAATTTTAGTTCTGCTGTTTCTCTTTGAAGTCTGTTTCTAAAGTTTTTTTGTTCAATGATAGTGACTTTTAAATCTGTAATAGAATGACCAGGGAGATTGAAGTGTTCACTTACTGGCTTGTGTATGTTACCATTCCTGATGTCTGATTTGTGTCCATTTATTCTTTTGCGGAGGGACTGTCCGGTTTGGCCAATGTACATGGCAGAGGGGCATTGCTGGCACATGATAGCATATATGACATTAGTAGATGTGCAGGTGAATGAGCCCCTGATGGTGTGGCTGATGTGGTTGGGTCCTCTGATGCTGTTGCCAGAGTAGATATGGGGACAGAGTAGGCAACGAGGTTTGCTACAGGGATAGGTTCCTGGGTTGGTGTTTCTGTGGTGTGGTGTGTAGTTGCTGGTGAGTATTTGCTTCAGGTTGGGGGGTTGTCTGTAAGCGAGGACTGGCCTGCCTCCCAAGGTCTGTGAGAGTGAGGGATCATTTTCCAGGATAGGTTGTAGATCGTGGATAATGCGCTGGAGAGGTTTTAGCTGGGGGCTGTATGTGATGGCCAGTGGTGTTCTGTTATTGTCCTTGTTGGGCCTGTCCTGTAGTAGGTGATTTCTGGGTACCCGTCTTGCTCTGTCAATCTGTTTCCTCACTTCCCCAGGTGGGTATTTTAGTTTTACGAATGCTTGATAAAGATCTTGTAGGTGTTTGTCTCTGTCTGAGGGGTTGGAGCAAATTCGGTTGTATCTTAGGGCTTGGCTGTAGACAATGGATCGTGTGATGTGTCTTGGATGGAAGCTGGAGGCATGTAGGTACGTGTAGCGGTCAGTAGGTTTCCGGTATAGGGTGGTGTTTATGTGACCATCACTTATTTGTACTGTAGTGTCCAGGAAGTGGATCTCTTGTGTGGACTGGTCCAGGCTGAGGTTGATGGTAGGGTGGAAATTGTTGAAGTCCAGGTGGAATTCTTCAAGGGCCTCCTTTCCGTGGGTCCATATGATGAAGATGTCATCAATGTAGCGCAAGTAGAGGAGGGGCACTAGGGGACGAGAGCTGAGGAAGCGTTGTTCTAAGTCAGCCATAAAAATGTTGGCATACTGTGGGGCCATGCGGGTACCCATAGCAGTGCCACTGATTTGAAGGTATAAGTTGTCCCCAAATCTGAAGTGGTTGTGGGTGAGGACAAAGTCACAAAGCTCAGCCACCAGGCTTGCTGTGGCCTCATCAGGGACACTGTTCCTGACAGCTTGTAGTCCATCCTCATGTGGAATATTGGTATAAAGTGCTTCTACATCCATGGTGGCCAGGATGGTGTTTTCAGGAAGAACATAGAATCATAGAATCATAGAATCATAGAATATCAGAGTTGGAAGGGACCTCAAGAGGTCATCTAGTCCAACCCCCTGCTCAAAGCAGGACCAATTCCCAGCTAAATCATCCCAGCCAGGGCTTTGTCAAGCCGGGCCTTAAAAACCTCCAAGGAAGGAGACTCCACCACCTCCCTAGGTAACGCATTCCAGTGTTTCACCACCCTCCTAGTGAAATAGTTTTTCCTGATATCCAACCTGGACCTCCCCCACTGCAACTTGAGACCATTGCTCCTTGTTCTGTCATCTGCCACCACTGAGAACAGCCGAGCTCCATCCTCTTTGGAACCCCCCTTCAGGTAGTTGAAGGCTGCTATCAAATCCCCCCTCATTCTTCTCTTCTGGAGACTAAACAATCCCAGTTCTCTCAGCCTCTCCTCATAAGTCATGTGCTCCAGACCCCTAATCATTTTTGTTGCCCTCCGCTGGACTCTTTCCAATTTTTCCACATCCTTCTTGTAGTGTGGGGACCAAAACTGGACACAGTATTCCAGATGAGGCCTCACCAATGTCGAATAAAGGGGAACGATCACGTTCCTCAATCTGCTGGCAATGCCCCTACTTATACAGCCCAAAATGCCGTTAGCCTTCTTGGCAACAAGAGCACACTGTTGACTCATATCCAGCTTCTCGTCCACTGTGACCCCTAGGTCCTTTTCAGCAGAACTGCTACCTAGCCATTCGGTCCCTAGTCTGTAGCAGTGCATGGGATTCTTCCGTCCTAAGTGCAGGACTCTGCACTTGTCCTTGTTGAACCTCATCAGGTTTTTTTCTGCCCAATCCTCTAATTTGTCTAGGTCCCTCTGTATCCGATCCCTACCCTCTAGTGTATCTACCACGCCTCCTAGTTTAGTGTCATCTGCAAACTTGCTGAGAGTGCAGTCCACACCATCCTCCAGATCATTAATAAAGATATTAAATAAAAACCGGCCCCAGGACCGACCCTTGGGGCACTCCACTTGAAACCAGCTGCCAACTAGACATGGAGCCATTGATCACTACCTGTTGAGCCCGACGATCTAGCCAGCTTTCTATCCACCTTACAGTCCATTCATCCAGCCCATACTTCTTTAACTTGGTGGCAAGAATACTGTGGGAAACAGTATCAAAAGCTTTGCTAAAGTCAAGAAATAAGACATCCACTGCTTTCCCCTCATCCACAGAGCCAGTTATCTCATCATAGAAGGCAATTAGGTTAGTCAGGCACGACTTCCCCTTCGTGAATCCATGCTGACTGTTCCTGATCACTTTCCTGTCCTCTAAATGTTTCATAATTGATTCCTTGAGGACCTGCTCCATGATTTTTCCAGGGACTGAGGTGAGGCTGACTGGCCTGTAGTTCCCCGGATCCTCCTTCTTCCCTTTTTTAAAGATGGGCACTACATTAGCCTTTTTCCAGTCATCTGGGACCTCCCCCGATCGCCATGAGTTTTCAAAAATAATGGCTAATGGCTCTGCAAACTCACCCGCCAACTCCTTTAGCACCCTCGGATGCAGCGCATCCGGCCCCATGGACTTGTGCACGTCCAGTTTTTCTAAATAGTCCCGAACCACTTCTTTCTCCACAGAGGGTTGGTCACCTTCTCCCCATGCTGTACTGCCCAGTGCAGCAATCTGGGAGCTGACCTTGTGCGTGAAGACAGAGGCAAAAAAATCATTGAGTACATTAGCTTTTTCCACATCCTCGGTCACTAGGTTGCCTCCCTCATTCAGTAAGGGGCCCACACTTTCCTTGATTTTCAAAACATCAATGCATTGTAGTTTCCTCAGGAAGTCGGTGGTGTCTCGAAGATAGCTGGGAGTGCTGGTAGCATAGGGTCTGAGGAGAGAGTCCAAATAGCCAGATAATCCTGCTGTCAGAGTACCAATGCCTGAGATGATGGGGCGTCCAGGGTTTCCAGGTTTATGGATCTTGGGTAGCAGATAGAATACCCCTGGTCGGGATTCTGGGGGTGTGTCCATGTAGATTTGTTCCCGTACTGTAGCTGGGAGTTTCTTGAGCAGATGGTGTAGTTTCTTATGGTATTCCTCAGTGGGATCAGAGGATAGTGGCCTGTAGAATGTGGTCTTGGAGAGTTGCCTGGCAGCCTCCTGTTCATAATCTGACCTGTTCATTATGACTACAGCACCTCCTTTGTCAGCCCCTTTGATGATAATGTCAGAGTTGTTCCTGAGGCTGTGGATGGCATTGCGTTCTGTACGGCTGAGGTTATGGGACAAGTGATGTTGTTTGTCCACAATTTCAGCCTGTGCACGTCTGCGGAAACACTCTATGTAGAGGTCCAGTCTGTCATTTCGACCGTCAGGAGGAGTCCACGCAGAGTTCTTCTTCTTGTAGTGTTGGTAGGAGGGTTCCTGTGGGTCAGTGCTGACCTTTGCCCTCTGACTGCTTTCTCCCAGCAGACGTCTAAGATGGTCCAGTGACTGTGTTGAAACTCCCAGCATAACTGTGACACTCCAACACTCTCCTCAGAAATCCACTCCCTACCCGCCACTGTCACTCCTGAGCACCCCCACATCTGCCACAGACACCTCGGTGCTTGAGTCTCAGGGCTTCTCAGAAGCCAGCTGTCATGGGAGGCTGTGGTAAGAGGCCTTTTGTAACAAATGTCAGAGATATTGCTCTGGTGAACCATGACATAGCCCTGATCCTAGGGTCTGAAGGTATCTGATCACCTTGACTATCTTTATTCTCCCGCCACCACTGTGAGGCAGGACAGATCTATTATCCACCTGTGCAGAGGCTCAGAGACAGGCAATGTCTTGCCCACATTCACACAAAACAAGGCAATCATACCCAGTTATCTGAGTCACAGAGCAGTGCCAGACCACAAGGCCAGCCTTCCAGCCATCTGAGCAGTGACAGACCTGGCTCAGTTCTCTGTTTTGCCAGCAGAGCTCCCACCTGAGCTGTAGAGAGCGGGGAGGGCCAGGAGTGGTTTGATTCACTGGTCTGTTCTCCCGCT